>NW_025763693.1:0-461375 GCF_020744475.1 Fusarium redolens | reverse complement strand
TATTATTATTATTTATTATAATTTATAAAGCTTTTATCAGAAGTTTATTTTTCTTTACTGTTTTGCTTATCTAGCGCTTTATTATAAATAGTAAATGCCTTTTCCTTAAATATAATTTATATTATATTTACTATTTATATAGTTATTATAATTAAGGTATTTATTTTTTATTATAAGTTTATATTAGAATTCTTTTATTATTTTTACTATTTTATAATCTAAATTACTATTTAGTAAGACTTTATCTATTTACCTAGTTTTAAGGATATATTTATTATTTAGGCTCTCCTCTAGCTATTTTACTTTTACTAAGGCATCCTAAATCCCCTTATTAAGGTTTTTATCTTCTTCTTTATCTATTTTATATTAGACATATTTTCTCTATTCTGTAATATATTTAGAGTTTTAAATATAATTTAGGGCTTATTTATATATTTTAGTATATGCCTTAAATTTAGCTACTTAAGTCCCTTTATATCTTCTAGTAATCTAATATCCTAAGATATTAATAATTAGGTAAGGTTTTTATTTCCTATACTCCTTAATCTATACTAAAAAGTAGTTATTTACTTCCTTTTCCTGCCAGTACTATAGGCAGTAATATTATATATAAGATATCTATAATATTTACTAGTAATTTAGATATTTTAGATACCTTTAAGAGTCCTTTTTAATCTAAATTTATTCCTCTAGTATTATAAGATCTTTTACTTGTTCCTTTATATATAACTAAATATAAATATAGTTATCTTATTTTATAATTACTCTTCCTCTAGTAAGTTTTATATACTTAAGAGCCTTATTATATTAAATATAGTTTTTAAGTTTATTATATTAGGGTATAATTTCTATATTTTAAATTATTTAGTTTACCTTTCTTTTAACTTTTTATACTTTAAAGTCCTACTTAACTTTTAATACTAATATATAGTGTAAGTCTTTATATTATTAATTAAGTTATTTTATTATAACTCTAATAAGGATATTATTTACTATTAAGTAAGGGTTATATTAAATAGTATTAATTTTTACCTTAAGGGGTATTCTGGTTTTATTAAATATTTATAATAATACTTTATTAATATTTTTATTAAAACTTAAGCCTTATCCTTCTTTACTTAATGCTATTATTCCTTTTTACAGTTTTCCTTTTTTTCCTTTTTCTTTTCTTTACTTTATAAGTATAGGTCTTTTATTATTAAAGCAGGGTATCCTAAAACAGGTTACTATTCTACTAAGAGTCTAGGATAGTACTTATTAAGTATTTCTTCTTTATTAAGGAATAAGTTATATATTACTATTCCTAAGCGCAGGTTTTAAATAATTAGAGTTTAAGTTTTATTATACCTATCTTTTTAGGTTATACTAATAGTTTAGATAGCTATATAGGGTTTATTATCTTCTTTATTCCTTTTAATAGTATTTACCTTTTTACTTTCTAAAACTTCAAGTACTAGTTTATTTAGAATTATACCTATTATTTCAGTTTCTCTGAGTAAATTAATAATTATTAATATATATAGCTATCTTAATATACTTAACTAAAGTATTAAGTCTAGGTATCTTATATAGTTTAGCCTAAATGCTTTCTTTAAGTCTATTAAAGAAGAGTAATATAAAGGCATTTTATTCCTAGTCTAGCTTAAATATAAAGTTTTAGTATTTTACTGTATATTTTAAAGCTAACTTTATCTATTTAAGGAATTTAATATATCTTTCTATATAACTTTTTTATTAACTGTCTTAAATGCTTATTTAAGTGCGTTTTTAGAGGCACTATAACTATTATAAAGCATAAAGGTTTAAGGTTATAGCTCTAATTCGGGTTTACTAGTATATTCTTCTATAATAAGTTAAAACCATTATATAGCTATGCCCTTAAGGCATCCTATAATATATATAGTTTTAGCAGAATCTCTTTTAAACTAAGTTAAATAGTAGATCATAAAGGCCTTATACTAGGTTAGGAATATAGCTAGCTTATTAAGGGTTTTATTAAATAGCTTAAGCAGGTTAGGCTTAAGTATTTCTCTAATATCTCTACCTACTACTATAATAGTAATAAGGTTTTGTATTTCTTAAAGTCTATCCTAATTATTAATTACCTATTAGGCCTAAAGGTTTATTACTTTTATAAGTATTTAGTAAAGTTTAGCCATTTTAATAGTTATATTAATAACTTATTATTAAAGTTAAGTAACTTCTTTATCTTCTTTCTTAGATAAGTTATCTTTATTATCCCCTATTACCTAGTTAGTAAGTAAGTTATTATTAATAAGGATAAGTATTTAAATTTTATAATCCTTATAAGATAACTATTTAGATATATAGTTAGATATTATAAAATATAATAATAAAAAGTTAAAGTTAGGCCTTACTAAAAGAAAACTAATATTAATTAGAATAATAGGCCTTAAGGATAAGACTAATAGAGAAGGGAGATTATATTATAATTTTAGTAGTTATATTATATATACTTTATAAAATTCCCTTAATATAACTAACTAAGTAAAGACTAATACTTATAAAGACTAATAGTAGTCTAAGACTATATTACTTTAGGATTAATATTATTTTTATATTATATTACTTTTATAAAACTATATCTAGTATATAGACTATATTTATTAGTACTTTTATAGAACTTAGCTTACTAGCTATTAATAAAACTTCTTTATATTAATTAAGCTTCATATATATTAAATCTACTATTAAGAGATATACTACTTTAATAACTACTTAGTACTATACTGTATACAATCTGCTAACAATAAACCTAATATGGCTTAGTTTATCTATAGTTGGAAACCCAACTGTTATAAATAAGGGAAATATCTTTTTTATGCTTATAAATTAAGGCTACTTATTTAATTAGATTTTAAGGTTTAAGGCAGTAGCTATATAATTTATTAACTTAATATTAAGGTTATTATATATATATTTTTTTTAATATAATATAATATATAATGCCTTATATTATATTTATATTAAAAAAAGAAAAATATTATTATTATCTTACTTTATATATAGTTATAGTATTACTTTTCTCTTAATATTATAATATATTTTTAATATATATTAATAGTTAATATACGTTAGTAAAAGCTTTATACTTTTATTATAAGGAGTATTATAAGTTAATTAAATACTTTATAGGTTTTTAACTTAATTATCTTACTTATATATAATATATTATTATAAGTATTATTTAAATACTTAATTTATATATTTAATTTACTTACCTACCTAAGGCCTAAAAAGAATATAAGGTAGTACTTTAATCCTAAGTATAATATAAATACCTATTAATAATATTTTTATAAAACAGATAAGTAAGTTCTTTTATATTTATTACTTTTATATAAGGTAAATAATATAAAAACTTTATAAGTTAATTTATAATATTTATAATATTATTATAATTAAGTTATATAATTATTGTATTACTAATAGTAATTATAATTCCTTATATAGCTTATATTATTAAGACCTTATTTTTATATAAAGCTTATATTATTTAATTCCCTAGTTTAAACTACTGCAATTTTACTAATTTTACTTTATTTATTCTTATATATAAGGTTAATTAGTTATATGCCTTATTATATATATTAAATTAATTAAGTTATAACTTTAAGTTAATTTAACTTTTATTAACTAACTTATATAAAACTTAATATTATTCCTTTAATTCTAACTTAAATAAAGTTTCTAAGCCCTGCCTTTACCTTATATTTATTTAACTTTATATATAAACTTCTTATTTTTATTTATATATAATAAGGAGGATATAAAATATGTATTCTACCTTTATAAATATATTAATAAGCTACTCTTTATATTAGGCTAAGTTTAGGCTTATAAAGGTAATAAGTAAAACTACCTTTTTTACTTTTAAAGGCTAATTATATCTTAAGGATTCTTTTTAGCTTTTTTAATTTAAATAACTTTTAATTAATTTAGTATAGAGATATTATATTTTTTTAAGAAACTTAAATTTATATAACTAATTAATAAAAATAGGCTATAATTAAAAATAATTATTTTAATAAAGTTAGATTTCTCTTTTAATAAGAAGTTCTTTTTAATAGCTATAATTAATATTAGTAAATATTACTAACCTTTATAAGAAGAAAAATAATTTACTTACTTATTAAAAATATTAAAATAAATTACTTAAGTTATAAATTAGACTTTAAGTATATTAGATTATATATAATTATTAAGAAAATCTTAGAAAATAATTATAAATTAAACCTATTATTAAAGATTAGGCTTTAATTAACTTCTTATATTTTATTATTTAAGTTAGTAATTATTATAATATAAAGTAAAATAAATAATAAACTTATTATAGTTAAAAAACTAAAAATATATAAATTAAAAGAAATTAAATATATATAAAGGATTATTAAATAAAAGATATATTTAATTAAAAAAAAAGATTATTTAAAAAGTAAAAACATATAAGAATTATTAAAATATCTTATTAATACCTAATAATTACTAAAGAACTTTTATTAATAGTATTAAAGGAAAACATTACTCCTTAATTAATAATATTTATAATATTAGTTAATTAAGCCTTTATAATAATAAAATATTTAATATTTTTAGCTACCTTTAGCTTATATAAAGTCTTAATATTATAATAAAGCATCTTACTACTATACTTATTTAATTAATACTTTTAATAATAAAAATATATTAAGTAACTTAAATATATATTTACTTATTACTATAATTATAATAATATAATCTTAGGTACTATTTTTTTATACTTAAAATAGTATTTCTTAGTAATAAAATAATTAGTTATTATAATTAAAATATATAAATATATTTTAAAAATAAATAATTTACCTTTAACTAGGGAACTACCTTTTTTATTATACTTTTATTTATAATAAGTATATTAAGTATATTTAAAATAACCTTCTTTAGCCTAATATTATAAACCTTATAATTTATAGTAATTATATATTATACTAAGAAAAATAACACTCTTAATTAAAAGTACTTATATATAATAATAATAAATAGCCTTAAATTCTAATATATTAAAAGAATATTATAAATCTAAGTTAATATATATTAAGATAATATAAAAAGAAAGTAAATATATAAGTCTTAAGGGCAAGAATAATAAAAGGAAGGAGATTATATTTTAACCTAGCTAAACTAAGTGCTTATATTATATATACTTTGCTTATTCTTACTAATTAAATAAAGCCTTACTAAGACTAAAATATAAAGACTATAAGACTTATAAGGACTTTTATAATAATTATTATATCTTATTATACTATTAAACTTTATATATATATATATATTTTAATATTAAATAAGACTTAGCTTACTTACTATTAATAAAACTTCTTTATATTAATAAGCTTAATATCTATTACTTAATTATTAAGAGATATAACCCTTTACAACTACTTAATACTAATACCTTATATTATTTATAAATATAAACTTAATATAAATTAGTTTACTTATTTAGAAACCTAACTATTATAAGAGACTAATAGCTAGTATTTGTATTATTTAATTAAAGTAGTACTTATATTATTAAGGCAGATAAATCTTATTTAATATTAACTTTTATTATAATAGCTTATTATAAAGGTCTTTATATATAAGTTATTAATAAAATATATATAATTAAATATATAATTACTTAACTTTATATATAAAATAAAAGAAATCTAATAGAAAAAGTTATTTAAATTAAATAGTATTTATTTATATAAAATTTAAAAATATTTTTTAAAAATATATTAATTAGAGTATTAATAAAACATTAAATAACTAATTAAATATATAAATAAATAATTAAACAAATAATTAAGTAAAAATAAGCTTAGTAAAATTAAGCTTAGTAAAAAGGCTATATAAATAAGGTAAATAATGGCATTTATCTTATTTAAAATAATATTAAGCTATTAACATTAATCTCTTATATTAAAAACTGTCCTTGGCTTTGCCTTAAACCCTCCACGCCCTTTAACCAGCTCACTCTATGCTTCAAGTACTGCTCAATATCCGGCTTTAGCACTGTCTCCACAACCTTGAAATCATCAACTGTGCCTCCTCTAAGTACACTGACCCCTGTGTAAGCCGAAGACCTTCTGTACATCAACGACCCGCATGTACGGCAGAAGAAATTGGTCATCGCGCTTCCATCTCTCTCAATCGTGTCCGACTGGCTGAACTGTTTAAGGTTCGCTTCGCCACGTAAGTGCTTCAGGTGTGTATCGAGAACAACTATGCCAGTCGTGAACATGGATGCTGTGATCTTGCGACAGTCACTGCAGTGACAGATAAAGGAAAAAATGAATCCTGGTTTGGTTACAGGCTAATGACAATAAGTGAGTGTCTTGGGGTCTTTGATAGGGAACCCACTAAGACGACCTGAACCGCACCGCAGTAGCATGTCGCTGTTGCTTCCTCTTTAGTAGACCATCCATCTTGTGCAAGTCCCGCTCGTGGGAAGAACCTTTCAGCCTCGTGGGACTGTTCGCTAGCCATGGTTCGTAATAAGACGGTGGGCTGAAGGTGATGTTGACGAAACCTCACATATGTTTAAAAAGAGGTAAAGAGGTTCCTGATACTGGTTGCAACTTGTTTCCTGAAGTCCTTGCCAAGGTGGCCTTCAATCACAGTCGTGAGCTGCTGCGTGTTCTATTTAACTGATGTCAGCGGATATCTCGGTTTGTTTCTTGAGGTCATCGCAGCTGAAAGTCCGCAACTCCGCAAAAAGACTGAGGTGTTCAGTAATCATAGTTCCTATACACAACGTCTTTTGCGGATATAATTATATAAATAATCCGAGGCAGACTGTATAAATCCGCACAAGACGTGGATAGTAGGCTTAGGTACATAACTAATCTATAACGTTAAATAACAGTATGTGTGCCATTGTATAGTAAACTTATATAACTGTATTTTTCGCATTAAATCTCTAATTATTATTAATCATTCAACTTATATATATACTCCTTTCAAGTCCCTCTAAACAGACATACAATAAGCACTAGCTCTCAGCCCATAATTAACTCCAACCAATACATTAAAAATCCCAGTTCAGGCATCATACCAACTCCTCCCAAAGTTCCTACTGAGGCTTCTCAAACGAGTATCGTGGCGATGACAGGACAGAAGATGCCACTGTCTTGCTGCCATGCGCGAAGCCAGGTGATGGCTGAGGGTAGTATGCAACTACAGCTGCGTTGACGGACTCATGGTGTTCTTTGGCATGACGGACGATTGAAGACCAGACTCGTCGGGCATTGATCTTGGTGGATTCCATTGTGTTCGGAACGTGTATTGCTTTCCGAGAGATAGTGGAGTTGTATGTAGCAGTGGTTTTGTAGGGCTGCAGTATGCAAGATATAGTTGCTGTGGAGATAGTAGTGTATTGATGTTTTGATTGAACTTGTTTGGAGTGTTGTTATTGGAGTTGAAGATGTTCTTGAATTGATGTTTGTTCAACGAGTTAGTTGCTTGAGGATGAGAAGAAAAAAAGACCCTACATGGCAGGAAATCGCATGCTCTTATATCATGTTCGACATCCTCTCTCACCCAAGTTATGACTCTATAGAATTCTCTCGAAGAGTCCCACTGTAAAACTCCTGTTTGACATGCCGTCGTTCAATACTTCCATTTCGGGACTCGGTACACGGGCGTCACAATTTTCCTTGCTTATGATTGGACACCGGTCCGAACTCGATTTAGTGGCTGAACCCTGTGGCATGCGCTATTGTTAAAATCTTTAGGTCATTTGTCATCGTTGCTTAGATGTCAACTTGACAATTGCGCCCTTCATTGTGTAGTGACCGTTCTGAGTCATACGAGCTTGTCGTCCACTACGCCCTACAAATTTTTTCTTCAATTGAGTTGCCATCTGGCATTGGTAATCCGATATTCGCAATGACGTTTTTTCAGCAACGAATGCTACATCCAATCCTCAGTTTTCTCTCACCTCAATGGGTCACGCGATGAATGCTTATTTTTCGCCATGTCAAGGAATTGAATAGGCTTTGTAACCGCCGCATGATTATGTCATTCGATCTCTACAAAGTCAATGCTCCAACCACGTTTTCCCTTGCAAAATATCTCTACGCAAAAGCTTCGAGATTGCTCTTCCCTCGTACTTGGCTGCGCGTCATCCCTGTTTTCCTCCGCGTCCACCATCCGAGTCTTGATGACAGTCCATCCAGATCTTGATCCCTCGTTATTGTACTCCTTATCCAAATATGCTATCAGTCTCTGCACGCGCTCTATATCCCATATGCCTTCTCTTGTGTCAGGTCTAGACGCAACCCATGCCTTGATCCAGTTTGCTATCACAGCATCGGACATATGGTAGGCGTTGAGCATAGCAGGAAGCATTCCATACCCGTAGTTATTCACTATGACGGACAGGTCGTATGGTAGCCCGGCAGCAAGACGACAGATCTTACGTAATATGGCCGAACGTTCAGAGGGAGAAAGTTTGGGGCCTGATTCTGGCGAGTGCATCAAGTCAAGTCGAAGCGTGGATACGAGGTAATGCGTAAAGCTTGTAGCTGGCCTGACTGGTTCGGGTGAAGAAAGAAGAGTCAGTGGCTTCATATCAATATCTGCCTCTGGTCCCTCGCCATCAAAGTCAGGGATATCTTCCGGCAACAGGCTGGCTCGCCATTGTTCTAGCTCAAGTCTGAGGTTGTCAACACGCTGATCCCACTCGGCGCCTGGTCGAAGATTAGATCTCCATTCTTCTTCCAGATCGTTCACTCTGGGCATGATGTAGAGCAGCCTGTCGTAAGGCAAGACTGAGCCAGCGAGATATTGGACGAGAGATCGTGATGCCTCAGATGATACAACTCGTTCCTGGATCGAATGTGTACGCTCGTAGATCTCCAACAGGGCTGCTATTCTTGAGAAAGCAGAGACCAGGGATTCTCCAATAGTTGTCTCCCTCACAAGACTCAAATGCGATGAGAGGAACTCAACCGCCGCGCGACCATGTACGCACCATAATCTCATCTGTGCTCGTCTTAGTTCAAAGTGCGCCAGTAATAAGACCGTACTGAGCCAAGACACTATCTTCTCTCGTCTTCCAGGGCCGTGTTCGTTTCCTGGGGTTGGCATGTCTGGGTTCATATCCTCTATCGGGATGTTCCCTACATCCCCAAGGGCTATGACAAAGTGTTCTAGTGCGTGTATTGCGGCTTGACTCCGCAACTGCTGTCCCATGTTGGACTTGGAGACTTTGAGAGCTGACAAGGCTAAAGCAGCATGGTAGAATGATGCACTCAGAAACCCGGCATCCATGACGTCGTTGAGATATAATAGCGTGAGGACGCCGTATGGTGATGTATCCCGAAGATGATGGTAGTAGAGCATATCCTCGGGAAACTTCATGCTCTCAAGAAGCCCTTGAGGGATGATCGGAGCCGTGTGAAGTCCATTGAAGAATTGACTACTTCTCGAGGTTGGAATCTGCCTTTGTGGAGCTGCTTGGGGAGATGAGAGGCTTAATGGACCGAAGAATGGGAACGACGTTTGGGGACTTTGGTCCGATGTAGCAACTGGTGACACGATATATGGCAAGCCACCACGAATATTCCCAGCTGGTGCCGGCGCGTCAACACCGGTATCAGGTATTAATCCAGAGTCCCAAGCCGTAGGTGTATCAGAAGATGAAAGTGCGGTAGTTACATCGGAGCTATTGTTTGCCTGGCTAGCATCGTAGATGGGACTTTGCGTGGCGACGACGTCATTCTCCAGGTCTGGTGCTGGAGTCACATATGAAGAATAGAACTCATGGGCCGGGCTCTGTGTTTCTTCGGCTTGCGATACATTGTCAACACTATCTTGCCTGTCTGGTGACTCGCCTATCGCTTGCCCAGACCGTGTCCGACGAGGCGAGCCATGCTTGAACAGCTTGTTCTGATCTTTGAAGATAATCTGGTTTGCATAACCACCACATGGCATGCACAATCGTATGCACTGTGGATACCACGAATCAGTGACTCAGCCCTATGGAGATGATATTCGAGTCATTGGCGTTGACCTACGTTATTGCATTCTGGCTTTGTCTCGTCACATTTCAATCGCCGAGCTCGGCACGTGACGCAGCCGTTGCGATTGCGAGTCTTGACGTTTCGCCGCCGTATGACACGACCAGACATTGCTCTGTCCCTTAATAGTTAATAGGGCATGTGTGATCGGAATTGGCGGAAACGAACGAGCCGTGTCAATGTATCGCGACGTTTACTCACTACCAGACCGACTGAAGAGTCTGAGAGGTTGGTAATGACGAAAGCGCGTATGAAATTACTGAATTGGGACGTGTTGAACGAGCGGGGAAGATGTGCAAGTTGATTGGCGTTTTAGACTCCTCGATTAGGCAAAGGCCCATCGTTTTATGCATATTATAAACTGCCGACATAATTGTGTTCTTTACCGTGTGATATCTTGTGATGAGCCGCAAGGCTGAAGGGTGCATCACCGCATAATTACTACACAGACTCGTCGATCGTGAATCAATTTCACGGTTGTGGTGGTGAAGATGTAGAAAGTGGCCCGGTCAATCACATCTCTCCAGGCTTCATTTACTCAAGATGCGATGTCGCTCCTGTCACTGTAGCCAGGGGAAGAACTGACTAAACGCTCAAATTCTGCCAAAATGCACGTATACGGGGAGCAAAATCCCATGGAAACCTACAGTCACGCCCTTGACCTTAATATAAGGACATCACCCTCTGTGTCCAGACTATCATCATGTTTGAGCCCATCGTATGAGCATTGTGATAGTTGAAGACTTGCCAATTGAATACAAGAAAAGCGGCAGAACCGAGGCATTGCCGGAAACTTACAATACGAACAGCGTTTCTACTGGGTAGAATCAGTTGAGCGAATTCGAGGTCAGCCAACGCGAAATATTGATGGCGAATGCATGATCCCCGCTTGGGCTCGTCGCTTGTCGTGTCTCAAAACGGAAACGTCGAACGAGCTCTCAGCCAAGAGAAGGGTTGTTTAAGTCGGAGAATATCCTACCATTTTGAACAATACACACCTGATTCCCGTTCGTGTGACACTGCCGAGTCCTCCAATATACTATCTGCATTGACAATAATTGCATTTGTAATCTCCAATCAGAAACGCCGCATTCTTACGCCCAGTTACAGTCGATATTGTCATGGAGGTCTCAAAAGCGATATCGGATCCCGAGCCAGGATCGTTGATGGTCGAGAAGAAGACATCGTTCGAGTCACAACAAACAACAAGGGCGATCGTTACCTTTGACAGCAATGACCCAGAGAACCCCAACAATTGGTCCAAGGTATGCCGTTCCCATTCCAACACCAAAGTCCAGGTACTGACAGTTGTTAGGCCAAGAAGAGATTCGTGGTGTTTACTCTCACCTTGACGTTGTTCAACAGCACACTGTCTTCTTCTCTTCCAGCCAATGCCATGTCACCGATGGCCGCTGAGTTCGGTATAGACGACAAACGAGGGAACCCACAATTGGCACTGCCCATATCACTCTTCCTGGTAGGATATGTCTTTGGACCACTCCTCTTTGGACCTCTTTCAGAGCTTCAAGGTCGTAAATATGTTCTTCAAGCGGCCTTCATTGTTTACATCTTGTTCACTCTTGCCTGCGCTCTAGCACCAAACTGGCCGTCGATGCTGGTCTTCCGGCTCATGGCAGGCATTGTTGGCAGCTCACCAAGTACACTCGGCGGTGGTATCATCGCAGACATGCACAGCGACTTGACCCAGCGGGGAAGAGCTCTTACATATTACTACACAGCGAGTATCTGCGCGCCATTGATTGCTCCAACAATAGCTGCCTACCTAGCACCGATATCATGGCGATGGGCTTACTGGTTCGGTCTCATATTTGCCGGTGTGACAATCATTCCGTTGGCATTGTTACCAGAAACCTTTGGCCCTACCATTCTTGCCCGGCGCGCGAAAAAGATTCGGCGATCTGCACTGAAGACTGGTCAGGGCAATGTTGAGACGTATGCCGCCATCGAGCTGGAAGCCAAAGGCTGGCGCAACCTTATGAGTGTCGTACTAATTCGCCCCTTACATATGCTCTTCACCGAGCTGATCGTCGCTGCGACGGCTACATACATCGCTCTAGCTTACAGTGTCTACTACATGTTCTTTCAGACATACCCTATTGTCTTCAAGGGCATCTATAAAATGTCAAACCAAACAAGCAGCTTCATGTACTTGCCTATTGCAGGAGGAATCTGCCTTGGACTGGTCATGTTCTTCCTATGGGATGCCTACTACAGACGCTGCAAAAAGGCTGGCCGAACCTGGGCACAGAAGAATGAGTACAGCAGACTACCTTTAGCATGCATGGGCGGTCCTCTTCTGGCCATCTCACTCTTCTGGGCTGGATGGACTGCACGGTCCGATATTACCTGGGTATCACCAATGATAGCAGGAATTCCATTCGGAGCTGCTCAGCTTCTGATCAGTATTGCCCTAACGACTTATCTGGGCGATTGCTACGGAGTGTACTCAGCATCAGCCATGGCGGCGGGAACGTGTCTGCGAAATCTTGCAGGTGCTGGACTATGTATCGCCGCGGCGCCGATGTACACCAAACTTGGTGTTGGATGGGCTTCAACACTTCTTGGGGGCGTAAGCGTCTTGATGTGTGCTATTCCATTTGTATTCATTCGGTACGGGGATACTATTCGACAGCGAAGTAAGTTCTATCAGAGGCTAAAAGCAGAGATGGAATCGTCGCAGAGTGAAGCAGAGAGTGATTGAGGCGAAGCTCAAAAGGGAAACGATATAAATAGAATGATAAATTAAGGTTCTAATCTTAGACACAAGTACGTTAAATAGATAACATAGATATTACTCCTATAAAAGACAAATGACTCATGAGCAGATACCGTAAGACAAACAATACCCAAGAACTACGTGTACTTTCTTCACCAAAGTATTCTATCACAAGGCAAAGGCTATGAAACAGATAGCAGCATATGTCGTTGCGAGGGAAACAAGTCTCCCTTACGATGCTCACTTGGAGACTTTGTCGAAGATTCCCTCAAGCCAGCCCAAAGTTTCCTGAGCAAGCTGGTTCTCCGCCCCAATGGCACAATGAACCCCTGACCCCAACTCAGTCTTAAACAAAACGTAATGCGCCTCCTTTCCCAAAGCCCTAGCCATCTCCTCTGGCTGTTCCGGGGCAGTCATATCATCCTGGCCCGAGGCAACAAGGACGGGACAGTTGATCCTGGAGAGGCTCCGCTTGTCAAGGTTAAACTCTCCCACCATGGTCAGCCACTTGAAAGGACTCTTGGTGTTCCATGCCCACATCCCTTGGTTGATCGGCCAGCTAAGAGCCGTTGGAAGCTTAGGGTTCTTGAGAAGACTATAGATCTCATCATCAAAGGCAGTGCTGTTACCTGAAAGGAAGAGCTTGGTCAAAGCCGGAGGAAACTGCTCCAGGATGGAACGTTGAAGGTTGAGCATTCCGTCGATTGCAAGTACTGCTGCCAATCTATGTTCATGTGTCGCAGCCAACGGTGCAAGAAGTCCACCAAAAGACATGCCAATAAGAGCAACTCGGTCAGGGTCAACATCATGCCGACTGCGAACATAGTCGACAACGGGAGTGACGGCCTCCCACCACTCAGGCACGAAGCCGAGATTCTGCTGTCGACGCACCGTCGCTTGTCCTGGACCTTCGTATGTGATGCAGTTCCAGCCACGCTGAATGATCTCCCGACAGTTGCTATGATAGAGAGCCTCTTGAGACCCATCATAACCGGTTCCAACGATGACTGTTGGGATCTTCCTTTCGTAGCCAAGGCGTTTTCCGGCAGGGAGTTGAGCATCTGCCGGGTAAAAGTATGCGGGAACAGTGAATTTGGTGGCCTTCAACTCCACAAAGGTCGGAGGCTTGGGAAGAAGGTTGACAGCCTTTGTGAAGCTCGCGTTCTGTTTCTGCCAGAGAGTACTGATTCGGGGATCAGACTGGTTACCATGTAAGAAGAAGTCGGCACCTCTATAGTAAGATGATGATCTGAAGTAGGCTGAGCGAGCAGAGACCCAGTCCTTCTGCTTCTCAGCCGCAACTGCCTGTTCATGGATCTTGTCTGCAAGAAACTTGAATTCGTGGTACCAGCTTTCTGGGTTGTTCGGTTCGATCACAGCAGCAGCGCGTAGGACTTCTCCCGTGGCACTACCACCTTCGTTGGCGAGAGAAAGATATTCGCTAAGGATGAATGAGAACTCGGTGTCTTTGCTAAGTTGGAACATAGACGTGGTGGTGTTGGAAATGGTGGCATTGGGTGGATAGGCTTCGGCCTCATGAGCACTGATCGCCTGTTTCTCAGTCAGTACAAGTTAAAGAGGCAGATTATGCACGGGAAGGAATACCGTTGCAAGGAGAGTACCCCAGGCTACGATGCCTGATAAGGAGAGCATCTTGAGTTAGATGATGATTGTATTGAATGCGAAAGTCGTAGAAGGGATGTGAGTTGGTTTCTTGTCTACGAGCTGAAACGAACACCATTTCTCTGGCATCAGGACTTCTTAAATGTCATTCCTGGTCGGCGGCCTCATCCTGCACGACGACGTCGTGATATTAGACATACTCGAATGAGTTACTTGTTTAAGCTTTCACTTCCATGAATCTCCATACTGTATACTTCCCAAACAATGTAATTACCATAAGGCTGAGATTGATCTCGAATGAAATACTGTATTTGGTCAAGTGAGGATTCAATGTTCATGAGCCGTGCTTACATGTCCCACCAAATGCGTCATGGCTCATGCTGACATGCCAGGAACAGCCTTATATGGTGCCGATATAACCGAGTAGGAATCAAGATCGACTTATTACTGGATTTTTGGTTCACATTTAATTGATAATCTGACTTGTTGATCCCAATCAGTTGCATCTTGCTGTGACGTTTGAATGGAGCTTGCTAGTTAGTGGACCTTTGTGCCCGTGGCTGGGGTATTTGGGCAAGCCGGCAGGCAAAAGGTTAACGTGAATTGGCTGTCTTCTCAATTGTCAACACAATTGGCAAAGCGGAAGAACAAAAAGAGAAATGTCGTCAAAAAAACAGGTTTGTGTCGGTGGAGAGGCTCGAACTCTCGACCTTTGGATTACTTTGATCTGTGATCAAATCACGCTTTGTGCTATGAGACCAACGCTCTAACCAACTGAGCCACACCGACAGTGCTTTGAGTGGTTGGGATGCCCACTCAAATCGTTGGCGGAGAGCGAAAGAATTGCCGTACAAGAATTGAGCTCACTGAGACAGAGCTGATCGATCATGGATAGCATTGATAACTGGCTGGGCAAGGACTTTATCGGGCTGTTGTTATGTTACAAGATGTACTTCGTTACTAACAGATACTGCCCCGGTATGCTGGACATGAAGAGCCTGCGTTGTTCGGTCTTCTCATGCAAAGGCCTAGTAAGCAACTCAATCAACAACAAGTACTGTCTTTACTTTTAAAAAAATAGAGACTCGTTACCATCTTGTCTCCTAATTGCTTTAGAGTCTGCGCGGACAAGTTCAACTACGTGTTCAAGATCATCATGAAGTTCTTGAGGTTCCCCATCCGCCTGTTTCTTCAACGCTAGACAATTCCTGGTCAAGCAGACCCACAGGCAACTGGTGAGAAGAGCAAAAAGAAACCATGCGGTTTGTGTGGATCGAACACACGACCTTCAGATATCGAATGATAGTGATTGAAGTTGAACTTCAGTCTGACGCTCTCCCAACTGAGCTAAACCCGCTTGTTGTTTTGCCGAGCTTTGATTGGCAACATAGACGACTCCGGCCGACGAACGCTGATGCTCGAGCGTGGGAGCACTGTATCTGTCGAGTCTGTTCGATCAAGTCCTCAATTGATACATCAAAAGAATTAGAATGGCAATTGAATGGGTGAGGTAAAGATAACCAGAGCTTACCGGAAACTTGGCGATAACGCTTAGCGTTGCTTTGTCTTACCACCACCTGGCGCTGCGAAAATGTTAGGCTCAAGCTCAAGGGTAAGCTTTGACAAACAGAGAATGTGAATGGGCATATCTTCCTTGACATAAAGCCCCTCACTGTATCAAGTTCGGTACAGTGTCTAGACATTGCTTGTTAGCCACTACTCGATTCTGAACAGTTGGTTTCATGGAAGCTGCCAGCAGAGCGGAAGCAAACAGGCTTTGTTGGTCAAGTGATTGAGGTGAGCACTGTCACACATAAACACGTCAGCCCATGTTGGCATGTCTCGCACCTTGCATTTGGGCCACTATCATTCCATTGCTAATGAGTTATCTGACCTTCTGTAACAGGAAATGAAGCAAGCAGAACCTACCAAAAGCGACAGTACCTGAGGCGAAATGCTAGAGGTCAAGACAAAGGCTGTCAGATCACGGCACTACTGTCAATATAGGCCAAAAGAAATGACGAGTCTTGTACATACGACCAAAGGTAGTGGAAAATACGGGATCCCGTCCGCTCTCCCATAGTCAAGCCACTAACCGGCGGATTAGTAGTTGGGTCGGTGACGACCAGCGAATCCCCGCTGTTGTATGTTTTTGCCGTTTGTGTCTCTGGCCTGTCTTTCTTTTTTGCTGCTGTATAGGGCTTCATCGGACTGAATGACTGACTGTTGGACCGCTAGCTGATTGTCTGTCGCGCTGATGTTGTTGTTGCAAAACGCAGCCAACAGTCGCCGGGCAAGTGGTGCCGAAGTGCACGGCAAACGCACGACACACACCAATTTACAGCGTGGTGTTAGGGACACCAACCAGACATACAGTGAGTGAATGCAGTGCAATGTTAGCGACGAGTAAGAGATCAGCACATAATGGCCAGCGAACAAATGGAGACAACGAATAATGAAGCTCCAAAAGATGGTGCTTGCGAAAAAGCTCTCTACTTGAAGCCATTCGACTGTATGAGCTGTTGGGCTCCAGGTGCTGGCTCTGTCACGTCCAGCGACTCCGCGGGATGCTGTGTTGACAGGAGAAGGAAATGTACCTTTTGCGCTGGTGGCTCTAGAGTGCCGCCGTAGCAAGTGTTTGGGCACAAGTGCAAGGGTCATCTGAAGATGGTCCAGGGTGTATCCCACTGATAAGCTGCCTTATCAGACGTACCCATTCGTGGCTGATCCATTCGACAGCCATTTGATTGCCCCGCTATTGTTAGGGGACATGCAATGTCGCTCAGTACGGGAGCCCTTGAACGTGTCTTATCGCGTCGCGTTTTATCGCGTCAAGTGCCAAGTCATATTTGACGGAGCATCTCTTCGGCATCTGGCACGCGTGATTGAAACAGACACTCGTTGCCACAGTGTCGTTTATTATGTATTTCTCGTACTAAACACTTGTTGGCCATCATCATTTAGTGTCTCCATTGCATTGGTGCCGTTTGAGGTAGTATACATAAGCCTCATGACACCAAAGATCCACGGCCCAGGACGCGTTCACTTAGCTGTACTCTCAAGTTCTTCGCCTGCGAGGGACTTCATCTGTTGTGTTAGGAATGATGTAATGTCTCGAAGCCTCCACGATCAGCCATCGTAGGGTTCTGTCGCTAGCTGATCGGGAGGTCGGTGCTGAGGAGACTGAGACACACAGCTCTATCTAAGAGGCCATAGCTCCTGGAGCTCTGGGAGCCTGGGATATTGTCTCATTGCCCCTCGTACCGATCATTTTCAGCTGCCTACCAACTGAAGATCACATCCCCATCTCCCGTAGAGCTGAAAGGAGTAGCCAATCGTGTCGCAAGTTGTCTGCCCTACGAGCCCGTTAGTCAAGACATTGTCGTTGTGTTGAAACACCTTTCGGAGCCTCTTACCCAACCGATCGACAACAAGACCCAGGCAATCCAAGTACCGTGCAAATCGTTATTAAACAGCGTAGATAGAGACACGAAGCGGTCAGATGTCCTGGTTTCGCGGCAGGGTCATCACTGCAACTGTTGCCTCAAGGCATCCAGCTTGGCCCTTGCATAGCCCCGAGAATCAGGACGATGGTTAGTCGCGGGACTGTGATTGCGTCACACCGGGATGCATCTGAGTTAACCTGGCCCACGGCTCAGTAGAATCATGGACGAGCTTTGCACATCTCTTCTGCCGTGTCTCACAGACTCTGCACTGGAGACCGAAAATGGCATCCGTGTTTCTGTATGGACGCCATTTCGTCAGTTCGATGAGGGGTTGAGTTACACGTCACAACGCATGATATCGGCATCTTTCGTAGTTCAAGGACGGTTGCCTGAGAATCAGACAGACAGCTTTCCTAGTATAAAGTTACTTGCACCTCTCGAACCAGTCTTGACTCAACCATCATCCCTATACGATCTCACTATCTACCTCAAGACTTCACAGACCATCACAATGCCCGGCGACAGACTCAACAACGGCGAATGGCTCCTTGCTGGCAACAGCCTTTGGAGTGAGGACGGCTCTGTAGAATGCCGTATGCAAGACGACGGCAAGCTCGCTGTCTACCACGGCGACTACTGCGCCTGGCAGAGCACCGATGAGCAGGATTGGAACCCTCAAGGCGTCAAGATGCAAGAAGACGGTAACCTCGTCATCTAGTAAGTACTACTCCGTACTTGACTGAGCCGTGACTGAGCCGTGACTGACCAAGACTCTCAGCGACAATTCTGGTACTGGACATGCTACTTGGCATACCAATACCTCTGCGGGCAAGGGAAATGACTCAACTTATCTCATTATTCAGAATGATGGTAACCTTGTGCTCTACAATGAGGGTGAAGTTCCCATCTGGGCGGCAGCCAGCAACAAATAGATGCAACGTCAGGCAAACAAACGGAGACTTTGGCATTTGGACTGTTACGATCTGTCTTACCTCGGAACTAGATAGCAATTCAAGGAACTCACGAGGATATGACCTCGCAATCCGAATGATGTGATACCGTATCGTAACGCCTCGGCACTTGCCTCTAACCCAAACCCTTGCTTAGCCGTGGGACTATTTAGTAGAACATGTACTACAGCATGGAGTTGGGTACTGGTTGAGTATCATAATGTGACTGTTGTGTCTATGTGACGGAACGAGAGCTAGACATCGCCTAGATAAACCACGGGACCGGAACATCGCACTCTACAAACTGCAACCAATCGACACGTTGCCCAGCTTTTCCGATGTTCCGAAGGTCCTCTTGTTTCCAGATACCCTCAATGACATCCCGTAGAACCTTTATGTTCCCAATGCTTCTTACACTGTCCATTCTGTCAAGCGTATAAAGGATGTTGACGCGGTCTTGCTCATCGACTTCACATGCGATGACAAATACTGGCCATGGACTGGTTGCGACGTCTAACCTTGCCAGTATTTCCAGAGCGTGTTGCACGTAAGTGGGGCGAGTGATATCATCATCTTCCATGATGGGATGCACGCGCTGGAGATAGAGCAGTGTCGCCAGGCGATACAACTCAGCGATAGCCAAGATGCGATGTGATCTCAGACTATCAGAACTCTCAATAGGAGCAAGTAATTGCCGGAGGTGGTAAAGCTTCGTTGCTAAATCGCACCTTTGCGATGTCGATGTGTTCATGCACCCTTGCGGGGAGGACAGGCGCATATTGTTGATCTCATCAATGATCTCAAGGACTTCAACAGAACAGCCCAAGGATCCCACGATCTGGGCTGGAGTCAGAAGAGCCGACGAGGGAACGAGGGTACTCACGAGAGACTTGTCGCCACTGAAATCTTGTAGAGCAGATGGTGAAACGGAACCAGGGCTTTCGTTGCGTCTCCATGATGGATGGTTAAAAGTAGCCAGAACATCGTGGTACAACCACCAAGTAAGTAGAAAATCCGAGCTTGGATCAGGTGTGTCAATGAAGCGCTGTCGCCTTATGATCTCCTTCGCCCCGTTCACATGAATGTGCCAGTTGTGCTCTTCTCTATCAAAGACCTGTGCATTATCAGCTAGGGCATTGAATAGGAGGTTAGGTCTCACGAACATCGTAAACGCAGAGCATCATTACTGCTGCAAGTTGAACTTGTCTAGTCGATGGGCATATTGACCTCCTACCATTACCGAGCGATATTGACAAGTTCCGGACAGCTCTTAGTTTGAAAGACATTGCATCAGCTATTGAGTTTGAGTAGTGGATCATTGCCACGGCCATCATTGCATTGAGCAACGCAAGAGCCGAAGTGTCTTGGCTCGACAATGCCATGGGGAGTAATGTCGAGCAGAAGCCGTTTTGAGCTTGGGTTGTTGATATCATGGGAGATATAATGTGTTCGTCTGCCCTCATTAGCCAAGGACCGATGGAAGTGGACATACATTACACACAGTAACCGAGAAGTATGCCATACTGATTCAGCATGTGGCCGTGAAGTGTGAGACTGCGTTGAGGTCGTTTGCAAAAAAGGTCGACAACCATTTGCCTATTACTCTTGGCAACGGCGAGATCAACATCTAACACAGATGTGTTTAAAAAGTATTTGCCATAATGAACCGCTTCTGGAAGACTTATTGGAGGCCGATGCTCAACAGGGTCACGTTTTCTCCGCCGCCCATCATGACGATCTGGCCAGAGAAGTTGAAGTCCGTAACCAAGACATTTCCTTTGTGTCCTAATGCAGTTATTACAACTTGGCGTGGCCCTATCACAGCCGATCTTGCGCCCTACACTTGTGAGCTTGGTGTTCAATATTGGATATCTCATCTTACGTTTGCATGTCCAACAGCTTTGTTTAGGCAGCATGTTAGGCTTGCTACTTGACAGTGACTGACCGAATCTGATGGCCTTGGATTGGTTTTAGAAATAGCACTAAAGGCATTCGGATGAATTGACAATTTGTTTCGGTATCTTGTCACCCCATGGCTCGATGTGTCATGAAGTCAGCGGGCTCCAGAAGATGATGTGTCAGCCGCCAATAATCACCATATTCGTCCATTGAACCCAAACAGGCAATTCGACCCAGCAATTCATTTTGCCCGATTATCTCATCGTCAGTGCAACATCGGGTCAAGATAGACTCACTATTTCAGAAACTGAGATTCTACGATGCTGGAGAAGAGAGGGACCGATGAATGGAGCTATCAAATATCTAGGAAGGGCAAAAACCACGAGCGCTACCATAAAAAGGAACCTGTGCATGATCCCAATTCTCCAGTGAGATGATAATATGATGTTTGTAATAGTTGAAAGACGAACCAGTTTGTCCAGATCTCGCCTCGTCGCTAATCCACAACGACATGTTTCGCAAGCTTCTCGTTGACCCTAAGACTCAGCAGGTCAGGCCGCGCATAATGTCCAACAACATCAATGAAAGCCTTGGGCTTATCAATATCCCTGAGGTTCACCTCAGCTGTGATGATACCCTCTTCACCGTCACCGATAGGCTCTGCAAGTGGCTTGCCGTCTGGTCCGAAGATCATAGAGAATCCACCACCCGGCTGTATCACCAGTCAGCAGTCTGTACATCTTGAGGGGGCTTTATCTTACTGTTTTGGTCACGGGATTGCCTGTAAGTCCATTTCGTTCCAAGTTCTTTTCGGTCAGTACCTGCGAGGCGACAGCGACAAAAGTTGCTCCTTCGATGGCCATGAACTGGCTCGCCCGGTAACTAGCCTCGCCAGTCTCGTGGTACAGCCAAGCGATCTTCTCCGGGTCTGGCATCTCAAACTCAGCTGGCCAACTAGCAATATGTATCTGCACACCTTGCGCATATTCGTTGTATCGAAGTAGTGGCTGGAGGTGTTCCCAGCAGTTCAATGCGCCAACCTTTCCGAACTTGGAATCAACCACGACTTTGAGCGATTCAGCCTGGCCTTCACCCCAGATTGTTCGTTCCACGTGAGTCGGCTTGATCTTTCGTCGATGATGGATGATTTCGCCATCTGTATCAATGAACGACTGTCCCATGTATAGACTTGCTCCATCTCGCTCACTGTACCCTAGAACGACGAGCATGCCTGCTTTTTTGACGGCTTGTTGAATGCGTTTCATCTGAGGCGAGTCTCTTCGCATAGAATTGGCCATGTATTCGTGGATCCAACCTCCGTTGTTGATGACTGGCGATGTCCACATTTGCCTGCATAATCTGTTATCATCATGCGTACAAGCAGGTGAAACCTTTCTGGCTGACAGATTTCGATCGTACCATGGATAACCGGGGATCCAAACTTCGGGAAACCCAAGTACTTGAACTCCATCGGCGGCAGCTTTCTCGATCAGAGCGATGGTTTTGTCAACGCTCCCTTCGAGGTCAAGCCACACGGGTTCTGCCTGTACGGCGCCAACCTTGACAGTTTGATCCATGCTAGGCAGGGTGAAAAAGGTTGTTGCTGGCTGAAGAAAGACAAGATCGAGTTGGCACGCTATGATACTGTTCCATCTTGATGTTGGAGACAAAGGAGGGCTTATTTATACGTGGCCAAAGTATGTGTAGTTCTGGACTACAGATCACATTTGACGATGATGGATGCGCCATGACGATAGTACAGATGACCCAAGGAAATAGTTTGCGATCTTGAGCACAGCAGATGTCGCGCCCTCGGCACTTTTGCTCTTAGAGGAACAAAAAGATCCACTATGGCATACATATCATGAGACCCTGGTTACTTATCGCATAATTATGGCCTATTCTGGATACGAAAGCCGGCATTCAGCCCAACGCTTGCTGCTACCCCGCATGAGCCAACGGCCATGTTCGCAAACTCTTGCCTCACGACTGTCACTAATGGGTCATCGATTGAGTCCAACGGTATGCAATAACTGATTGAGGTTCGGTTCTACAAAGGAACGCACCCAACAGCTGTGGCTGACACTATAAGTCCGAGAGGGTGTCAGAATTGCACCGTCTTCATAACACCTCGTATACCATCAAAAACATCATCTTTCTGCCCAAATACAATAGCCTTCATTTATGCCGACGGTGGCAGCAACGCATCGACATCCGGACCCCATCCATCGTCATTGGAAATAGTGATGGTATTATCCGATCCCTCCTTGAGATCAAAGAAACCCCGACTGAGTCCCGTCTGAGAAAGATGCCTGGTAGACAAGAAAGCAAGCTTCTGAGATTCGCCGTTGACATTGACAGTGGCGTATCGTGACCCAGTGTCACCATTCCGGTACTTGACGTTAATGGTAGCAACACCACCAGAGCTCTTGATGTTCTTGAAGGTAAGAGTGCCTTTCTTGTCGCCTCCGATGTAGCCGACAGCTTGACCTCCACTGCACTCGCTGCATGAGATGACTCTGGCGTCATTGCCCATCGTCGCGGTCTCACCCTCGATCTTTGTCATCTTGGTCTCGGACCAAGTTCCCTTTGAAAGGTTCGGTGACCAAGAGTCGTACCAGCTAAGTGTAACCTTGGTACCATCGACCTTGAGCGGAAGCCAGACATAGGTACTGGCCGCAAGATTGGTAGAAACCCAGCGATCACCAATGTAGATGGCATTGCCGTTACCAAGAGGCTGAATGTAGCTGACCTGGCTCTGGAAGGTCTTTGATCCGATGGGTGCAAACTCGGTCCAGTTGGACCATGGACCAGACAGTGACTTGGCGTAGCTATAGATCTATTGGGGTCTTACGTTAATATAACTTAAAGTACATCCAAGGGGCAGGAAGTTCGCTTACATTATCATTGGCATTCCATCCCGTCAGATGAGAACCAAAGATGAAGTAGTACCCGTTCTGCTTCAGCATAGCTGGAGACTCGGCAAAGTACTGCCATTCGTACGTGATCTCGGTGACGTTGAGGTAGTCATCTGACAATGCCATGATTCGTGTTCCATACTCGCGCTGTATCTTCATCAGCTCTTGTCCTCTACCAAAGTGCACAGGGAATAGCTTACGTCTTCAGTCAGGAGGTACGCGGATCCATCATCGTCCTTAAAAAGCCCCATATCGCGACTCTGCTTACCAAGAGGTCTGAAGCTTCGATGATATGTATACTTGCCGCATACACTATCACCAGTGGCGATACCGACCCTCGCATCCTTGTAGTCTGGGCTGTCGATGTGCATGTAAAGAACATACTTCTTCGTCTGGTCGTTGTAAATGACCTTGGGTCTTTCAACGATGCGGTTGGGTCCAAGGTCGCCTGCCTCGCTGGTGCGTGAGAGGAGGGCACCTCGGTATGTCCATTCGACGAGATTGGTGGAGGAGTAGCAATTGACGTTCTGGAAGTAGGTTCCGTCTGTCTTGTCCTCACCGATCATGTAGTAGGTTCCACCAACCTCACTTTAAAAGTCAGATCCTTGTCCGGCAAGATAGAGTGTGACACTTACATCAATCCGTGGCCGTGAGCCTGGACATGCTCACCGGTGTTGGTCTGGCCGAAGACTGGTCAGCAAAACAGTCATGTATCGACTGTTGGAATGACTTACAGCTGTCCATGTTGCTCCCGAGACGATATCAAGAGAAGCCTGAACCGAGCTGGCTGCAAGCACAGCGACAAGAGTTGAGAAGAAACGAGGCATCACACGATCTGGAATGGGACCCTATGTAGGACCCAGCTGCAGTTCTTGGACCTTGATCGGGATCAACTTTGAGGATTACTCGAGGTTCTTATTATACTGCTCGCTCCCGGCTCAATTCTCTTTACGGTATCCTCGGACGCCGGCGAGACATGGCCCGATGTCAAGAATCTCCCTCTTCTGGGGTAAGTCACAGTTACTTTGCATGTGGCTTCTGGCTAGCTTTACTTGGGTATTCGGTACTTGAAAACCAGTTTAAGGTTATGTGATCGACATGGCAATTTCCTCCATGTGGTTCTTTCATATGCGCACCAATTTGGAGGCCTTGATTCAGTCATAAGAACCTTCCTTTGTAAGTACTTCACATGCTCTGCCGGTCCATATGCGGGGCCGATACAAACAATGAGTGAATGGTCTGGGGTAATCGACAGGGGAATCGCAGGTGATGGACCGGGGATATCGGAGCCGGGAGAGAACAGACCCTTGTTCCAACGTTACTTGGCCAAGACATTTGCATCTCGTGGTACATGTTGCATCGGACCATCGACGGAATAATGGCATGCTGCTTTCGCCGTCTGAGCTCACGTACCATGTCGTAAATCGAGCCTGACAGATGGCATGGTTGCATTCGAGGTCCGTCGTGACCTGAATTCAATGATGCGCTCTCTACCAGGGGCTAAAAACTATGCATAGGAGGTCATCAGTATCATGGACCTTGCGAAGATGCGTGTGTGAAAGCCATCACCGTGATACAAGACACCAACTCGTTCTCATGGGAAATGTAAGCTAAGTCTTCGTCTCCCATCTTCACGATACTTCGTAGTTCCTCAAAGTATGAACGGTTTATTTGCAAGGTATAACATGTAGATCAACAATCTTTGATATCTATATGGATATCGACCTATAGCCTTTCTATACCATACAGCTCACAGCTATCTAAACATCAATAACCTTGGCCTCGTTCTGGTTCATAGTCGCCCGAACCGTCTCAGCAGTCCTAGGCTCCAGCGACTTCTTAACAGGATCAATTGCATCGAAGACCTCATTGAGCTCCTCCAGCGTTCGGTCCTTCGTCTCCGGGAAGAAGAAGAAGATAAACACAGCCTCCACCAGATCCCAGAACACGAAAACGAGATAGAAGTAGTAACCAATCTTCTCAAAAGCTGGTCCAGAAGAGTAGGCCAGAATGAGAGAAATAAAGCTGGAGGCCCAGTTGCCCAGCGCTGTTCCCTTGGCTCGCGTCGAGGTTGTGAGCGTCTCTGCGATGTACATGCTTTGCTGCGCAGTCCATCCAAGTGAAAAGACGACACCGAAGAGGAAGACAAAGGCGATGGTGGTGTTGGCTGCGTTCTTGTTATTCTTGTCGTCAACGGCCATCTTGGATGTTCCAGTGATGACAGCAAAAATGACTGAACAGCAGAGAATACTGTAAATGAGAAGAGGTCGACGCCCGACACGGTCAGTCAGACGGGCACCAATGACCGAGCCGATCAGTCCAAGAACGCTGTTGGTGGCGTTGAGGGCAAGGACAAGCTTCTCATCTTTGATGCCAGCTGTGTTCATCATAGCGACGAGATAGTAGCTTGATAGAGAGTTACCAGATGCTTGACCCATGATAGCCATTCCGAGAACACAGATGAGACGTCGCTTGTTACTGTGTGAGTTCCAAAGCTCGCGGTAGTCCCACCATCGCTTGTCTGAAGCCTCAGTTGAGATCTGGGCCATCATCTCCTTCATCTGAAGTTGAACGATAGGATGGTCCACGGAGCCTTCGCCGTGATACTTGGCAAGGATGGTGGCAGCTTCATCATGCTTGTCATTGGCGATCAGCCATCGGGGCTGTTGCTCGGTCAGTATTTTAATCGCAGGTGGTTTCAGTAAAGAAACTCACAGATTCGGGGAGGAAAAACGCAAAGCATGCGACAATGCCAGAGGTGACAAGCTGAATCCAGACTGGAACTCTCCAACCGTCATTACCTTTGATGTAAGCGCTTCCATAGGTTGCCCAGCCAGCGATGATAGCTCCAACAGGCCACATGCAGTTGTAAAGACCAGTGAGAGTACCTCTCCACTACAATCTTGTCAGTAACTCTTTCGTAGACTTGGCAATACTGCTTACCTTGGGGTGAGCAAGCTCGCTGACGTAGGTTGGGGCAGCGATACAGCAGTACGAGACACCAAAGCCGAGCAGGAATCGACCGCCCATGAACTGAGGCATAGCTTTCGCAGTGGCCCTTCGTCTTGTTAGTGTTGTTTTCAGTATTTTGAGGCAATCACTCACTGAACGCAAGTACCGATGATAATGATGAGAGCACCAGTGAACATTCCGGCGCGTCTTCCGAAACGATCGGTAGTGAAAGGGACAGTTGGGGCCGCAGCAATACTGCCGACGTTGTAGATCATGAAAACGATACCAGTAGCCGAACCATCAGACTTCCTGTATCAAAATGTCAATCGAGTGTCAGTCTTTGACTAGTGAATGGAACCTACATGTTAAAGGTTCGTTGATACGAGGTCATTCCGTTCAACCCACCCATCAAGCTGCCATCATAACCGTTGAGACAACCACAGCAGTATGCCACGAAAAGCACAGCATAGAGCTGAAACATGGACGGGGTCCATGGTGAGAACTTGTTGTTCTCAACTTCATGCGCAATCTCAGTAGCAAGTGCCTCTGGCGGCAAGTCATTGGTCAGATCTCGATGGAGTACATCGGTCTTCTCAAGCTCCATAGGAGCATCGTCACGCTTCTCAGACATGGTGTTGACCTTGTAACAATGTCTTTCGGTGAGTTTAAAAGACCCAATGGATGGGAACAAGCATCAATGAGAGACTCAGGAGAGAAAGATTGTCTCCTGGGAGGCTAAAACCTCAGTTTTATAGATGACGATCCCAGAATGGACTCATGTTTTCGCGTTAGCTGTTTCTAGCTAACCAGCCGACAAATCGGTCGGTGCCGTAGCCGACCCTCGGCGGTCGTTTGCGAAAATTAGGCATGACTCGAGAGAATTCGTGAATAAACTCATTGATAAAATCCGGGGTAGAGGCAAGGGAGGCTGCGGGGAAAGTCTCAAAGTGTTGCAAGATCGACAAAACGCTCTGAACTTGGCGGGTTTGAGTCCGGCTCCGACATCCCCGATTGAAGCGCACCAATTGATTTGGGGGCGAGTGGAGAGGAGAGTCACATGAAGTGAAGACATCCCAGCCTCTTCCGATTCGCACTCGTGCGATGCCTTTCAAGCTAAGCTACTGGACTACTGACTTGAAACGAGGTGCCTGGTCTAAAGGTCTACAGTCTATTTATCATTTAGGATGGCCAATGGAACACAAAGATTCAAGCCATTCATTCATTCATTCATTCAACTTTCCAAAAAGAGACCTGCCTTGATTGACATCTTGCGATAGAGACAAAAATGATTGACAAGACTGGGATTCGAACCCAGGCCCCTTTCGAGACTGCGAATCGTTACTAGTTCGAATCGAACCTGAACACAGCGCCTTAGACCGCTCGGCCATCTTGCCTTGTGATTGGATAATGAGGTCAATGGTTTTTGTACAACATCTACAGCTTGATCACCAGGTTATGGTCAATCAAAGCATCTCTTAGTCTAATCATTCCTCAATCATTCGTTACAACATGAGTTATCCAAGAGTCGGTAGTGGCCTCCTTTGTTGGTGAGACAAGACCAGTAAAGTTTGTGACGGCGGGCAGTCTCTCTTTCCCTTTGGCTCCAGTGTGTCTTGCTCCCTTCCGTCTCAACGTCAGCCAGGTCGGATTCCATCAACTTCATCATCAAACTTCATCAAGAGTCATCAAAACTTTTCAAAATATCATCAAGAATCATCAAAGATCACATTCACGTCTTGCGCTCAAACGAACGGACAAGAAACACTATTTTCCGAAAGGTAAGGCGCGCAATCAACTCTTCATGAAACAACCCAAATAACAAATCAGACCATGAGTGAATCAACGAAAGAGAGTACCCCGGCCGGGCGCAAGAGAATGAGCGAGCAGGAAAAGTATAAATACGCCCAGCGTCAACGGGAAATCGCCGATGGAAGACTGAGGGAACTCGAAGCCATGTGGCCGAATGGGCAATGGTACCCCGTCCAGTTCGCTCCGATAAACCCCGAATGTATAGACATCGTGAGATGTGTCCACAGTATTTCAACGCAATAGAATGACGGTAATGGTGACCTTCGGGATCTATGGGAAAGAGGGGGACTCTTGTACGATGCAGCGAGAATGACACCGAGGGGCAAGTTGACAAAAGTCGCTGCTCAAGAGGCTCTCAACAATCTAAAGGCTCGGGATAATTCTCGAGCAACCGGGAATGGATCGGCAACCAACAAATCAGCATAAATGTCAAAAAATGGGGGGACAATGCAGTGATGGAATGTGGAAATGGTTAAACATGGCGAAATGGTCGAACAGGGAGAGGGAATGGTGTTGATGAATTACTAATTACATGATTACATACAGTTCGTCACTCTTGTCTCCGAAGTGTGTCTGATGTACTACCTAGTAGCTCCCAGGAGCTGAAGCACATCGCAGTTTCTTATCTCGATACCTCGGAGTACATGTCCTATCCATCACGCCATATGTCTGAGGCTTGCTTGATCACTCCTCGTTGCTTAAGCCTACAGCATCCTCAGCGACTTCCATGTATGCACTTCTTTTCACCTACCCCATCAACAGAACTGAGCTTGCTTCGGACATGATCTTGAAGGCTGTTCTAGATGCCTTGTGTATCACACCAGTCCAGCCAACGTCGTTCAAATCACAGCTATGTTGCCTCTTCATGGCAGACACTCAATGTTCTTGCAGGCTTTCAATCACTTAATAGAAGATGTTAACTCTAAATTCTACACTTGTGAGCTGTTGAGGTCAAGTATAAATACTACACCGCGTCTTCTTCTTTTTCCCCCGAGAAGATTATTAAATTAGAAAACCTTCATCCTGTCTTACCGACGGGACAACGATGGCCGAACACCGCTCGCATCTGACAGCCAGGCCAACAACGATGCTGCTTACGAGGATTACATGACACGTCATCAGGCCCGATATCCCAACTCGGACTGGGAACCCAAGACGCGAAGGATGGTCGGGCCAATGTATAATCCAACACCATGGATTTCGCCTACGTCTCCAGTCTACCCTCCTACTCCTGCTCCCGGTCCTTGGGAAGTTGATCCTGGGGTAATTTATGAAAGACAACGTCTTGCGCAGAGACTCAACCAGTCACGTACCTCCCTAGAAGCCGAACTCCAAAGGAGACAAAACACTGATGAGAGTCCGCAGTGGGAATACGTCCCAGGTGAAGGATACAGGCAAGTTGAACCAGGTCGTCGTTCGGGAGCTAACAATCAGCACTACTCGAGAAGAGCAAACGAACAGCGTCGTGAAGACGAGCGTAGGTTTTTGAGGGATGTTCAATCTGAAGTTGCCAGGGATAATGGATATCCTCAGATCGACAGAAGAGAGCCTCCGAATACCAGAAGGGGCCCTGATACTAATTCTCGGGCCCCTGTTCCTGATATATGGACTGATGCTAGAGAAGCGCGGGAGTGGATGGGAGAGGTGCAACGGGAAGTGAACCTTCGAGGATCATATATTAGGTTCCCCAGTGGGTATACCAGTAGACGAGGTTCCTGGTCAAGATAGCCTCTCAGATATTTGGGACAATGGTAGTCGACTTCGTAGTTTAGCATATCATTTTAACAACTGATTAATTAACATCTAGTTTAACTAGCATAGAAAAAGTCTTTATTTATATTGAACTTAGAAGAGCAATACTAACTATGCCAAATCTGTCGGGGAATGAACGTATGGATGTGATCTAACAATCTTGATACAGGAGATCCAGGGTAAGTAGTTGCCCAAGAATCGCGACGTTGGAGGAATCACACCCAAACCTCAGTAAGGCAATTATTTACTGACTTGAATCCTTTTCAGCAATTTCGTAGTCTGTGATTCCAGAAGTAATACATTGAATGTAATTCGTTAGACATTCGAATCAATCCTTTTGCACATGTTAGGTCGCGCTAGGTCGCGCTGCAGCCCGACCCCACCCACCATCCACAGCACACAAGAAATTATCCACTGAAGGGCAAAATAACTTCTACCCGACGTCACATCTTCTATATAAGATCTACCACTGTCCTCGCCTGTATCATTATTACTGAGTCTTCAAAGAATTCAATATTTTCTCCTCAAGAATGATTATTTTGGCAAAATTCTGCTACTTTGCAACCATTGGCCGTCGCTGATGACTAACGGTTGGGAGATGAAGATTTGTGCCTGACGCGATCTTCTGTTTCTTCTTTCCAACTCGCAACTGTCAATCAACACAGCAAGGCTCAGAGCCGCAATCATCATTCTGCATCAAAATGAATCACTTTAGATCCTTGCTTCTGCGGCTAGCTTTTCTTCTCGCGCCTTCGTGATGGGGCAATTCGGGTTGGCCTATCCCAACGCCGATGCCTAGCCTACCAAGCAACCATGCCTGACTCTACCATCATCTTGCTCGCCTGCACCACCGTGACGCCAGTATTTCTTGTCCTCGAGCCGATGGGCCGTCATTTGCAGCCTTGAGGCCGCATCCTCCGACCGATGAAGCTCTCCCCCTCGTCGGCAATTAGCGTCGTGAGACAACCTTTGTGTCTCGGCCAGCGTCAACCATTCATTGCCTGCATGGACGACTTGCTTCCTACGCTCGAACGCACCCCGTTTCCTCGACACTACACTTCAATATGACCATTTAATATGACCATTCGATCCCGTCGGAAAGCGAGAAACTTCTGTAATACTCCAAGCGAGCCCACGACCGATCGTTGCTATTCGAGCCCTTCGAGCAGACCCCATTGTTGAATGGCGCCGCACAATCCATGTTCTTTCTTAAAATTGGCCCCGCCCATGTACTCAGAGTGACGCATGCGACCTCCATGATTTGAAGCAAGATCAAGAGCTTCTTATGCATTCCCCGACTGCAGCCCATGTCTCTTCGGCGCCCTTGCGAACAACGGAAGCTTCCTCTCTTAGGCAAAGCACCTTGAGCTGTCATCGAGACAACAATTCGATGAGAAGAGGCGATTTCAACACCGCTACGCAGTCTGGCTCTTAGCAGAGACGGGCAAGCAGCTTTCCGCATGTCAGCAGAGCGACAGTCACGGCCGCAACACGAGGTCCCAAACCGGCGAACGAGTCGAAGTTACAGACGAGAGCTGTGGTGTTTCGACCAGCACCTTGTTTTCACCGACCGAACCTGAGCCTTGACCGCCAACATCAACCAAGATGCTCTATCTCCCCCCTCGATTCCATGACAGGGCGCCCGACCCGAGCTGTTATCGTGTTGTCGCTGCGATCGATACTTGGCAGTTTAAAGTCGGATCACGACTTGACTTTATCATACGATGACTCTCGAGTCTTTCCATTGTCGTTACTGGTGCTTGTGTTTCTGCAAGCTACAGTGCAGGTACAAATTCCTGCAAGTTGTGTCTACAGCGCTGGGATCTGAGGATTTCTAAACCCTCATTGTTGCCCAGCTGAGCTGTTCCCACTCGCTGCACAGTTCATGGCTGGCTTCAATACGCGGACCAGCTCAACTCTCACGAAGTGAAAGAGACGAACCACATTCCGTTAATTTCGTTCTCGAAACCATCGCCTGCGCACTTTTGATTCATCCGGTGCTCGTCTCGTCGTGGGAGCCATCGCGAGAAGCGGCGAGCCTGCTTCAACCACGGCGCCATGCTGTCGTGATTCACTGTCCCTGAGCCGCTCGCATCGAGCAAAGCCTTCCGAGACGATTTCACCATCCTATCATGCCTCCCCCGCTACTCAGTGCGTCATTCTGACTGTGATGTCCTGTTATTAGCTTGAAATGTAAGCTAGCGATTTGTCATCGACTCTTGACCCAAGGTGCCTCAACCCTATGGGTACACATGCCATCGTGAAACTAGATGCCGAAACCTGGCTTCAGAGTGGCCATCTTTTGCGACTATGACAGGTTCGGCCGAGGGAACCAAGAGACGACGGGCATGTCGACCGCTTACCGCTGCCATTTGACTTGGGCCAAGCCAACAAAGCATCAGTGTTTGCTTGGAGCACTGGGGAGTCCCCTCCGGAATCTATTTCGCCCACATTCGAATGGTTCTTATCTTCTTCAATCAGTCTCCAGAACACCTCCAAGGTGCTCGATATTATCTCTCACTATTTTGATGGTGGATAGCACTCGGATCCTGCCACCCAGCCATGAGCGGTGCCTGCGACCAGTCCGATCTACACTGTTCTCACGCGCAGCGTTGTCACGCATGCTGGACTTACTTTGACACGTCCACGGTTCGTGCTTCCATGCTCATCATTTGCATCAACAATAGCCTGGCCTCGACGTGTCGCATTTCGGCGGGAAACCGCCATATACCCCAGCACGATCTTCATAGTGGTGTTTCGCGGCTTGCGACCAGCCGAGACAATCTCATTCATGCCGTAGGCTTTAGACACCTACGTGATTAATTGGTGTTGTTCCACAGATTGCCGCCATGGCGCTTGAGGAGCGGAGACCCCGAACAAATCTCGCGCAGTGATAGATGGTTCTGCTTGTCGCGCTGTCCACGTCGCGTTCGTCGCGTACTCAAAGAAGGGATATTTCATCCGCCACGAGGGACCTTCAGGTCTGTCTATATGCAAGCCGATCTTCTCACAACAATAAGTCCGACGGGAGAGATCGATCGGGTATTTGCATTGAAGAAGCCATAACATCTCATCAGGAACTTGTGCACATCCATCTCGTGGTCCATGACATGGACTTCACCGGATTCTTGCGCATCGATCGCCAAGGTGTGCCGGCTGTTTTGTTCAGAGTCCACACCAGAGCATTAGAGGCAGTACACTCCCGTACCCCGTCATGGACCGGCCGGATATCCTGCACGAGAACAATTGCATTCAGCTTCCATAACCTGATGGCGCGTCCTCGAAACGTTTCCCGAACCACATTCGTGCGACCGTTAGCGTGAATAGATCGACGCCTAGAGCACGCAAAGAAATAAGGTCATCATGTACAGGCTAGTGGTGGCTACGATCAGGTTGGTGGCCTGTATTCGGCCATGAGCGACCGGCTCCTGTGGTGAATGACGCAGACATGCGACCCAACGCCTCTACCACGCAACGTTCCAGAGTACATCTTGTTGCTCGATTCATTCTCGTTCCCAGGTGATGAACTTCCAAACGCGAGCATTAATTTCGCGAGATGAGGTCGCCCAGGCTTGCCGCCAGTGCTAGTTGTATTCACTTATCATTGACACGGAAGAAGCTCCTCATGACCGCCAGCAAAACATTGGACCGACTAGACAATCATGGCGACCAGAGGGCATCACAGACGCGGCACTTCGGCAGCTCGATGTGTCGCCCATACAAAAGCACAATGGCAACAGGGATAATTGTTCCTTGATTGCATTTTCCCCGATGCCAAAGTCTCTGACCATGTTGCGTCGGGTCTGACACCTCTCACCAAGTAAGGCCATGTAAGGTCTCGCCATTGCACGCCTGATCTCAACAAGAACCTATGGATGTTGGGTCTTTGATTGTCGGACTCGAGTGTCCAAGACGTGATGTTCTCCTCAATCACGAGCGCCGAACGGGAGTTCCAAATGAAGCTGTGTGCAGCCTCTGTCTGATCAGAGTGCAGGGCAACTTTGTCGCGCATTCTGTTGTGACAGCTGGTGGGTTGATTCCCGCAGCGACGCGCAACACCTTGCTGTAGCAAACTTGCGTCTTCGCCAGCTCCCCGCAAAGCGTGAGTGTTGCCCACGTTGACGTCGCTTGCTTTCAACTGAGTTTATTCAACTTCTCAACATTAAATATCAATAACTTAAACAGAGAGGCCCTATAGCCGGCCGACATTAATATCTGATTTTTGATCACTGTTACGTCGGCCCGTTATAGGGCCTCACTGTTTGAGTTGCTGATATTTGAAGTTGAAAAGCTGGATAACCTCATTTTCAACTGAAAGCAAGGGAAAGGAAACCTTGCAATCAGTGTTGAGCCCTTTTCACTTTGCCGTAGGCGTAGACCGGTTCCAGAGCTGGCCTCTCACGTCGACTCTTCCCTTTAGCACCCTTCCTCAGAAGGTAGCATCTTGGCCCCCGACCTGCGATGTTCAATGTGCCAGAGTCTGGGAAACACTGCGAGAGAGACCTGCTGGCAATACTTGCGTGCTTTCAACGCGACCTTGGAGGAGACAGGATGACGCGATCGCCACACGCGTCGCTCTCGTTGCGCCGGAAAATCAACGCAATCTTCCATCCTTTCGTGGGTCTGAGAACAAATGAGGATGATAGGGATGAAGGCCTTTGCAGACGCACTCATTGCACACGTTCAGCTATGTCCTTGTCAGCCTTCCAAGGTCAACAGACCTCACACGGGCCATCGTTATTTACAAGCACCAACTGCAATTGTTCCTGATATCAGCAACCGTCAGTACTGCCTATTCTATCTACAACGTCAAGCACTGACCCGTTAGTCCCAGTCTCCAATCACCAGACATGATGCGCATACGACGAAGGCCCGACAACGACCGACGAGTTCCGAACGATTGACGACGACCGAGCAAGCCAGCACCACCGTTGCGAGCACCCTTCACGAACGAACGAACGACGAACGACGAACGACGAGCGCGGCCGACCGAACGACAAACGACGACAACGACGAAAGACAGCGACTACTCACTAACGACCGCCTGCGATATTAATTCCGACAAATGACGATCGACTGCGATACGAACAATTTACGACATCGACTATTCTTGCGCAACTACGAACGAGAGATCTCAGATGCAGCTATTCACTGAGCACCAACGAAAGGGAAGCCAAACAGACCCCTCCTTGTGAGCGCCACCTGGCCTGTCTTTAGACTCCAACTCTCCGAATTATTACGACCGCCTCGACGCATCTTGGCACAAGCAGATCATTTGTTCCTCAAGGCAGCCACTAGGTGTAGCTTGCTCACTTACAACCTACGCTTCTGGCCATATGTTCCCAAAGTCATGGGCCTACTCCAGCCGTCGTCTCATACTTGAAGCATTTGCGTGCACACCAGCGTGTCGGATATTGGGTGCGCTCTCAACAGGATTCATCTATCGAGACACTTTCCAATTCAAAGCGCTGTCTTTCTAGACAGGGCGCTACTGACGGTGCTTATACCTGACAGAGCGTGAGTTGAACGACCATCACGTACTGCGAACTGCTTTCTGCTGGCACAAGCCTGATTTCGCCCTTCAACTGTCACCAATCTTCATCACCCGCAACATGAGCCTTGCCATTCGTCTTTTGCGTCAGTTTCCTCGCTGAGAATGCTTTACTATGCAGGTCATGCTGCGAATATATTGCAATTAAATATTGATCAAATACACTACTTGTCTTTCGTATCGAGGCCCCGAAGTGATTCCCATTCGTCTTCCGTCATTCCAAACTCGATCAGGTCGTACCACTTGCGATTCATCCAAATAGTGTCTCGTCTTCTGCCTTCCAGCCTGAAACCGATATTCTCGTAAAGATATGCTCCTCGTGGATTGTAATTGGTAGTAGTGATACCAATCGTATGCAGACCGGCGTGCCGGAAACCCCAGTCCACCATCCAGTTGATCGCTTCTCTTCCGTATCCTTTGCCTTGGTACTCTTTAATAAGAGAGATACCAATCTCAGCAGTCCGGTGATGAGCGACTGTTGGTGAGATACCTCCCCACCCGATGCACATGACGCCAATAATAGTTCGGGGCTTCTTCTCTTTGTCTTCTGTCTTCTCGTCGTCGCCATCATCTCTGAGACATATCGCGACACCGAGCAGAGAGTTGACTACAGAGTCTATATATGAGTCGACCTCCTTCGGCCCCTTTGGCAAGAGCATAGTCGGTGCTGACAGAGCCTGGATGACTGGGTCTTGAAGGATGGCGAGAGAGACCTTTTTGAGGGTTTCATCAGTTTTGTCGGCTCGGATGTACTCGAGCTGATTGGACTTGTAGGCATTGACGATGTCTTCTGTTGAGTAGTCCATGGTGATTAATGTGTCTGGAGAGTGCAATAATTGGGTAAATGCTACAGTGATTGAATGTAGCTGACTGATGAGTTATTGGTGATGCTTTTGTAGACATATGAGGTTCTCCAATGCCCAGCCATCTTTGACGCTATTCTTAAGTCGGGTGCCGGATGAGTCATTGGCCGCTTTACGTTCGCTTACTCGTATTCCCTTTTTGGCAGTTATTGAACGCGCAACGAATAGCCGTCTGTCTTTGTAAAGTATTGATCATTTCCAAAGCTTGCACTGGCTAGCTTGTGATACCACGGTCACCTTGCTCGGATTAGGGTATATCATATCACATTCTGAAAGCTTGAGTTAATTGGGATTTTTCAATGTGTTGGCTTGATATATCTCGTTGAGATGTCATAAGCTTTAACAAACAATCAATCAGTACCGTGTGCCAAAGGCGTGAGTCAAATGTTGCACATGTCGATTGAGAAAGCCCTTGTCTTGAACTCTATCTCAACCACATAGCTAATTGCTACCCATAAGTTTAAACTTCAGGCTGCTAATATATATAATAAGGACATGATATTCTTTTTCACAATATAAGCTTCTACCCTAAAAGCTTCTACGATAATTAAATAATCTTATTGCAAGCCCTTAGGGCTTTGCAAAGGGAAGAGACCAAGAGGTATATAATGCTTATATGACCTCGAGTTTGCATCTCTGGACACACCGCCAGAACTCTATCTCAAGAGTCAAAAGATATTATATCTCGAGGCTTCCATCGATCCATCGAATGTTCTGAAATCTCTGCGTATCCCGAAAACCTGACATACAATGGCTTCTTCTATCTTCCACAAATTCCCGCAGCTTCCACCTGAAATCCAACTGAAGATATGGGAAGCCTCGATTCGCCCACCGCAAGCCATCCCTGGCGGTCTGCACTATATTGCGCTTGACCACATGGGAAACACTGTCCCATTGCATAATACGTGGATGGACGAACCCGAAAGACGAAAGTCAGCTTACCAATTGGAAGAAGGTCTCTTAACAGCGTGCTGGGACTCCCGAACGGTTGTTTTGAAGCACAGACTTGAGCAAGACCACTTCCTTAGCCAACACGAGCTCAGACCCATCAGTCTGCACAAAGCCTTGGAGTCCCAAACATGGTATCCGGGAAGAAGGACTCTATTGACTTTCTTGCCTGCTTCAGAGACAGAAAAGCCAATAGTGGTGAAGACGAAAGATGATGATCAGTCACAGGGACTAGTCATCAGCCCCTCTCGAGACCTATTCTGTATCGCCTTGAATAGATCCGGGCGATCTGTTGCCCGCGGGCAAAGCTACCCACTCCTAGCTTACGAAAGGCTTGCCTTCTTGGAACATTGAGCTATCAAACCACGAAGGCTACTACCCAATCAAAGAATTTACCGCTTCGCTAGCCTTCTTGATGAGATTGGTGATTCAAGTTGCACATACCAAGCATTTCAGAACGCCTATCATCAGACTCATCGACAGGAATGCTCGATGGATAAACGACGACAGTACACAGGACACAATTGAGACCTTTTACGACTGCGATGACGAGTATATCGAAATTAGCATGAAGACTGGCTCTTCTTCTGCACGGATCATCCAGCATAGCCCCGTTCTGAAGCTCCTCGACCATATGGGCCGGCTGCTGGAGGCCAACTTTGAGATCCTCCAGCACATAGGCCCCCGCGGCTTCCTGAATCTGCCAGAATTCGTCATAAGAGACTTTGTCTCTATCATCGCCCTGCGACGCAATCAAGCGGGAACTCGAACCTAGTGGAACGTCAGGAGGACTGCGATTCGGAGAGCGTCTGTGATGTCTTCGGTCACTCGGTCAACATTTTTCAATATACAGAAAGGGTACAACATTGGAAAACTGATTCTGCTACTGCGAGTGAGGTGGCGCGCACCAAAGTTCCGAATGAAATGAAGGCCAGTTTACAATTGCTTCGAGCCACGTCTTCTTCGCCAACAGGGGAACTGGGAGTTCGAAACTTGTCAAATAAGCATTGTTCTACCTACAATATTGCAGAATGTAGCTTAAATATTCTAGTTGGTTAGGGTAATCGAGCGTGAATAGAGCAACGCAAAGCGTGAGTGTTGTAAAACTTTACGAGACGCTCGTGGGTTGAAAGTGAAAGAGACTGAATGGGATACCCGGAACATAGTTCAAGATCAATGAGTATCAAACATGTACCCAAGAAAGTCTTTTTTTTTTTTTTTTTTTTTTTTTTTTGGAAAACAGTAGATTTCTCTAATATATTCTCATATACTTTCACGATAGGGTTTGGCATAACTGATGTGTTAGTTATGGATTGGATAGCTGGGCAATTGGTAACCTAACTTGAAACATACTTTCGACTTGATTAGGGAGATCTGGGTGTGGCTTTATATGAAGGTTTACAAAAGCAACAGAGGAAAGGAATACTTGAAGAAGACAGAGGTGCCATTTCAATGCCCTCCCCTCTATTCCAACTTCAGCTTCAGCTCTCCAACCTTGACATATCTAGACAGACAAGTTTCTCATAATGGCCCTCTCAGCCTTTCACCTCTTCCCTTAGCTCCCATGTTAGCTCCGACTACAAATCTGGGAGTCAGCAATACGAAAAAAGCCTACCATAAAACCCAACTCTTCAAGGTGGGACCATGATCCTTTTGACCCAGCAAACTGGATGCCAGAAATTCCCGAAAAGACCGCCCATGGGATACACTACGTCAGGCTTGATCATAAAGGCGACTGTATCCCCCTAGACTGCAATTGGAAGAAACCTCACCCTGTCAACAGATCCGCCTACCTCTGGCATGCTGGCCTTTGGATGGCCTGCAGGGAGTCTCGTGAGGTGATGCAGAAACACTGGTTTGGCCACCCCTGTTACACACAAGAAGGTGTGGACGAGCAGGTGAACGGTGGTCTTAGGAGATGGTTTTATCGCAATGGAGAGGGAGTAGATGTGATTTGGGTTCATTGGGCTCGAGACCAAGATTATGAGCCCTGGCTCATGGCTACATCCCCAGGGGATATGTTTTGCATTTTTCCGGCCAGTTACAAACCTCTCGCAGTTCTCCAGTTCTCCGTATCTCACGGAGACATTGGCGACTACGCTGTCGAGTTTGACCCGGCCCGGACCTCTGAACTGGCAGGTCTCGACAAATATCGGCCAATCTATCGCTTACTACCCACTTTGAAATTCGCCATCAGTATCTTTTGCGAAATAGCAACTATGGATATTCGTCTGCCGTCGGCCATCCATATCATTGACCGATATTCTGGCTGGAAGAGAGTCAGCCCTGAAAATTCCCCGGTGTTTTATGATCGCGAGCACGAATATGTTCCTATCTACCCGAGCGATCCTCTTGCTTCAAATCGTATTGTACGCCATGCACCTATTCTCAGGTTCTTGGACCAGGTTGATCGACTACTCAAGGACACGTTGACCTATAAGCGCAAGCACTCCCCTTTTGCTTTGGGTGATTGCAGTGTTCTGCCCGAGGGACTATCTGTTCGGAAGCTGGTACGTGTCATGGTCAGGCGTGATAACGAGGTGGTACTTGAGGCCACAAAAAGCCATGCTATGAGGCCCAAGGTGAAACACCCAGCCTCAGTAGCCTACTCAAATGAGCGAGCTGTAAGGCAGAAGCCGGCTGTACGATGGAGATGGTAGTTCATATTGGGGGTAGTGCTTTGCACTGGTTTTGCACCATGGGCTCAAAGCGGCAGGATTCTGCATGGATTTCGCGGAGAAGTTGCCTCTATGGGACATGTGATGGAGACAAAATTTGGGCATTAAAATAGAGTCCATGTACGACTGAACAGCTGAAGAGGGAAATGCCGACTGGATAAAAGCCAGAATGTGTTCAGCGCTGCAAGCTGCTTGAGCGTTGAAAATCCTGAAGATTTAGGTGAAGTCTGCATGTAATGGGTGTCTAGTTCTTCTGGCTCTTGGTTAATTATCCTTTGGTTTATAGTTCAAGTGGCTAGGCTGCCATGAAAAGGCGGACAGCCAATGCCAATCATCACATCCATCTTTGGGATAAGGTTTAAGAGGAAACTGAGATATGCATCGCCTGCCCGCCCCTCCAATCATTCGCAGCCTCCAAGAATAGCTTTTCTGAGATACTGACTCACCCCGGCGAGTCTCTTATATTAGACATCAGCCCCGTCATTGACTGTAGATTTGCTCTTCTCGTCCTATTTCTTTCCTTGTTATCCAACCGTCAACCGAACACTTGAGCCGCTGGTCATAGCTGACACCTCGACCTCGCTATGGATACCTCCACATTTCACCCCTTTCCCCAACTACCTTTCGAGGTGCGCGAGCAAATCTGGCAAAATGCCTGCTTTCAGCACAGACGTAGATGAAGAAGCATCCAATACATAAAGATGGACAAAAAGAGGAACCTCGGACGTCTGGACTGCAATTGGGACACCTGCAGTCCAAGGAATAGATCTGTCTACCTATGGCACGCAGGACTCTGGACAGCCTGTCGGGAGTCTTATACCGTCGTATCAAAGTATTGGAAAGAATACGGCTGGCCTGACGTACCTGCTCAGATGCAAGATCGCAACCGCGGCGGAAGAAATTGGTTCATGTTTGAGGAATTATTTGTTGTGTCACAAATTGCTCATATGAGAAGCGATTATATGCCTCTGCGCCAAATTATCGACAACAACATGGAAATATAATGCATCACCGCAGACTCATGGGCGACTCTCGTAAAGAACTGGAAACCGATCTCCGTTCTTGCCGAAAATCCTCAAGGCCAGAGAAAACTACAAAAGTTTCGGAAGCTTGCTGTCAAATTCGATCCCTCCTGGAACGACGAACTGGCTATAGCCACCCGCAATACCCGCATTAGTCAATTTTCCCCTGCGCTCGCGTTTATGATCAGAGTGCTTCTCGATGTGGCATATCAACGTGTCGACGGGCCAAAGCTTATGGTGATCGACGATGTCTCGCAGTGGGCGACACTTAGGCGTCGAGGGAACCCCTTAAGAGCCGCTGACTGCGGTCACGGGTATGTCGAGGCGCAACACACTTTCTGCGGTGGTAATGAGGTCCTCGTTACGGGCAGCCCTATGGATATCTTCATAGATCACCTCGACTTTTTGTTCATACCCAAGCTACAAAGAATTTGCAATACGGATAGCTGGTCGTCGCTTTGGAGTTCCGGCTTTTTCGTTCATATTTTGGGGTGGGACAACCAAGTTCCAGTGAACCACAACAGCGGCACCTATCCCTATCGAAGCTCATGGCGAACCCCAGAGATACTCTGGTGTGACAGTACTAGCCTAAGCGATAAACAACACCCGAGCAAGGTACTCTGGATTACTTGCTTGTGATACTGTGAAAAAGATATCACGTTCCAACCCTCTGTATTAGCAGCCTGAAGTTTGACCTTATGGTCAGCAAGTAGTTCCATAGTTGCTTGCGATGTTTATTTGACGTGAGATCATTTGACGATCGTAGCGTTGACGGGAATGAGCTACTGGAAGAAGACTTTATGATTCACTAGCAACAGATGCACTATTTGCTCAGTTTGCACACTGAGTGGAGGCGGATCGATAACTTGGACTTTCGACTCTTGAGAACTTCTGCAGAAAACAACTTATATCTAACAGTAGGCCCGCTTCCGATCAAGCTTTGCATCCCTTACCTCCGTAGTAAGAGCAATTTTTCCAACGTCCATCTCAGGCTGAACATCCTGTATTTGAACCCTTATTTTCTTTGTTATTAGAAGTCGATCTCCTGCACTGACGCCACTTCCCGCGTAGAGAGACTCGTCAGTAATCCTTATGTAAGGAGAGTCTCGCGTCAGCCCATCAATGCTTTCAAGGAAGTCAGGAGCCACAATTATATGGCGAATGACAATATTGGCTATAGTACAAGCCAGAAGTATAAGTGTTGATATCACAGAAACGCAGAACCACGCAACATTCATAGTATACTGCTTCTCGGTGAATTCGGTCCAGGTTGCAGTGGTGTTGTGCCACATGTCGTTACGTCCAGAAAGGGTAGTTCCATCAGCGCCCGTAAGAACGGTGCTATTGTATGTTGCCATCAAGAACGTGTTTAATGCTGTTGAAAGCCTACCCTCGAAGCGAGTTCGGGATATGTTTGTGAAACAGCCCGCGAAATACGGCCATACGGGATCATCTATGTCGCTGTACATTGTCAGAGGATCATAGATAAACCTCTCGAGATCGCTTGGTCTCAGCATAGTATATGATGCCATTGTAAATGGAATTTCGAACAGAATTGCTTGCGCCAGCGACGCGACTGAGAGGTCCGTTAAATTTGAAGAGAATTTTGGGTCTTTCGTCCTGCGGATCTGCGTCGTTTGACATTCCAAATCTCCAAAGTCGCCCGATCTCGTGCAGTTTACAGTAGCGTCAACATTTGAGGTACCAACGCTGCACACGCGAAGGATGGGGGTTTCCTGTCCCGCACCCTCCGGACAGGTGCCACCGACAACCATCTGTAGGTATGATGCGGGCTTGAGGGGGTTTCGAACAGGGTATATATGATACGAGGTGAGGTTGTCATTAACAAGGTCCAACCACATGTTTGGGTGGCTCCCAAGGTTACTATAGCTATTCATCGGGGATTGCTGATCAGACAGCGACCGGTAAGATGTTGTATTCATCCTATGCCACAGGACCTTTGATCTTTTTTCAGAGTCTTTAGGCGGTAGCCAAGAGCGACCATCAAACTCTTCGCCGCACTTGAGGATATGATAACGCGACTGCAACACCATACTGGAATTGCCTTCCCGAGGAAAAGATCCCCCGCGAATGGGAACACCCATGAAGGAAGAGTATGGTACAATATCATTTGACGGTACCAGTGTCCATGCCGTTGGATTTTCATCGTTGTAGTCTGGGAGATACTCCATAAATGGAATGCGGACATTCCGCCATTGATCCTGTTGGCCCAGGCGAACTGCCTGAGGGGTCCCTCCCAGCTTTTTGACAACATTTTCGAACTGGGGGCTTGAGCTGTTGGCATGTGAGAGCAGTATGTCAGATGCAGAGAATGCAGCGAGAACCGTCCTTCGAAATGCGCCTACCAACGACATTGTCCCGGTACCACCATAAAGCGCGTTCAAATCCCCTTGAAGGTTGGTTGATGAATAATAGGTGGTGGCCAGCAGCGGTGTTTGTGAGAAGTAATGCATGGCAGGGATGTTGGTAGTCTGCGAGTTTGCACGCGAGCCGAGCGATCGAACAACTGCCTGTCCGCCCACAGGGCTTAAGCACCATAATGCTGCGACGCCGAGTGTCCATATGCGAATAAGCCTCAGGGTGAAGAGATTTTTGAACGTTGCTACTGTCGTTTGGCCAGTCAAGAGGAACTCCAATGATCCAAGAGTTGATCCTCGTTCAGCGCTAAACAAAGCAAGAGTCTTGAGAAATGGCCCGATAACCGCTGCGAATGAGATAGGCCAAAGAGTTGCAGCCAGTTGTAAGGCCTCAAGCGTATTCTCGCCAAAGGAGCTTTTCTTCTTGTTATGTAGTGACGCTACAATTCCAAGAAGAACTGGGTTGCGGTTAGTGGCATTGCTTGGGTCACGAATCCGGAGCCTGTATCCTACCAATGTATGTAAGAGGAACTACCAGAAGCAGTACAGATGTGCCAATCCTCGATAACCAAGGAGGGGAGGACTGTCCAAGTGGTAGATGAGCTTTCCGGGTACCGCCAACGCCCGCCCCAATGGCTTCTTCTGTCGCTGTGTATACCTCCATCAATGTAGTCTTTTCGGTAATGTCTGGTCTTGTTTCGGCATCTCTCTCCGCGACTAAATTGATATTCACCAGCTGTGCGTTGCCTGTAGTAATTGGAGGGGCCATAATGAGTGATGTCTTGGGGATAGATTTGGGGTTGTAGAATTTAAGAAGAAAGAGGGGGAACGAAGTCCTGTCAACCAGGGTATATAGTACGGTTAAAACTGAAACAGTCCTTAATTACATTTTGCTGTTGGCTGCACAGCTCATGCATGCCAAGACTGTTGGTTGGTCTTTTCGCCCGTGCAACCTGATATTAACCCAACATGGTCCCTGTAGCACACCCGGATCGTATGATTAGCTTGCTGACATTTAATAAATGTACTTAGGATGGCTAAAAGCAGACTACGTCAATTAACAAATCAGCTACACTTTAGAATGTTTATCGATATTTCTTAACCCTCAAAACTGTCGCCCATGATTCCCCAAACTTAGAGGTTCAATATAATGTATATACTTATTAAGTAATAGGACTCGCAATGCAGGATTGCCAATGAGCGGTTATGAAGAAGGCAAGAGAGCAACAGATCATGAGACGTGAATCTCGATCATGTTCTCACTTAACATGTCGTTTGGAGTTGCAGGAATCAATAGGTTCTGATCCCTCGCGATCTGTTTATTGATGCGGATACGTACAAGGTGAAACAGAACAAGACGACGGTGGAGAAGCCCAGGGCCATGAATATGGTATGCTCGACAAGGTGGGTGAACCTTCCACCGCCCACATATACTCTGTCTGATCCCATGCGAGTATATCGCCCTATATTCGACCGTATCGCTGACACTATTCTGGGATGGCAACTTTCCTTCTGGGATAGCGAGCTTCTTGGCGACCTGGGGACGAAACGCGCTGGTTGATGGAGATGCTTGTGCTCGGCCTTCGGCATGATGGAGGCGTACCAGCTGAATGACAAGCAAACTCGCTTCTCCCACGGATACGCCACTTGCGAGTCTCATCTGCGTGGGGGGAGACTGAGCTGAACGATGAGGCATGCAGAAGAACGAGCTCTCGGCGTATAGCCTTTGTAGTCTCGCGAACGCGTCTTGGATAAAACTTGGATATATCTGAATGCTTCATGTGTCAGTGGATGAGTTCTTTAGAGGTGGCAGGGTTGACCCAGTTGGCAACTCAGTGAAGAGACCAAACTGCTGGACCAAGAGCGTAAGCCTCTCTCGCCAAATCCACCTTCAACACTTGACCTGTCATTGATTTTGAACATCATTGGGCCTCACTAGATTCAACTAGAAGGTCCATCGTGAGCGTGCAAGATCGAGTCTCTGATGTGATATCTCAGCACCTCGATCACGTCGTAGGAGTTGCCGTTCTCTACAATTGTCTGATTAGAACCCAGCTTCGGAGGCCACCCGCTGTGGGCTTGTGGAATCGGGAAGAGACTGGTAAGTTGAAGGTGTGGCAAGCTTGGCCAACTTCTTGGGTCGACTCAGGGGAGCGTTCCTGCTCACTTTCTAAGCGCCTGGCATCCTGCTGCTGGTGTTGACTGCGGCCTTGCCACTGTCTCAGACGTCTTGTCAAAAAGATTAGTCCTTACTGAAATTTAAATTCCTTCAGATTAAACAAGTAGATTCATGAGTTTCTATACCTTTCTTCTGACTGACAAGATGGACCCATCAGATTTTGAGCTTGTGACTTAGGCAACAAAAAGTCACATATGTCTGCGTGACACAAAGTTTCACCAGCCAAGAATCATTCTGATGAGTCATAATAACCAAGGTTTCTTGTTGCACATAAATAAAGCCGCCTCCCCTCCACTAAGTCCAGCACAAACATCTTCCACTTTCCGATCATCTTCCCGTATTTCACGCAACAACGCCACAACCCATTTACTCCACGATGAGTGACGCCACTTTCCACCCATTTCCAAGACTGCCTTTCGAAATCCGGCAACAGATCTGGGAAGATGCATGTTTTGATTGGCGCGGTGACTGTCTCGGTCTGCGTTATATCAAGTTGAATGAGAAACGACAACTTGCCCCCTTGAACTTCGATTGGAAAACCACTAGTCCTCGAAACAGATCTGCATATCTGTGGCACGCGGGTCTCTGGATGACCTGTAAAGAGTCTCGAGATATTGCTGCGAAGCATTGGCGTAAGCAGGGTTGGCCAAATGTCCAAGAAAACACCAAAGACAAAGATCTTGGAGATGCTATCTGGTCTATGACGGAAAGCTATCTACCTAGAGCAGGAGTGATACATAGAAAAGGCGACTACGAACCCTGGCATCAAGTAGTTGATCCATGGCAAGATATATTCTGCATCACACCTGATTCATGGGAACTACTAGTCAGAGACTGGAAACCTATTCAAATCGCAGTTGCGGATGAACGGAGTCGCAACTGCACAGAACGCCTACTTAATATTGCTGTTGAGTTTGACCCCTCGTGGACCCTTGTGCTTGCCAAGCTCAGTCCAGATCATAGCATCACGGACTATCTCCCACCTCTGGCTTTTTTGATCAGAATTCTTTTGGACCTTGCCGATAGAAGGAACGCCCTTGGTATTGGTATAGTCGGATTGATCGAAAGGAACGTTGCACGGGGTGCCGGCATTCCTGCTCAACTTTCTGAGCGGATTTTTCTCGATTGCGATCACGAATATGGACATGTTTCGTACCTAATGCCTACATGTAACCACCCTATTTCTGACTTTCTACACCAACTCGACAGGGTGTTAGGCAAGAAGTTGACCAAAATTCGATACGGCCGAGATCCCTGGATTAAGTACCGTCACCTCTCTCCTAAAGACCTAATGCGCATTGTTGTGAGGCGGGACAATCAAGGCTTTTGATGGTAATGCTCTTACCATCCACACAGCAAAGCAGGCAGAGGAACTCTTCCGTATACCCAGCCTGGTTGTTAGATGAGCAAGACCTAATTTTGAGAAACTTCAGGCCTAAACCTATCTAAAGTCTTCCCTAAGTTTAGAAGACCTTCATCATAACCTTCCCATGGATGGAGTGGTTGACATGGCGGGAAAAACAGCCCGTTTCTTGTCCCGCACTGGGTGCCCTTCGCTGCCCGTCGGCAAGTCCATCCCGTTCCTGCAGGTGCTCCATCGTCGACCCAAACAAGCCTCCACTGCCTTCCACTGCCTGCATCATGAGTCCATTTCTCTTCTTCATCCACGCTCGACTTTCTTTTTGACCATCAACAACATTCCTCCACAACGTCCCTCATCAAAACACCATTTACAAGCATCTCCGAAGCCCAAAAACAATACAGCCGAGCGCCGAGGCCTATCACGCGCCTCACCACAGTTCCCAAGAGCAAGGTGAACATCTTTGCGCCTTCACGTGCGCGCGCGTTACAAGCGCTGAGCTGAGATTTTCTCTGCCGCAGTCCACGCAAGGAGCGATGACCACAAAAACGTGGGAGGCCCATCGGAACCCTGTGGTAAGTTGGCCCATTCCCATGATCGAAATAAGATCATTGTCAAGTTGATGCTGAACTGATTGCTGACCTCTCGCCTCTTCACAGCCTTCAACTGTCAAACGTATGTATCACATCAGTCTTGGGATGGTCAACTGCTGACCTTGTTGTTTTTGTTGCCGCAGACCAACTCAAACTTTTTCGTCGTAAGTATTCCCTCTTTCACCTGCATCACTTCCCCCGAAGTCTGTGTTTGAGAGGGATGCTGACATGTTTGCGTTTGTAGAAAACGATTCACAATGCCCCCGCGTGTAAGTTTTTCTTGATAATCTATAAATACAAACGATGCTAACATTCCTAGAAGACCATCAAACACTATCTCAACACTGTAAGTATCCATCCATAGTATATCAGCACTCCCCCCTACCGACCGGCCAGCGAACAAACGACCAATGACACGCAACATAATCCGGTTCCTTCGCCACCACCCCATTTGAGATACTTTCTCAAAGTCCAACGACAGACAAAACCCGACAGGTCATTGGGCTGGCCGTCTCTCTCAAAGCGCTCTCTAGCACCACGCTTGGCTTGCTTGAACTATGCCCGACCAAACATAGTGAACAAGGGGGGGTCTTTACAGAAATAGATGGGGGCCTTACAAAAGGGTATTAACAAGTTTATCAGGAGACAAACGACTACCAACCCTCCCAGGGTAGCGGCTTCGGCCGCGGTCGTGGTGGCGCCTCGAGTGGCCCTTCAGGGCAGTAGCAGCAGCAACAGACCACTCCAGCGGCAAAGGTACTTTATGCTTCTAATGTCCGAACACCCCCTGGTTTATGCTAATGAGTAGAAAGTCCCAACCAACAGTGTGCTTCCCTGCCGCGAGCCTAATCCTTGCAAAGCTTGACTAAGGAGAGCCTAAACTTTGCAAGATTAGGCCTAAAGTTACACCTAGTTCCGTCTGAACTTAGGATGTCATGGTCAAGTCATTGATGACCAATGGCCAGTGTGGACAGAAATGTGGACAACCAAACAGTCTATCTCCATCGCCTAATACATGGGGCAGACGAATGAATAACTCGAATTTCCGTTACGGAGACGGCAGACTCCTCTCCAAACTGTCGCCAAATCTTTGTCGGGCATTTTGGAATGGCAGACAATGGACATCAAAACAGTCCCATTTCAATAACAAAATGGTAGGTTCACACTGAGCTCCACGGAAAATAGTCGATGGATGATACTGATCAATTGTTTGCGACCGTAGAAGTTCGAGAACGCCTACAAAGTAAGTCAATACTATTGTCCTGGGTAGAGCTTTACTGACCATTCATGTAGAAAGCGATCGACAAGCTGGCAGTTAGCATAAGCAATATTAGAGTGTTAAAGCGCTCAACGCAAAGCTGCACCAAACTGGGAAGTGGGAGAATAAGAAAGTATTGTTGGCCTGTTGGTAGGACCGAAAAATGCACGAGGCCCCGGGAGAATGATGTTGGTATTAGTATCAGCCTCGCCTCTCAAAGTTCTCAAGCTGGTCATATATTCACTTCAGAATGTGAAAGCTTTTGTTCAATCCTCCCCAATTCTTCTCTTCTCCTGTGTTATGCCGTGAAAGGACCAGATCTTGGCTTGCGCACCTGCCGCTTCAACCTGGGCCATGCATAAGCTCTTCCCGTGGTATCATCTCTGCCATTTGCCTTGTTCAAACCATCATCCCAAACTCACACTTTGCACACAAACAGGTTCAAAATCGCCGCTCGCGACAAAGATAACAGTCTTGCATGTCCAACGACGACACATCCAACCATCGCGGCCAGCATTTACATTTCTTTTCCCCCATCACAAAACACAACGCAGTAACGAATCCCTGACCTGGCGCCTTGAAGTAGGACAGTCTCTCGACACGTCGGTCGGATTCCAATCTTCAGCCTCATCCATCCCAAAACGACCGCCTTTCAGCAATGCCGAGGCTGGTATATCGAATCAGATCTCCGATAGTCTAAAATCCATCCGATCAAAAGCGAAACACTGATTCCCAATATGGGCTCTTGTCGTGCTCACATGACTTTGTCTCCAAGTCCTACAGTATTGAGCGATGTGTCAAGGCATCATTACGTCAAAATTTAGTCCCGAATCTGTCAGATGAGGATGCAATCCCACGGAGCAACAAACTAATAGTTCTGCAGGCTTGATGTTATCGGGTTTCTTGACTATCTGATCGTCCGCTGAGCCCAGTCAGAGACATTTTATCGAGATGATAGTCCTCCGATTTCGACGGCAGAAAGCTCCCAAGTCACAACACAGCTGAGCATTCGTTTTACCCCGAGAAATGAAAGTCTCTTGCTCACTTGGGCGATCAATCTCGTTGCAGCAATACACAACACCATGCGATCCTGATCCTTCAGCCCTAAGTTCTGTGTGGTGATTATAAGCTCTTAGCGCCCCACGTCTTCCGGCTCGGCCTATCATCATGATCGTCCATAGGAGACATCCCTCTCGTTATCATGGTCTCACTCGGTCGTTGGAGCATGCAGTTGCCGAGTCCTTGAACATGGCTACCTGCGTTCCCGAAAACAAATCTGCTGGCTACTGAGTGACAAACATTTTCCAGAACGGGCACCAGAATATCACATTCTTGTTTCATCCTTCTCTGGCACTTCTTCCTGTGAAAACCCCGCATTTGTTCCAGAAGCCGACCTGCACTAAACAGCATCAAGAGCTGGGGTGGGGGGGCCACTCGCTGTCAGACGTCATGTTCAAGGTGGATGCCTAATGTGGGTGTGTTCGAGGGAGAGTCAGCGAAGTGGAGGAGGCGGTTGGGGCAGTCTTCCCAAAAAGGCGTCACTATTACTGCACGACTGTTCATCACTCCTGACACTTCTCTGGCCTCCCCATTGGTTGTGATCAAACTATCATATGGTACAGCGAGTGAGAAGGTATCGCGCAAGCATGGACAAGGAAGTCAGCTGGCTGCCAAGTTCACGAACAGATTCTCAGTATACCCTCATGCCTGGGTCCTCTAGCATTATGGGCTGCCACTGTTGGACAATATTCGACGATGATGCAGTTTATTCTGGGTCAAATACTGAATCACTTGATAGTTCGACAACAATGTCGCTCAGCTTCAGCTCAAGTCCGCATTACCCAGTTCTGGGAAATGACGGTATTCACGAATGCGTCACAAGAGGGGCTCACATTGGCTTCCTGCTGTCCTTGCCTACACTGGCAACTGATGCTCAATTTGTTCCAGAGTCCATTCTTTCTCTCAGTGGAAGCAAAGCGCATATTACCAAAGTCGGCACCCTTTTGGCCCATCACTTAGTGCTCAGTATGTTCCAAGACAGAGCTTCGCAAACAGGCCAAACAGCTCATGTCCTGCAGTACAAGAAACGCGCTTCCGCCATATTGGTGGTACATGGGTACGACAATTGTCATATGGTACTTCCACTCTCATGGACCTGATACGTAACACTTCTCTCATCCTCCCATACAGCTTGTGCAATTTTGCTTCCGGCTCAAGTCTCGTTGTGGTTGAGGAATTGCCAACCGCTGTATCTTTCTCCTATTCGTCCTGATCGTGCCAATGGTCGAGCTGCATTAGGAGCCCAAAAATGTAACCCGGAACAAAGCTCGAGGTCGAGCCCTTCGCATGGTGCTAGAACTGCGCGTAAGTGAGTTCCTTCCATCAGGCTACTATTCATCTTGCTAACGATGCTAGCAACTCGAACTGCACGGACGGCATGAACGGCATGGGTAGCTTTCAGGGCATGGACATAAATGGCATGAGTGGACTTGGAAGTGATTTGGCCAAGGCTCGAATAACATGGAGCCATAAGAGTCCTATCTAGAGACTACCTTCAGGCCTGTAATTGAATCGGATTCGTCAGTTGGAGTTTCTTGGTCGCGACCTTTTGTGCGTGGGCGAATCTCAGCTGCCACTGGGATCTCCTCGTACCACCCCCGTGACGCCAATATTGAACTTGACATACTTGTCTGGTGGTGACGGTCTTTGGTGTTTAATCGCAATACGCCATGGGCCGATCTTTCTAGTTACAAAGACCTCAATTTCTTTATTCCTACCTGTCTGCATGATCAGTGAGGATGAATGCCTTTATTGTCAAGATGGGATCCCAAGATGGAGATGTCATGACGAAGTTGCAAATCCGTCGCATCATTAGACCTAAGCACAAGTGTGCAATGATCACCACGTGGCGTTCCCTGCTCCATTGCAGAAACTTAGTTCTGGTTCTTAAGAATAAATTACCTTATAGCTTTCAGAGAAGCAAACTTTATCTCACAAGGCTCCGAGGCAGGCACATAGTTCTAAAAGTTACTTCGAGGCTCAAAGCTTATGCTGAGCCCTTCACTGAAGATGAGCGACGTTGCAACTGTTATATAAAGCTTGAATGTCGCCATTTGTTCATCCCATATTTCTTTCCCATTTAATTTTGTAAACTAAACAAGTTTATTTCTACCGCATCCGCAACAACAAGCTGTTGATTCCAAAGTCCTTCACAGACAGCAAAAATGTCCAACGGTCATCATTCAGAACAGCCTGGTGTCATCATGGGTGGCGAGGATACTGTCGCAACTTATGATGACGAACATCTAGATCATTCCGCACCTGAAAAGGAGAGCCGAGATAAAATAATCTCGGCAGAAATGCTAGGCCTGATTGACCAATTCGTCAACCTCTGGGCAACCTCAGCGAATCATCAAGAACGCCTATCCAAGCCTCCCAACGCTCAAGATAGGATATTTAGAAATCGTATTTCTCACTACCCGCGTCATATTGCAGAATCTTCTCTCCGGAGACAAGAGCCATGCTCACCCATGACATGTTGTCCACGTCACGCTACAGGTGCCGCAGCTGTACGGCGTTATCACCGCTCAGTTTCGGAGAATAGACATCACGTGTCCACTCCAGCAGGTGTGATCTGTAGAAGTGTCACATGGTCAGGGCGTTCAAAGAGGGGTGGTCAAGCCTATGCAAGGCTACGGGACTGCTGCCATGATGTTCTACCAACAATACCCGAGGAAACTATCTCACCGCCAAGCTGAGGGATCCTTGCGCTGTGTCCATGCCCCGACTTCCGAGAATAACCCACGATAATTCAGGGGTGATTTCAGATCCAAGCAATGATTGGCGTGACTATGAGATGCATTGAGATATCTGCATGCCCCGTGGAGTAGCCGTCTACTGTTTATCTTCCTCTTCTCGATGGGATTTATCCTGAAACTGATGTATTTGAAAACGAATTTATCATCTACAGGTAAGTGTCCTATCTTCGAGGATCTCCGTAACCAACACTCACCAATTTCGCAGGCATAGATGGCTCAGGAGGTCTATCCCTCATTTCGGCCAACAAGTTTGCCTTTGGCATCTCGCCTTGCATCGATGTTGTCGAGACTCGTGGTTTTAGCCTAACATGACCTGCTTGGTAGGAGTCGGAAACATATTGAGTTCAGACAGTCTTGGGTTTGAAGGGATCCCAAGAGATCGAGAAACTACTACTCGGTCACAATACGTTGCCGGCTGGCCCATCTAGTGGAATGACCCAAAAGTTCGAGCAGCCAAGAAGTTATCATGATGAGTCTAGCAAGATTTTGGCTATGCCAGAATTCATAGAATTAAAGACAGTTTGTGACGTGCACCAGACAGGCTCCGGTGGTTATACCATAGTAGCACCAGAGCAGCCTCTAGATCCACCCGAATATACCCTTTTCAGTCCACATCTTGGCCACAGCAGCAAGACATCCCCCAAACAGACACATAACACCACTGAAAACGGACACTTGAAAGAATCCACCGTATTTGCTCACAAGAACACCATTCACAGGCGGGCCGATCAGAGCTGCAAAGGAGCTAACGGCCAGTCCCATTCCCATGTACGTTCCATTGTTTCGAGGATCCTTTGACACAAGTGTGAAGGCTGCAGAAACACCCGAGATGATTGTTCCAGAACAAAAGCCAAACACCAGAGCATAAACCACCAAGGCTGCAGTGGTCTTTGCTTCGTTCATGCAGAGAATCACGACCCCTGTGCATAGCCCACCAAGAGAATAAACATTCAGTCGACCGTACTTATCTGCCAGTACTCCCGGAATAATACGGCCAAAAGTTGATGCAGCATTCGTAATTGCGAGTAAATATGACGCTAAAGTGGGATTGACGCCGCGCGAGACAGCATAAGTCGGGATGAAGAAGAGCGGAGCAAACATGCCGATGAAAAGAAAGAACAGTGACCCTATCACAAGCAAGTATAAAGGGTCCTTGAAAGGCGTTATGAGGAAGAACGAAGTCTTTCTGCTAGGTAGGCGAGGTCGAATCGCAACGCATGAGAAAGACATGAGAGGTATCATGACAAAACCCATGATGCGGATGGACCAGCCAAAGCCAAGAGAAGAGTCATTCAACATCTTGGAAAAGGCAATCGGGAAGACAACTCCGCCGATAGAGGAGCCTGAAACAGCTATTCCGAGAGCGGCGGCCCTTTTCTTGTCGAAGTATTGGGAAACGGCCGCGAAGGCGGGGATTTGGAGGAATGCCATTGCAGTTCCCATGAGGATGCCTTGAGTAAGCATGAAATGCCAATATTCGGTGCATAAACTGGTCATCATGGTTGCAAAGACGTATGTAACGGCGGCTGGACGAAGGACCTAAGAAACAGTCAGTCTTGATCACCTCATGAGACATATAGAAAGGTACCCAAGATCCGTAGCGATCAAACATGGGGCCACTGACAGCCCCAACAGCAAACTGTATGAATGTCGATGTGGATCCGATCCAAGCGATTGCATCCTCTGAATATCCTCCAAGTTGGTGAGTCATGTAGTATTCTTGAAGAACGCCGAAAGAGTTGGCGAAGCCGAGGCATGAGAAGAAAATACAGGCTGATCCGGCTGCTACCAGCCATGCTTGGAGACCACCGTCTGGTGCAGGTGAAAGATCAAAAGGGTCGCTAGCTAATGGCTTCTCCTCTGAGTCCATATTGTTGCCGGATACAGGAAGTGGCAGTGGCTGAAGCTTCATGGTATCGTCTTCCTTGGTCATGACGGGACAGAGAAACAACAGTGAAGTGCGAGCAAAGTAGTAAATACATGAGAAGAAGACCTCGGAATGTTGAAAATAGTTTTTATACATATCTTCAGGTTCCATACTCCTTTTATGTTACAATCAAGGCGCAACGACTCAGGTTGCTTCGTAGCGTCTATCATACTTACATAGAGATTGGCCAATGACGATCTAACGGAATCGGGATCGGACTCGGAGTTAGAGCCGGAGTCGGCAAACAGACAACCATAAACGCCAAAAGCGCATTTCTCACTCACTTCAATTACACATTTCTCCGCGCCCAACTCCCTCCTGTCAATCAACATCAACAAAGACCGCGAAAATGGAACCAGTGCGTCGCCGACGAAGACCTGCTGTGTAATCCACTCCAACTCCATATTGAAGGGCGACGGCTGATATTCTCACAGGTCGTGCAGTCTTTGCCGAAAGCGCAAGATGCGCTGCAATCGAGGATCGCCGTGTAGCAATTGCATGCGCGCAAGAAAGGGCGATTGCGTCTATGACAATCCTCCTCCAGTTCAAAGAAATGCAAGAGGTCAAGATCATGTCGCTTATGCTCGCCATGATTTCCATGGAATATCACTACCGACACCTGAGGACTTTGTCGCAAGCTCAAACTCAGGATTGCCTGGTATGACTACAGGAGCAGCAAGCTCTTCAACGGGCGCGCCGACACCAGTCAGTCAATCTTCGGTTCAAGAGCTCGAAATCTTGCGAAACAAAGTACGCCAACTTGAGGTTCAGTTATCATCAACCACAGCAGCACCATCGCAATCGCATGTCTCAACGCCAGCTCCAAACCTTGAAACATCATCATCAAAATTGGGCGGAACGTTTCACCTGCACTCCCAGAGGCAACAGGGTAACGCATTAGCAATACCCCGAGCTATTTCTCACAAGTCGCGATTCTTTGGACAAAGCCATTTTGTCTGCGGGTTGCCATTAGTAAGTCGAGGCACTTCAGTTTGCAGTGCTCGTAAATGCTAACAAAAGATTAGCTCCGACACATCATAGAAGCAATTGACCAGTATGCAACTGAGACCTCAGGTCTTGTTGTTGGAGTCCAGAAGTGTAAGGCTATGGCAAAGCGCATCAAAGCGCTACGTGCGCCTACATGGCCGACGCCGCTCACCACTGAGTTGGCATCGAAGGCCCTCTGTGACAACCTCGTCGAGTGCTACCTCGGAAGTATGGAGAAGGCCTATCGCATTCTTCACATACCAACGTTCAGAAAGAAATATGATGCTCTATGGACCTCCGATGATGAGTCAGATCGAGATTTTGTTGCTCAACTCAAGTTGGTGCTGGCGTTGGGCGCGACGACCTACGATGACAGTTTCTCTCTACGGCCCTCGGCCGTTCAATGGATATACGAAGTTCAGACGTGGATATCAGAACCAGAGTTCAAATCAAGACTCGGTATACAATTTCTTCAGACTAATATCCTTCTTCTCCTCGCTCGGGAAATGGTCTCCGTGGGAGGAGAATCGTCCTGGATCGCTTGCGGTTCACTACTTAGGACTGCCGTATCAATGGGTCTGCACAGAGATCCCGCGCTCTTGTCCAAAGCTTCTACGATGGCGTTTGAGATGCGACGACGCCTGTGGAACACGATACTCGAACTCTGCCTTCAGTCAAGTTTATCATCTGGTGGACCAACAATGATCTCAGAAGAAGACTTTGACACTGAGCCGCCTGGGAACTTCGACGATGATCAAATCATGATCGACGGTGCGACCTCCAGACCTGACAGCGCCTTTACTCAAGTTTCAATTGCGAGGGCATTGCGAATAACATTTGCGTCTCGTCTCAAAGTTGTCAAGTTACTCAATGATCTCAAGTCTAGCGACTCGTACCAAGAAACATTACGTCTTGATGCCGAACTGAAGGCTTCATACAAGGAAGCCAATCGGATGTTGAAAGACTGCAGCAAGGGCCAGAATCTGCCTGCAGAATTTGAGCTTTCTGCAGTTGACTTCATCATGCGTCGCTATCTCTGTGCACTACACTTCCCATACTACGGACTCTCTTTGCAGGAACCAAGTTATGCTTTCTCACGAAATATAACGGTCGAGTCGGCTTTCAGAATGTTTTCCGTTGTATCTTCGTCTGATGCCAGCGCAACGAGCTCTACGGAGAAAGATCGTTTTGCGCGACTCATCACCTGCAGTTCTGGCTTCTTCCGACTGTCGGCATGGCAAGCTAGCATATTACTCGTCCTCGAACTTAGGAGTACCGTCCAAGAGGATGATGGCTTTTCCTTGACGCCAGTACGACCAGACTTGTTAACCATTATGGAGGATTCCAAATCCTGGAATCTGCGAACCATTGAAGCGGGCGAGACTAATATCAAGGGCTATCTCATGTTATCGATCTTGATAGCACAAGTCAAGGGCATCATGCGACATTTGTCTGAAACAGAGATCGTTGAGCCCATTGTGAAAGCTGGTGAAGAGGCGATGCAAGACGCATTGGTAGTGTTCGAGTCGCTTCTGGCTCAATTACAACCTGAAGGGACAGAAACTCAGGGCTTACAAGAGATCGATCTTAGCTTTATGGATGATTGGGATTCTTTGGTGAGTTGCATTGCCTGAGCTGTTTGGTCATCGCTAACAGTTGACAGATGGTTGACGACTTTATTGATGATGGAGTTTCGGATCCGATGGCATGGATATTTTGATGTGCTGAAAACGCATATTGTATTTAGTCGACACTGTGATGAACTTAGAGAGTACAGGACGGTGGATTATGTCGAGCTAAGTGGTGCTTTATAACGGCGTTGGGCGTTATTCTATACGGTGTCACTTGAATTACCTACAGATTTGACAAAATTTTGATGTTAATTTGTAGTCGCATTAGCCTCTGAGGCACGTCGGTGTTGCGCAGTTCTCTGTCCAAAACGTGATCTGGAGAGCATTGAGGCTGAGGTTGATAATGAACTAACAGGACAGGTGGGGGCAGCCGCTGAAGTCTGTTATCGTACCATCAGTAGTGCACAAGATGCCTTGACGAAATTATGCAATGGACTCCACAATGTGGTGAAGCTTGTGCAGGCAGTTAGCTAACCATGTTCATGGCAGTGGTGGTTTCGGTAAGACAAGTCACCTGCCTCCAAACCCATCTTGGATTAGTTATGGCAACTGACTGTCTCTCCAAACACATGATAGTATTTCTTATTCGTTTTTTTCTAGTTAGATGCCGCCCATCAGTGTCTATCTCTTCATTGCGAGTCTATGTCAAAGATGAGTCCCACTTTTCTTCCAATCGCTCCAATCACGTAACAGCACCAAATCCTCAACTCCAACAACTCTGGCTCGTTCATCAGCCAACAGAGCACCAATTCCAGATATCACAAATGGCAAAAAGGAGAACTGGATGGCGATGGGATTGCTCCCGCCAGGGCTTGAACCTGAGACCTTCGCATTACTGGATACTCGGGTTGAAGTATTAGTACGACGCTCTAACCAACTGAGCTACGGAAGCCACCAGTTGTGATTGGTGGACAAAGTCTCACCAGAGCTCAGAAGCTTGCATCGGAGTTGAGGCAAGGGTGTGTAGCTAATCTCATAGATACGTTTGACTTGTGGAGTTACAAGAAACAACGTGAATAGTTCAACCGTCTACCTGACATTCTCGTTGATCTCAATGACCGACCAATACGTCACTGGCGGAATCCAGTAACGGTTGAAGTACAAACTGGTCAGTATTGTTCAGTCATGGTTGAGAAATTTCGAGAGCTCAAAGGAGGGATAGAACTGTCAAGACATGTGGTATCACTGGAGATAAGATAGTTTAAAGCACCAAATCGTATTTCAGTTGTCTATAAGTATATGCAATAGATCTAGCACAAGGTATATATGGGTGAATTAAAAAGTCCACCATCCACCTTCCCTCCACCAACAATCACACCATTAAACCATTTAGAGCATGGCAAGAGCACCAACGACGGCGAGGATGCCGGCAGGGACAACCTGGGCAGCACCGGCAGTGACAACACCGGGGTGAGTAGGGGTAGCAGCAGGAGCAGTAGCAGGGCCAGTACCAGCAGGGGGGTTGTAGGCGGGAGCGGTAGCAGGCTTGGTAGCAACGGGGGCGACAGAGCAAGCAGTGGGGGTGACGAGAGAACCCTCACCGTTGAAGGGAGAGTAGCCAAGGCACTCAGCGTAGGTAGCAGCGCAGAAAGACATGTTGGCGTCAGCACCAGTGCGGCACTTGTTGTAGGCGTCGGAGCACTTCTCAGCACAGTCCTTGTTCTCGGCGGGAGAAGAAGGTTTGGGGGGAGCGTAGCCGGTAGGGACGATAGGCTTGGTGGTGGTGAAGTGGCAGTCGGGGACGGTAACGGTGCCGGGAGCAGTGACGGGGATGGTCTTGTTGCCGTAGGTGAGAGTGGTCTTCTCAGGGCAGTAGGTGGTGACAGCAGTGACAACCTCAGTGGTGTAGACAGCAGTGGGCTTTCCACCAGCGTGGCAAGAAGTAGGCTTGACGAACTTGCCGCTCTCCCAGGGGTTGTAGTTCAAGCAGGCAGCGTACTCAGCAGCGCAGGTAGCCATGTTGGCGTTGGGAGCGACACGGCAGTCATCGTACTTGTCAGAGCACATCTCAGCGCAGTCCTTGGCGTGAGTGGGCTTGGGGGGAGCAGCATAGCCGGTACCGGTAGCGACGGGCTTGGTGACGGTGCAAGAGCAGTCCTCGATGGTGAGGGTGGTGGCCTCGGTGACGGTGTAGGTCTTGTCGCCGTAGGTGAGGGTGGTGGCACCGGGGCAGTAGGTGGTCAGGTGAGTGACGACCTCAGTGGTGTAGTGGACGGTCTCGTTGGAGGGGGGAGCATAGTGGGGAGAGGCGGTGGCAGCGCCGATGAGGACGCTGGCGAGAGAGGCGGACTTGATGAAACCCATTTTGAACGGTGTGGTGCTGGTATAAGCTTAAGCGAGTGTAAGAGTTTGTTGAGCACGAAAAAGTTGGACTGTAACGAGTGTGTCTTGTCGTGGATGGATTGAGAAGAAAGGAAACCTCCCAAATCGAAAGGGAATGGGGCTTTATAACCAGTGTTCGCCTCAGCTGAACTTACTACCGATGCCGAACCGATCGATGCCCAGTCCCTCTCCACTAGTAAATTGCGGGGATCAGGAACCACCAAAAAGCTCGTGTTTATTTACAGCAACAGGTTTTCAATACGAACAAGTAATTTACCACGTCAATGGGTCCGGAACTCGGCCACTCCTCGTCAATCCAATTGGTCCTTGCTATACGGCACGCCGAGGAAGCGGGCGAATAGCGGCAGGGATTATCCCGTGTGCTATACGACGAGTCATCTCATCCCCTTTCCCCCTGCGCTAGGCTAAACGTACCGTGCAGTACCTGCGCTAGTTCACTTATTCTTAGCGTCAGAGCCTGATTTATGCATCCATGATTTGTGGTAAAAAGATCTGTGGTTCTTGTCAGCCTCATGATTTTCATGCTTTAAATTAACCTCGTAAAGAGTGATCTTCTACTTTATTTAGATCAAGCAATTTAACCTTGTCGTGTAGCTACACCTCACTACGACATTATCACTACAGACTACAGACTACAGAACTTTGCTGGAACATTGGGTCTGCCGGCTTATCCGAATGAGACTAGCGTTTTGAGTTTCATCTGGTGTTGCCGGCCCCTGGACGGATAATTCAACGGATGAGCGTTTACGAACGGTTGGATGCAAAGGCTCAAACTTCATGATTGGGTGAGACACGGTGTGGCTTTCTGAGCTGATATGGGTAAGCTTACTAGAATAATATGAATCAGTAAAGTATATCCGACCGTATCTGCTCCACTGATCTACTGAGTCTTTTCTCGCGACATTTGCCTGTCCAGCAATTCTTTCAACTCGCCAGTGCAATCTTCTTGGCCCATGAAGACTTCAATCATCGTGACTCCTTCACTATCCTGTACCACTTTCGAGTCCAGCGCTGTTCTCAGTTCTGCGAACGTTTTTGCTGAGAAATATCGCTTGGATGCATCTTCTTGGCTCAAGCCAAACAACCCAAGGGCATGTTGGTGGTTCCACGCCGAAATATCGTTGTAATCCGCATTCCTCCCGTGAATGGCCCGCTCGATTGTGTATCCGTTGTTATTGATGACGAAGATGATTACGTTGAGCTTCTGCTTGATCATTGTGCTGATCTCTTGGGCAGTCATTTGTAAACTTCCGTCGCCGATGAACAGAACTGCTCGCTGCGAACCTTTCATGTCCCGTTGGGCTAGCGCTGCACCGAGTGTAGCTGGGAGCATGTATCCGATCGATAGCCATGTCACGCACGTGAAGTAGCTGCAGCCTTGGGGAAGTTTGAAGACCTTTCCGCCTGTAGCAGCAGTACCAGTCTCGGTCAGAACAATATCGCCGCGACGGAACATGGAGTTCACGTAGTGATAAAACTGAGCTTGGTTGAGAGCATCCGACGGTGAAGGGTCGGGTTGTGCGTTTGTCGGGATAGCAGGACTCTCAATCTTGGCAAGTTTTGAAGAGTCGAATTGGCTGACGATCTTTTGAAGATACTGCCGAGGGTCTACGTCTCGAATGACCTGGCCAGCAATCTTGATCTGACCAGGCGAAAACGAAACCGTCACACTCTCCTCCGGAATCGCCTTGAAGATGCCAGTGTTGATGTTGCTCATGTGTGGACCGAAGAACAAGATCAGATCCGAAGACTTGAAATAATCGTACGACACTTCATCTCCATTATCGGCCAAGTACACGCCATGGACGTTGGGTAATTCCTCATTGATAAGACCTTTACCAAACGCCGAGGTCCAGGTTGGCCAATTAGTAGTATTGATGAGCTTGTTGATCTCATCAATCGCGCCGATACTGCGACTCTCGCCGTCGACAAGGATGAGGGGCTTTGTAGCAGAGTAAATACGCTCCAAGATCTTGTCAACTGTCTCCGCGCTGATCTCGGCAGTAGACGGCGCAGGGCGAATAACAGGCCTCTTCTCAAAATTCGCTGTCGAAACCGGCATCCCAACCAAATCATCGGGAATCTGCAGGTAAACTGGCCTCTGATGGATCATAGCTTGCTCAATAATCCAATCGATCTTGTCAGCCGCAGTCTGCACATCCGTCAAACAAGTCTGCGCAGCAGTAACATGTCGATGCATCTCTGCAAACCTTCCATACTCTCCGTCCAAGAATGTATGGTGCACCAAAGCCCTGGCACTCTGAAGGGTTCTTGCTGGTGCACCGACGATATGAATAACCGGTGCTCGCTCAGCGTATGCACCAGCGATAGCATTGATCGCTGAGAGTTCGCCTACGCCGAAGGTAGTGATGACGGCGCTGAGACCTTGGATGCGAGAGTATCCATCTGCGGAGTAGGCAGCGTTAAGTTCATTGCAGTTCCCGATCCAGTTGATACCAGTTGGTTTGATGTAGTCCAGCAATCTGAGGTTATAATCGCCTGGAACGCCGAAAATAGAGCCGATCTTGAGCTGCTTGAGACGTGTGAAGAGGTATTCCCCAAGGGGGGTTGTTGCTTCCTTTGTATGTGTCATTTTTCTGTTAAATGTTGTTCTATGTCTATAGTGTAAAGAGAAGATATGTCGAGCAATGAAGTGTCTTTATATGTCTTGAAGAATCAGGGCGTCGATGACATCCCCGCGTTGATCCGCATCTTGACGCCTTTGATTGCCGGGCTTACATTCCAAATCAGGAAAAGTAGCAGAATCTCCTTGTCTAGCCGGTCCATCACCTCTTTTGCCGAGGCAGGCCTTCTGTGGAGATGGTAAGCTATACTAAATATGGTGAATTAAGCGGCGTTAGGGATGGAATATCAATTATCCTTGATGCCCGCCGGCGTCGCATGGTGATCAGTCGTCCGTCCAGAAAAGAACATGATAAGTCTGCTAACACATCCGAAATATCTTCCCAACGAAGAATTTGCAAACTTGCCCGTGATGTGAGAAGCGAAAATTATAGAGAATAGAGCAGATGAAAGAAAGCGCTGTTATCCCAAGTTTTGACGATGAAACCTGAGCTAGTAGAGAGTAAAGTGAGAGTACAGGGTAAGCGGGTCCCTCTGAGAACAACCCAGCGTTGGCTCAATTTCTAGTCACGCGTGACCACCAGAGACATGACAAAGGGCGTCGAAACCGTTATCGTGACCGGGAAACAGTCTTTACACCGCAAGTATGCGGTTATCGGCTATAATTCAACTACTCCTCTAATAAATGATCAAAATAATCAAGTTGCTCTCACTCTCCTTTTTCTGAAGCGTAATATTTCTTCTTCAACATATTATCCGACAAGATTGCGGTTTGCACTCATCTTGGAGAGCTCAAAAGACAATTGTCCATTTGAGTAGAGATTTTGACTGTAGATGTTGCACGTGATCGCCCCCCGCATTTGGACATCTCACCAGATAATGAGGTTGTTTGATAAAAGATACGCGGCATACAATGGTCGTTCTGGTGGTGCCGTCATATAATAAGTTGTAAGCACAGAGGGCGACACAAAATGCAAGATGCGATGATATCTATTAGCGGTTGCTAGTATATTTTATCCCGCCGCTGGCTTTTTTAGACGTAGTCCTCTAGATAAGTGTCTTGACGGTAAATTGGTTATACCAGTATAGCTAGGTAAGTACTTTTGGATGCTATTGAGCATACTATAGATGTTTATTGTAGATGTTTTCGCCGGAGATGTTGTCACCGTAAATATAATCACAGCAAATGTCACCATTAAAGATGTTATCACTATAGTTGTTGTCATTATGAATTTTGTCATTATCGATGGCTTGATATAGAGCGCGGGGAATATTCTTAGTATAATCAACTTGCTGGACATAATGTCACTGGGCCTTGAAGAGACTCTCAGGTAGGGAGGGCATCGTTCTTAAAGACGTTTGCTCTGGCTTTCATTATGGCAAAATAGTCACCGTCCCTTCGTGCTGGTATGAAAGCCGGCGGGTGGCTCACTGGTGCTGGTCGTATATCTCGCAGCTGTAGTGGATAATGCCGGCACCGAATTCCAAGCAAATCATCAAGCTGAGAATCGGTTTTCTCATGCAAGAATGTAGTGCAAAGTCAACAAGAGATATGTTGACTTATCAATCACTGTGTAAGTTGCAGTCTCAATATCAGGATCGGCTACCGTCTTCACAATCGTTTCAACATTGTCAGTCTCAGTGGTTGTCTTGACTCGAAGGATAACTACGTCTTCGTCCCTGCGAATAGCCCTGTTGATGACAGCAATATTGGTCTTGACAGCTTCTGGCTGAGCTCAAAGCAAGAGTTCATCGGAAACCCTTCCGGCGGAAGCTTTCCGATTGCTGATCTTCGGAATGCTTCAGGACCAAGACAAATTCTACCATTGATATGGCTTATTAGCCTGGCCCGATATGAAGCAGATGCAAGCCACTGGGTGAACTTCTGGTCGCCGAAAAGATAACTGAATGTTTTATGATGGCAAGAACTTCAGATATGCCACTGTAACAGGGCTGTGAGATGCAACCGTCGGTTAGGTAGCCAATACCGTTACACGTCTCACCAACCTCATGCAGAGCTCTTTTAAGAGCTAACTGCTTTGAGGCATACGTCAACACATTTCTTTCAACGACATGAATCTAATCTTGCTTAATTCCAAGACTGGTAGTTAGATCAAACTGCACCAGCTGGTTGGTTACTCAAGTTCCTGTAGATCAAGTTACTACAACGGGTAAAATGTCGAGAGATATGCATGAACTATTTCATGACTCTCGTCATGTAAGTTTTATGTTCTTCAACATGAATGGCCAGCTCGGCAATCTTATCTATTCCATCTGTACAACCTTGTCCCACTTTGTCAAGTTCAAGCGAAACGGGAACGTAGTAAACCCGACTGCGGGGTAGCTTCAACCTTATTCATCTTCGGCATCTAGATTCGTGGTCCGAGACCAAAACGGCTCAAACACTACAAACATCTCCATATACTATACCAAGTTCCAGCATATCGAGTTTGAGTATATAAGAGACCATGAGTTTACAACAAATCATGGAGCATCAGCTCGATAATTCGACATTGTCAGACACAATGTACTCTCTCATGTCTCCAGCTGTATTGTTAGGATCTCTTTTCTTCTCTTTTCTAGCTGCAGCGAATTCTTCTATACCACAAATTAGTCTTCAAGGATATGGAACATTCGCGGGTACAAACATCTCCAAGACTTTACTCGGAGACAACCTTCCTCAACCCGTTAATGCTTGGCTTGGTATAGACTACGCCGAGCAGCCAGTCGACGACAGACGCTTCCGTCCTCTCCAGTCTCAACCTCAATCTCTTAAGGGCGTGCAGAACGCTACAAAATACGGTTCTGTTTGCTTACAGGATCGCATGTATCCTAACCCAGATGAACAAGACGAAGCATGCTTGAACTTTAACGTCTTCCGTACACCTGGTGTGCCGCTCAGCAAGAAACTACCAACGCTGATTTGGATCCACGGCGGTGGTTTTGCATCTTTTTCAGGGCGAGATTTCGATGGTGCTTCTTTTGTTGCTTCCTCTGCTGATCCAGTTGTCGTTGTTACGTTCAATTACCGCCTCAACGCTTTTGGGTTCTTGCCTAGTAGGCTGTTTGAGCGCGAGGGTCTGCTCAACCTTGGCTTGCAAGACCAGCGTTTCTTTTTGCAGTTTCTGCAAAAACACTTGAGCTCATTTGGTGGAGATCCTCGTCAAATTACGCTCGGAGGTCTATCAGCTGGTGCACATTCAACAGCCTTTCACTATTTCCATAACTATGGCTCTGATAAGAACAAGCCCCTCTTCGCGCGGGCGATTCTTCAATCTGGTTCAGCGACAGCTCGATCATTCCCCAGTCCCGACTATCCCAGATACAAGGAAGATTTCGCAGGACTCATGAAGCACATCAACTGCTCTACCAATGTTGATGACAAGGAGCAAATGGACTGTCTGCGCAGTGCATCGGCGGAGAGGATTAGGGAGTACTCGGCAAAGGCATACGAGGATGCTAAAGATCAACTTAACTGGCCTTGGCAACCATCCATTGGAGGTCCGTTGATCGAGAAAGCGGGATCCAAGAGTGAAGAAGAGGGCACGTTCCATCATCTCCCCATCATCACAACCTTTACCTCTGATGAAGGAAAATACTACACTCCCGGCGACTTGGAAACCAACGACGACTTTGTTCAATTCTGGCACCGAATCAGCCCTGGTCTCAACATCACCGATCTCGCTCTCATCAATGAACTTTACCCAGACCCCGCAGCATACCCTGATTCCCCATGGGCCGGATCTCCCAATAGCACCCAGTACAACCGCATCTCAGCAGCATGGTCTGATATGGCCTATATCTGCATGAGCCGCCACACAGCCGTCACTACATCAGGGGCAGGAGTTCCAACTTGGAGTCTTCATTTCAACACTCCTGACTTTCCGTTGGTCGCTCAGTCATGGAAGGGTATTCCTCACGCTTCTGATGCTGCATACATATGGAATGATCCCCAAGTTGCTTATCCTGAGACTGCGAGAATTTACTATCGGTATATCAATAGTTTTGTCTTGACGGGTGATCCTAATAAGATGAGATTGGATGGGGCCGTGGAGTGGCCGCAGTATAAGGCGGGTGAGAAGGGGAGTGGGTATGCGAAGCAGCTTCTGGTGAACCCTGGAAACTTTACTGTTGTGGAGGAGGATAGAGGTCGGGGAAGGCAGTGTGAGTTCTGGAATGATCTTGAAAGAGCTGGCCGCCTCTACAAGTAAACATGGTATACGACAGAAAGCATGTTCAGTTATCCCAGCAGTTAGCGTGCATCAAGAGGTATCGTAGCAAGAACGAAAAGGGGGAAATATGAGCCGAGTTTATGTCAATCAATATCAGAGAAACCTCCTGACCCTATCAAAGCGGCATCATAAAGCTTTCGTCAAACTCATCACACTGAATGCCATTACCATGCGGGAACATAGCATAACTTCCACCTGCTTCATTAATTCTAAACTGCGGAAGGCCTTCGCCATAAATATACTCATGAACTTCCTTGTCAAAACACGTATACCGACCAAAATCAGGCTGGTTCAGCCTCACGAGTATACGGATCTTAACCCTCTTATCGACCAGCCTATGTCTCTAGCCTAGCTTATCTCTGATATCAGCTAAAATTCTAGCATGGTTTCCTTACCCGTCGAGGACCGAGAGAAAACTTAGCTCGAGGGATTCAAGCGTCAATGGGAGTTTTGATAAGAATGATATAAGGTCGCTTTGGGTAACTTGCATGCCAGAAAGTCCGAAATGCTTTAGACCCCGGCTTGACCACTTGCCAATAGGAAAAAGTTCAGACAAAAAGATAAAATCCTTCACGTCGCCGCCCCAACAAGTTTCATCCACGGAATAGTCAGTTTGTAGAACTATCTCCTGCAGATCCGAAGCTTCGGCGAGGAGATTGGAGATTCTTCTGTTACGGTAAAAGTCCCAGTCTTCCGCATCGCCGTCAAAGAGATACCCAACCAGTAAGGAAAGGACAAGGTGTCAGAAGCCCGGTTGCTCAATATTCTTGCAAAGATTATCATACTACTCATTAGGCCGATCGAATACAAAATGGTTGATTCTAGTGGGCAGCTTTTTGTTATCCAACCGTAGCTCAGAGATTTGATAAGTGTCAGCCTGGTTGGCCAGAACTCGTGTAGCGATGCAGAATCCCCGCCATTTGCTCTTCTCATCCTCACTCTGCCAAGGGTTCGCCTCCTTTCCCAAACGATCACCTTCAGCACATAACCATCCCCGAGGGATCGGGTACACGAATCTGCAAGGGAAAGCTCGAATCATATGTATCTCGTATAACGGCACAAACAAAAATCCATGCGTCGCTGGCGTAATAGTAACCTTGGTGAGCCAAGGAAATCGTTACACCGCATACCGAAAAGCTTTACCATTAGCACCTGACTCCAGAATTTGGCTTTGCTGTTGCAAAAGGCGGTTATAATAGGCAAGTGATTCTAGTAAGGGCATGGGATTGTTCAACTTCTCTTTCGGTTCGCTTTCGCTTTGTTGTTCATTCTTGCTACTCAGATGGGACTTGCTATCAGAGATGCTGCCTCTACAAAGACGCACGAAATGCCTCGAGATTTGTCCTTTGTTTTCGGCATCATCCCAAAGGATGTCTTTGACGCGATGTCGGAAGGTGTCGTGATTGGCGACAGCGCGCAAGACTTCGACATTACGCGGGTTGGCCGAGATGAAAACGCGTTCAAACCGCAAAACTGAGTTTTGTCCCAGATATCGACAGGTCAGACGTAGGCTCTTGATGTCGCGGTTGCGAAGAAATCCGCAGATGGCACTGACGAGCTCAGTCAGTAGGGCTTGGAAGGCGACCGAGGAAGTCATGATAGAAGAGACCAAGATTCAATATGTGAAAGAAAGCTTGCCTAGCGAGTTACTTAGCCCTATTTGCGATATTCTGCCAAACAGCGACATCAAGAATCTTCGACTCGCCGGCCCTCTTCTCGGTCGAAAGTGCCAACTGCAGATCAGTCGCGTTTTTATATCGCCCAATCCTCGCAATCTTGATGTAGTCCGCTCCACCGCTAGCCTTGAAACCTATCACTTAGGCATAGAAGAGGTCATCTGGGACGATGCCACCTTGATGCCTTTCGGACGCGACGAAGTACTATTCGACGAGTACTCCGACGAGAGCGAGGAAGAGGACTCCGCAGAGAAAGACGCTGAAGGCAGAGAGTGTTTTTCGTGGTATACTCGTGGTTGCAAGAGGAACATCAAAGCCGTAAAGGATCGCATGGCGGACCAGGTTTCACGGCCCGATGCTCTGTCAAGACAGCATCAGTTGGACAATGCAATGTCATACCGAGACTCACTTGAGTACTAAAAGGTCCTGGAAAGCCAACGGCGAGCTATCATGGCGTCAAAAAACGGACGAGGATGTCCTTCGCTATGCTCTTCACCAGTTCCCCAAACTGAAGAGAGTGATCGTCACACCGGCTGCTCAGGGATATCTTTTTGAGCCGCTCTACAAAATACCCATGATTCGGTCTTTCCCATATGATTTAATCTATCCTGTACCCCGCGGGTGGCCCACACCTTGGCCTAGACGCCCCTGGGCATTTGTCATGCCGTGGATTGGCGACGAGGCCGTTGAGGAACAGAAGAACCAATGGCATGGTGCCCGAATCGTCACAAAAGTCCTGGCTGAAATGAAGCACAACGTCACGGAGTTGATCTTTGACGATCATCTGCTCCAAACTGGCATCAATCACTTAGCCCTCAATCGAGGCACGGAAGAATACAACAATTTTTGCGATATAATAAAGTGTCCCGGTTTCCGGAAGCTTAAATTATCTCTGCTCGTTGGTCTCTGGCTTGCCGAAGAATATGATATATATGAAAAAAGGTACTTACGCGACGCTCTTTATCAAGCAACCGATATGAGGCATTTCAGCTTTCATACTGACTTTGCCACGAATCGCTATACTTCCACAGTCGACATACATCAATACGCATCGCTATTCGACGTCTTTCCTATTGACCGCTGGCAGAAGCTCACGCACTTCGGGCTATCAAATGTACTAGCAACACAGAATGATCTTATCTCTTTCCTATCAAAGTTGCCGCCAACAGTACAAACCGTTGAGCTGAGCTTTCTAACTTTCATGAAAGGTGAAGGCCACTATAGAAGCTTGATAGAAGATATCCGCGATAAGCTCAATTGGAAACATCGACCTGTGGAGGAAAAGATCAAGATACATGTCAAGTCATTTTGTTATTTGTCATATTACGGCCGATATATCTGTATTAATAGGGAAATCGAAGAATATGTCTATAATGGCGGATCACAACCATTCCAACTTGGGCAGCGCGGTAATGGCTCAGATGTTGATCAGGGTACCGGTGTACAGAGAGACTTGTTCGATCCGTCATGGGAACGGCCTAATGAGTCTTCCTAGGCTTTGAGGGAACTTGGATATGTCTACGAATGGATGGGCTTCTGGGATGGCAATGAACATTGTGCTCGACGTCGATCAAGTTCTCAAGACATAAGATGCAGACCTAGTAATAGAGCCAGTTTACCATGGTATATCAAAGAGCCTTGGTTTATCTATGCTATTGTGTGAGAGAAAATAAAAGCTATGAGTGAGCTTGAACGAAATGCTTCAGAAGGCGCTTCTCTAGCTTAAACAGTTGCCATATTAGTCCTTTTGACAATGGGTTCGGACAACATAAAGGCTTTCCCCTGGAACCGATTACCAAAGGTATTCTGAGTATAAGCCAAACACAACAGGACAACATGATGGAGCTTCTACACTTATGCTTTTGTTCATGGCCGCCTTCTTAGGGGTTATGAATACACTCTTCCAGAGAGCTATTACGCAACGATAGAGCTTTCTCTCTCTCACAGGCAGAACCTCACTGTCACCATTCCACACGGTTAAATAGTGTTGACTCCCCCCAAGTGACATGCAAAGCTCTCCACTTCATAGAATACAAGCTTCCCAAGGTCTTGGTAAAGTTTGGAGCAGACGCCATTATATTATGTAGCCTGGGTTTCACGTTCCGCGACAGGATCTACAGTCATCATGGCTCAGTGATGAGAATTGATTTAAGAGTGCGCCCTGAACTTAGCGACAGAACTATTCTATTTACGAAATGTTGGATATACCTCTTGTTTAAAACCTAACTCGCTTCTATGGTGATAGAACGTCAGGTAGCTAGCGACGAAGAATGCGAACCGCTTGCCCCCAATAGAGGGAAAACCAGGGCAACCAGAAGGATGTCGTCAATCATGAATATGGTGAGTTGTTTGCTGTTGTCAAATGCCGAACTTGGACAGGACTCAGACACCTATAATACGGGCTGTAAAGCACAAGCAAAGCCTTTATTCTGTTGATCTGATTTGTGCTCTGGCGCATGATATACACCCAGAATATCATAAGTGGATCGCGATGCTGGCTTTCTTGATTTGAAACTTTAGTCTGGCTCACTGCATATCCTCTCGCATCCGGCCTGTGTAGCGTCGAATAACCGGGTGCTGTTACTTGGTCGTGATTCACTCACTCACTGCTTTGTGGTGCAGCCGCTCCCGATCTAGGCAGAAATACAGAGCAACTGTTTTCTCAATCTCCGGCTTCTCTCCAGTTCATCTCATTTGCTCTCATCTCTTCACTTTCCTCCTCACACACTTATTACTTTATCACTCCCTTCTTTCATCACTTCTCCTTGACTTTACATCCTTCAACCAACTCCTTCTAACCACATCACCTCTTACTTCAATCATCGGCACTAAACATCATTTCAAATCCCACAGCGCACCCATTCCAGTTGCCCAACCACTATCAAACCATGTCGAGTCGCAGCTTCAACGCTTCGCTCGACCGAATGCCGACGGAGCTCCTCCGTATGACTGGGCGGCATATGAGTCGCGACACTCTTGGCAGTGTTACTCGAGTCTCCAAGAGACTCCGCATAATTTTCCTCTCCCAGCTTCTTCGCACGATGACTTTCACCGGAGACGTATCGGAAATTGCTCGAGATATTCGGTCACTTCAGGAGAAACACCCCGCATCTCCATCCGGACCTCTCTACAAATACATCAGGTAAGGTTCACTCTCTACATTCCTCTGCACCAACCAACACGCCTGCAGGTTTATTAATTTCATCTTAAAATCGCCTTTGACGCTCCATCAAAGCATGTTAAGCTCTCGATCTCTTCGCACCCCTGGAACCGTTCGTGACCTGTTTCGCGAGGCGACTGAACTCCAGGGAGTGAGCTTCGACTTTGGCGCTGCCCCTCTCATTTGGCAAGAGTACTTCATCGCACATTTAGGTGATGCGAGTGATTGGCCTGGCTTGAGTAGCCTGTGCGTCTTCAGGGCTCATCCGACCATTTACAGGGCCATCATCAGTCGCAGCACTTCAGAAGATCTGAAGGCTCTCGCAGTGTCTTCGTACAGATGCTACAAGAGGCTGAAGCCTCGGTATTCCCATCTCAAGCGGCTGGCCGTTGTCGACTTCTTCTGGGTTCCGATGGGCAGGCTCCGACCAGTGAAAATTGCTGGGATCCTGAACGACATTGCCGACAACTTCAAACACCTTGAGTGCCTAATTCTTGGAAACTTCCTCAATGCTACTGGTTATCAACGTCAACGCCAGTTCCAAACCGAGCAGGATAGTAGAGATCTAGTAAGTGGCCTGCAATACTCTGGCGGGTTGCTAACCCACACGGATCTGAATGCGGAATCTTACAACTGACAATCACGTACAGAACATCATGATCATCAAACTCGTTATGACATTGAAGGCCATGCCGCGCCTCGTCCGCTTTGCATTCACTCTCGACGATGCTACATTCGGAAGCCGCCACTTTGGCGAAGGCTGGAAGCCATGGAATACCGATGCTGGCAAGATGACGTGGTATACTGACCAAGTTCATGGCATCTCGGGTTGCGTTCCCCGACTTCAGCAGCTTTGCATCAGAACCCAGCCCGCTACCTATATCCGAGGCATAAGAAGATCTAGCCAGCCCAAAATGGCGATTAGCTGGCAAACTGATATGCAGGGCACTGGTCACGGTTTTGATCAAGTCTTTGTTTAGACCAGCGAAGAATTCGACATTCTAAACCTCCATTTGGACGAACTCCATGTGGAGGGGCATTCATCGAGGGGTGGTGCGATGCGGATGACCTACAGTGTACGGTTTTTGGAGGCATGGAGTGCCGCACCGTTCAGAAAAGCACAATTTGAGGAATTATTAAGCACATCGGGAAATACGTCAACAAGGAGTTATTCATTCATCGAGGCCAGGATCTCATACAACATCGGACAGATTGCCATTATCAAGGACAGAAAATTTGCTACTGTTTTATTGCTAGTTATACAGTTTTGGACGGAATGTACATCATTGAGCTACCTGATTCGAAAACACGAACGTGATAGCTTCACATCCGTGCAAGCCGACACTGTCGGCTTGAGGGACTGCTTAGACTACAATCGCTGTGCACGGTGCACAAGGTTCATTAGACTATGGGATTGTAAAAATGATGGATGATCCATGTCGACGACTGAATGTGCGAAAATGTCGGATTTAATTGCCAAACTGGTATGCACTCGACTAAATTGCTTTTACCCTTTTGAGGGCTTGTGACACGCGTTGGGTATCTGGACTGAGGAGCTATGCGCACAGGGAGTGATTTGCGTTTATCAAGCATAAGATTTGGTACAATGTTGGTTATGTTGTCTCCAGTGAGGAGAAGTATATTACTAGCTATGAGTCTTTGGACAGAGTTCACATCATTGAGCTGCCTGATGCGAGAATACAAGGGTGCATGTACTGAAAGAGGGCTTTCAAAACCTTGCCTTGCCAATCCCATGCAAGCTGAGAGCCTCAGCTTGACTTCCAAATGGGTCAACCTCTCCTTAATACGCATAGTACAGCGTCGACTCGTTCTCAGATTGTCTGATCTTCTTATTCTCCTGCATGAGCCATAATCTCATTCCCCACGCACCAATCGCAGTTGCGACACTCAAGGCAGCACTTGAAGACATGGCCATGGTGTAGCGTGGTTCGTCAGAGGAAGGCCACATATACGGAGTCCAAATGAATGATGCGACAGCGATACAGTTGACGATGGCGAGAGAACAGGCTTTCTTCTCCTTGGTTTGGGAGCAAGTGGCGGAGACCCAGCCGAGGATAATGCTGTTGACTGCGTATGTACCGATCGAAAAGACGCACATTGCGACTATACTTGTTAGTTTTGATGTTATCACTTTGAGATATTTGGGAACTTACAGTATCGAGCACCGGTATTAAGCGTTGCACAACCAAGAATGAAGCCGAAGACCGCAACAGCTTTAGCAATGGTGATATGCCTAAACAGTCAGTACCAACACCATCAGCAAAGCCAGCGAACTTACCAAGTCCTCTCATTAAACCTTCCAGAAGACCAAGACCAAGCAATCGAGATCGCCCCCGCGATCAAATAAGGCGGACACGTCAAAACAAGGGTAATATTCTGATTGAACCCCAGTGTCTTAACAGCAGTCGGGAAGAAATTCTTGAACCCATTCGCACCAAGATGACAATGCTGCATGACGACGAAAAGCCAAACCTTAGGATCTTTCGCTGCTTCACGAATACCAGAGAAGCTTGTTGATTCGCCGGTATTTCCTACGGTGTCGCGCTGGGTTCGCTCGTGGGCTAGTTGACGTTCCTGTTCGGTCAACCAGTGTGTTGTTAGGGGCTCGTCGGGGAGGACAAAGAAGCCGATTAGTGCGACGATGAGGGTTACTGCGCCTTGGATGATGAAGAGCCATTGCCATCCGGCGAGGTTGGCCTGACATGTTAGCGATTGCAGGGCGGTGGAGTGGGGGACGTACCATTCCGTCCATCTCAAAGATTCCAAGGGCGATCAACCCCGCAAACGCCGTAGCAAGGATATTTCCTGTATAAAGGATCGAGATGCGGGTAGCAAGTTCCTTGCGAGTATAGAATCTTGCAAGGATATACAGTGCACCAGGATAATACGGCGCTTCAGTAATGCCCAAGAAGAAGCGCGTAAGTAGAAGACCAGTGTAATTACGGCTTAACGCCGTCAAGCCACTGATGATGGCCCAAACCGTCATACACGACGCCATCCAGATGCTTGGTCGAACGCGAGTAACTACCATGTTCGCTGGAATACCCACGATGACATAACCTGCAAAGAGAATCGAGACGCAAGTCTGATATTGCGAACCGGTGAGGTTGAGGTCCTTTTCGATCGTGTTGAGACGAGCGAGGGCGATGGCGTTGCGGTCCTGATATGGTCAGCATTGACAACTGTAAAGTGAATAGCTGCAAGCTGACCAAGTAGTTGAGCCAGTACATCAGCCAGAGAATAGGCATGATCCACCAATCGAGCTTTCGCACGAGAGCAATTTCACGAGGATCAGTCTTCTCATGGGCACCTGAGTAGTCGCGTGCTTGGGGGGCTGTCTTGAGGACCTCTTCGACCTCATCGAGAGCGCCGGGGTCCTTATCTCGTTTGTCCAAAGAGTGACGAGCAGCCATGTTGTTGTAGTTGTGATGAGTTGGCAGATGACCGTAATAATGCGAGGGTGATCTCTCTCTTTATAGGCAGGCTCACCCAGGGATCCTAATGTTACCATCCCATCATGTAGTTCCTCTCCTGTGTTCCATTGCGTATCTTTCGTTGACGTCAATCCGCAAAATACCGTATGTCCTCAGCCATGCGCCCGCAAAGCAATGCGGGGCGAGAGCCAAGTATCCCCAATACGAAAAGTCCATTGGATGGCGTTGTTCTCGAAGAATTTAAAATGCCCTCCTCCACGCTAAGATCATCTTGGCAGGCGGGGTAAAGACGCTTAAAATCATGCTTAAATGTGCAGGCTAAGGCTTTCTTGGAAGGTATTGGGGGAATAGAGCGTTGAAGATGTCTTGGCGAGAATATCGTCATTGTCTTGAGCGAATTATTTCGCGTTTGGTGTTGCTGCCTATCAAGTTGCTCGAGATATATCGGGAGCGATGGATCGTGTTCAAGAGGTTATAGAGTTTGTGGCTGGAGTGCTAGAAGAAAGAACGGAAAGAACCGAGACACAGGGTCAATCTAAGTTTGATCTAAAGAATGTAGAGAGGGATATACGAGCGATATCTACTGGCCGTCACTCTAGACAAGCCAGTCGTTCTGTTTCGACAACCCCAACGCCTAGAAACGCTGGCCCATATGAGGATGCATATCCCCGCAAATGCCCAGAAACGCCAAGCATGCAATCTTCCCCATTAGATCAGATCATCATCTTCCCGGCTCTTCATCTAGCTTCCGGATCGTGGTGGCACTGCAGTTCTGGTGCAGATTGTCGAATACTTGCCGATTGGCTACTGGGGTCTAGAAACACACAACGTCTGCCGTAACTTTCTCGTCCACTATCACGACAAGATCTTGGCGGACGGGCCAAGCCATCCTCAACTACCGGCGTTACGGCAGTCTAGGTCCAACTTAGTTGAGCCACAAACAGAGTCCAATATGTCAACGCTCTTGGACTTCATGAGTCGCACGCGCATCTGAACGGCTACTTGCATATATACTTCCGTTCATTACACTTGTTGGCGTCCTCGAAAGCGCATCGTGCTACAGTAATCAAGGTATCCAGTTTTAAGATAGTGCATGAACGAGAAACGGTATTCGAATGGTAAGGATATGTATTTGACTACTAGGCCAGCTATCTTCCAACCGACCAAGCAGCTACCATTTGATGAGATTTTGTACAATCAAACAACTATATACAGAGTTATAAAAGAAGAATACGGTGATGACCGAAAACAACTGCAACAATGCTTCCCCTCAAGACCAGCGATCTGATCTTACCACGCAGACTGCATTTAGCGGAGAGCGTTGACAACAGCAGTGTAAGCCGCCTTAGGGTTGTAGTTAGCATCGAACAAAAGGCTGTCGTGCTCCTTGCGCCAAGAGTTCTTGTCAGAAACACCCCAGACGGTGATACCAATGCACTTGGGGACGTTGAGGCAGGCCTTGGTGACGGTGGCGTAGTCGTTGGCGGGAGCAGTGCGGATGTCGAGCTCGGTGATGGCAACCTCCTTGACACCAGAGTTGGCGAGGGCAGTGAGAGCACCCTGGATTTGGCCAGCGGCACCGGGGTCGAGGTGGGTCTGGGAGCCGATGCCGTCGACGGGGACGCCCTGGGACAGCCACTTCTTGACGGAGGGGACCATGCCCTTGGAGACCTTGGAGGCGCTGGCGGAGTCGAGGCTGTAGTCGTTGATGTACAGCTTGGCGTTGGGATCGGCCTTGCGGGCGGCGCGGAAGGCAATGCCAACGTAGTCATCGTTGCCGAAGACGTTGTTGAAGTGAGAGTCCTTTCGGAGAGTACCGTCCCAGTCGAAGATCTCGTTGACGACGTCCTGAACATGTTAGCAAAGCCATTTATTAAGAAGTCCGAGTGAAGAAAACATACCCAGGCGTAGATCTTGCCCTTGTAACGTCCAACGACGTTGGTGACGTGGTTCTCAATGACCTTGGTCAAAGTGGCCTTGTCGTTGATGTTCTTAACCCACTGAGGAAGCTGGGAGTGCCAGACCAGAGTGTGACCTCGGACCTTGAGGCCATTCTGCTGGGCAAAGTTGACGACCTGGTCGAAGCTTCCAAAGTTGAACTTGCCCTGGCTGGGCTCGGTGGCATCCCACTTGCCCGAGTTCTCGGGGGTGACGGCGCCAAAGTCGGCCTTGATGATGGCGGTGTCCTTCTGGACGCCGAGCAGGTTGGGGTCGGTGATGGTTCCGTAGTAGAGCTTGCCCTTGTTCTTAATCAGCTTGTTGATGCTGTCGGAGGCCTGGCGGGGCTCGATGGCGGTAGGAATGGCCGCGACCAGCGAGGCGGTGTAGAGGAAGGAAGACAGCTTCATTGTGAAGAAGTTTTGGTGAGATATGTGACAAAGAAAGATAAAGTTGATTGGCCTGCAACGGTAAATGAAGCTGTGAAGTTGTTGTAATGAATGTAGTTGTTTGAGTGATGAGAATGCCAAGTGCCAAGACAGGGTGGACTAGGCCATCTTATATATCTAGATCGGGTCAATCCCTTGTACTCTAGCAGTACGATAGTTCTCGAAAGAGTCAATGCCCGGAATTTGTTCGTCCGATTGAGCTAGCCCCTTCTCAGTATTCGGACGCTGCTCCGAGTACCTAGGGCTGTTTCGAGATAGATTGTCGTTGAAAGGAGTTATGCCGAGACAGGGGTGCTTGAGTCGAGGCGGCTCCATGTCCTGGATAATCTCCAGTTTAATGGAACTTTTGGTACCTTTTGCATTGCATTGTTTCTGGGGTGCATATACCAGAACCCCGTAATTCGGGCCTATACTTTGAACTCACCGTCATCTGATTCAAGGCTAAATGATATGTTTTGTTTTACGTCTCTCGGCTGATAGGCACGAGATCGACAGAGTCGAGACGATATTCTTGTTTACTTGGCGTACTTGTTTTCAACAACTTCAGGTGAAACGCCGTCAAAAGTCAAAAGTCAAAGCTGAAGGGAGCTAGTATGTGTCAGTTCTGACAAACGCCCCACAAGCACGGTACTAGCAGGGCTGGCAGGGGTCTCATTTCGGCTGAATAGACCATGAAGTGTGAGACCAATCCCGTATCAGCTAAAAGCACGATGCAGATACCGAATCCAGGAACAGGCCATTCCATTCCCGCGGGAAACACGTGGGTCGCGTTTTATGTATGAAGTGGTGGTGTTATTCTAGATTTCTGCCGAATCGAGAATCATCTTGGGGTAACATTTCGCCACGCAAAGCCACCAATCGCGAGGACTGGTTAAACGGATACCGGCACGGAGAGTTGGATAACTTGCTCGATTCTGGTTTCATGTTTATGGATGATTGCCTGAGCGGTATTCAGCTCGGCGGTCGACAGGTGCGCATCAGCTGGGATTCACCGGGTGAATTGAATATTACCGGATATTCTGTACATGATATCTCGTGATCTTTCGAGGCTGAATAGACGTTACATGATAGTCATGTCAAGAAGAGCAATCCTCCAAAGAGAGAAGGTCGAGGGTATCAGCGTCGTATTGAAGGAGTATGTTCATTATGCTGCTGGATGAATTCAGTAATGTCATCTTTGACTGCGCCTCTGTGATTACCGCGCCTATGACATTCGTGATGTGATTCCATGCGTTCCAAAAGGTTGTCGTTGTTCACAATATTCACATCTTGATCGTTAGAGCAAACATGGAATCGTGTCCATAAGGGGAATACTTTTTCATGAGAAAGAACATCCTAGGTAACAACATAAAAAAAAACCATAAAATTATAGAGATATTGTAGATTAATCGAGATTAGAGGTAAGAACACTAATTCAAACAACCGATTATCATTGAATCAACGCCATTAAACATTTTTCTGTTGGAATGTAGGGTAAGAGATTTAGCCATCCTCAATGCTTCACCTCTCTGGGTTATTTTATCTCACGCCCCACCAAGACTGAATCCACTATGTTATCGATAGCTTCCCCTGCGATGGGAGTGACGGGAGTATAAATACCATGAGTTCGACTCCCATCTTCCTTTAAGGTTTCCATTAAAACTCCAGTAATCAAGCTGACTGTTTAACAACTAGGCGCGATCTTCCGACTCTATGACTAGCTGTTCGATGCTTTCGATGGATCAGATACTCTATCGTTTTCCAGCTTCAATACAATTACGCAGATGACTTCAAGACAGCCAGCTTCGATACTTTTATCAAGGGCAATGAGAATATTGCCCATACGTGTTAACGTGTATTCTTTACCTTTGTGTTGGGGCTGAAGCTTCTTTTAACCCATCAACCTCCTGACCCTATCATAGATACTCTCAACCGTCATCATGCTTTGATGACCAGAGTTTGCGGTAAAGTTTCAACTCTTAATTTTGAAGCGGGACAGCCGTAAGAACATGCCTAAACAGTGTACTCAGCGAAGTGATGGATTGTCTGCAACAGTCTCTACTTGGAGTCGACATGGGGTGAGGTTGAAGCTCACTTGCGCCCCTTAGTAACATCGTACTTAAACTCTATAGCTTGACTTGAGGTAACTTCAAGGTGACGCTGGAACCTGGAGGTTTTATGAACTGATATCACCCAAGAAACCTCCAGCGACAGTCACATCTGGTATGCTGCCTGAAGTGTGTTTTTGAGAGTGTTATTTTAGTTGATATCGCTGACAGCTGATGCCTGCATCACGCGCCTTACCTCGACAGTCACATTGATAGTCACTAATGCCGGATTATCCAACGTACATTGTTACCTCTGGACTCTCCCCCTATCTCTGACTTCCATGCCACGTAATCAGTCGTAATGCCAAGCCATTTGATAGGTATGCGAACCTGTATTTTGCTGCCGACATCTTGTCTGGATTGCATACCCATGTTGCGTGTAATGAGATGCTTCTCCCTTCAATTTACACCGCACATGTCCTCGAACGCACACAAATACGACGCCGTGGTATTTTATTTGGCCATAATACTAGTGGCCTGATCGATAGCTCTTGTCCACGGGAGCACTGATCATTGCGGCTCCGTATCCTCCATGGAATGATCTCTGATATGACCACTAAACATGAGCTACGCCGAATGAAGAGTATGATGGCTGCTCTGTGCTCCGATCGTGGTTCAACCTATCTATGCATGAGGGGCGCGCTTATGGTAAACAGTAAGTACACCAAAATTGCCTTTGAACTCTATGAGAATATGCCACCATAACAGCGGCATTATGATCTACGTCAGTTCTGCGATGGTGTTTGCTCATCGCTTTTCCCACCGGAAGCTGAAGCACGATGTTCAAGGGGCTTCAAGTCGCCGACCTGTAAAAGTGCGACAAAAAAGCAATGGCCTGATGTGATATCAAGGAATACATCCTTGTCGTGAGAACAGACATCGTTTCAATGAGTCGGGACCTTGAAAGATGTCAAACTGCCCGTTAGGCCTGAATTGGAATAGTGTCAGGAGAAGGGGCAAGCCACAGCTAAGGTGACTAACCCCCCTAGGAATGGTTGAAACGCTTGGAGTGCTGGGGGATGGCACTTAACAGTTCAATATACGTGAAACAGAGGGGACCTGTTAGTGAACCTTTCCTGCGAATGACAACATGCATTGAGTTTAACGTACCTGTATGGTTATACCTCAGGTGTAAACTCTAATTGACATTAAAGGTATTACACTGCAGGTACACAATATTAGCTTCCGTCTAGCACCTCAACCCACGGAGCCGCACGATAACGATAAGCCCGAACCCCACTGACGTCCCCTGTCATTGAAACAGTACGAAACTAAGACGCAGGGATATCGGCAAATCACGTCGATCCGCCGAGAAACTAAACGTCTGGAGTAAAATTAAGGTCCATCGTCGAAAACACTATGACAGGTGGAAACAGATGGAAAAATTCCATAGCTCAAGCCAAGACGGCACATGGCAAACAGCCCTAGTCTTTTTCGCAACTTGAGACAGAGTTAAGCGTAAACGGCAAAGCAAGCTGGCGCCAAAGCTTCTTGAACGATCCTTGTCGTTGCTATGCCGTACGACGTTATACCAGACTCCCACAATACGATGATGATGAGTTGATATATAAACATCTTCAACGTCCCTCCAGACTAAGAAGAAGCATCCTATTCCAATCAGTCCATTCATTCGTTTCAAAGAGCTAGTCTCTCTTCTCATTCTTTAAACTTATCCTTTCATTCTATCAAGTTCGCTTGCGACTTACCCTTCCAATCATTCACCATGAAGACCACCACTTATGTTTCCGCTCTTCTCAGCCTGGCCTCCGCCGTCAGCGCTCACTACACTTTCGACAAGCTCACCCTCGGCGGCGTCCTTCAGGGTGGTGATAACGAGTACATCCGCAAGCACCAGAACGGCTACATGCCCACCAAGTTCAAGAACATCCCCGATGGTTCTATCTCTCCCACCGACAAGGACTTCACCTGCAACAAGGGCTCTGTCCCCGCTGCCAACGTCTTCAAGGTCAAGGCCGGCGACAAGATTGGTCTTAAGCAGGCTTTCGGCGGTACTGGAATGCAGCACCCCGGTCCTGCCCAAGTCTACGCCGCTCCTGTCACGGATGCTGCTAAGGACAGCCCTTATGATCTCAAGTGGTACAAGATTCACCAGGCTCTGATCTGCAAGTCTGGAAACGCCGAGTCTCTCCGCTCCACTGCTTGGTGCTCTTGGGACGAGGATTCTGTGCACTTCAAGATTCCTTCTACTCTCCCTGATGGACAGTACCTCATCCGTGGTGAGCACATTGGTCTTCACGGTGCTCACGACGGCCAGGCTGAGTTCTACTATGCCTGTGCTCAGATTGAGGTCACTGGTAACAGCGCTACCACTATCCCCGGTACTTCTGTCTCTATCCCTGGTGTCTACAAGCAGGACGACGCTGCTGTGAACTTCAGCCTCTGGGGAAGCTCTACCTCTTACGATGTCATGCCTGGTCCCGATGTCATCCCCGGTGGTACTATCCGCGGTAGCGCTGATGGTGCTGGCGGTGATGTCACCAAGACTGTTGAGGGTGGTGCTGATTCTGGTTCCGATTCCGGCTCTGATGCTTCTCCCACCGAAGGTTCCGCCGCTCCTTCTTCCGCTCCTACCTCCGCCCCCGAGTCTTCTCAGGCTCCTGTTGTCCCCGTCGTCCCCGATGTTCCCGACACTCCTGAGACTACTCCCCAGCCTACCCCCGTTGCCGCCGAGACTACTCCTCTCCCCGCTGCTGGTAACGGCTCCGGCAGTGGATGCTCTTCTGGTTCTTCCAAGGCCCGCCGCCACGCCCGCCACTTCGCTGCTCACCGTTTCTAAGTAGCTTGAGATAAGAGGCATGATTAGATGCTAGTGATTTGGCATGATGCACGCGGGACGTGGTGTTTTCAAGTCATGCCATGCGCTGGCGTCTTGGAGGAACATGGTATTCTGGACTTGATAAGAAAGACACTTTTCTTCAGCTTTCATTGTAAACTAGATATACTTCTTGTAAATATAATATTTCTGGCTGAACTCTTGGACCAATTGTTGGTGATTATCTGTCGCTAGCTGATGTTGTTTGAACACCAAATCTCTCGTGCCCGTAATTTGCAAATGTTTAGCTACCAAGATACGAGTACCATGTAGCTGAGACAAAATTCTGTATCATCCCTACGAATCAACATTGGTCTTTTACGAAGCTTACGTAGTAGTTAATTTAGTCCTCGTGCCGCTTTTTGGTGAATTTCGTATCAGTCATCACATTAAGCCCGCGGGTCCCGACAGCCCGGGCTAGCGTCAACACTTCCATGGGATACAGTGTCATGACATGCGTCTAATTTCTGGTATTACCTAGTACCGCCACAGCGCGATCTGACACAAATAAGCAGGGTTCTCGACCAGAGCCCCTTCGACATGCAAAGAGGGAGCCATTCAGCCCCCCTCTAATTCTGATGACCAAATTAATCTCTCCCCATCTACATTGATATATTTTGAGTGGAGGATAAACAAAAAGCCTCGGTAATCGGTGTTTTAGTCGGTAATATGTTTCAATATCGACACAATGTCTATCACCAATTGGAAGTTATACGAATCTGCAACTCGCAAACGAGTCCCGGTCTGGGCTTAGCCAGCAATTTCGACAGGGGGAAAATTCTTGCCCCTGCATTAGTTAGCGTGTTTTGGAGGACGTTGGTGGGCGGGAATAACCTTAATCATTAATTCTTATTCGTGGGTAAATTCAGACTTCTCGCATTGTCTCGGAAGAACTTTAATTGTAGCCACGGCCAATCGCATGTCAGGTTTATTCATCGTACAACGTCCAACATTGGAGGGACTAATCTTAAGTACGGACTCGTTACAGCTTGATCCTATTCCTATAGATACAGGAATAATACACGCCCAGAAAAAGTTCCAAGGACCATCGTCGTTCCTGAAACGTACACAGATTCCGGTCTGTAATCTGGTGGTAGCCACAGAATCTTCTCACCGTTCTTCATAACCCAAGCAGGATCTTGACCGATATAAAATGGCCCTAAAATGTCGTCTGCCCCTCTGTGACCTGAGTGGGCAATGACATCAGTATCGAGAAAGTTAGTCGCCAAATTGAACATCCTGAGCTCTGGACATGGCTGCGACAAGAATAGACATCCTCCCGTAGATGCATCCCAGACCTGCACTTGGGTGTTCATATACATTCCTATGAGTCGTCCATCACGAAAAGCGAGAGTGCGCAAGTATGACACTTTCGGGTACCTATCAGTCGCAACTGTGAGTGTCTCAAGCACAGGAAGACAGCGAATCTCAATGTTTTCCATGAGAAAGTATGCAATCTTTGCACCATCGGGTGAAATGGCGATGCAAGGAAAGTCCATCAAAGGAACTTCAAGTGTATGCTCAAGAACTGCATTATACTCATCCCAGATCTCAACTGAACCTGGCTCTGAAGATCCAATAGCCAGTCGTTCGCCGTTGGCAGAAATGGCTAGACAGTAATAACGCTCCCCAAGACAACTGAATTCCCGCTGTAATGTCTTGATATGACGTAGAGGGTCAATATTCCAAATCTCGACCGTTGTTTCTTTCAGTGTGGCAAATACCGGTGCATCAGTTGCAGCGGCTACAAATGTCTGGGTCATCAACGGGACTTCTGGTTCAAGTGTCTCTTTGCAGGTTCCACTCTCCATATCCCAGATCTTGACTATTCCCCAGCTATGCGAGAGTATAGTGTTATCATCTGCAATAGGAGCCACCAATTCCATCCCCATGAGTTGTTCGGTGGCGTTTTCTGTGAAGGCCTTGGATGTAAGGTCCCATATTCTGACGGCTCCATCTAGCGATTGTCCCGCGAGCAAGGTACCGTCGTCTGAAATAACGGGCCCCGCTTTGAAGTGACTGCTCACGATCTTGGACACCGCTCCTGTCTTCATATCCATAACAAAAGTTAGATAGCTGTCAAGACTGACCACCAACCAGTCCTTTGTCAGAGCGAGTTGGTCATGGACAATAGGTGCCTCAAAATCAAGTATATGAAGACATTCGCGTGATTCTGTGATCCATACCTTGACTATTTTCGATGTCGATGATAATGAGGCGACCAATGCGCCGTCGGTCGAGAAAGCCAGTATGTCATGCTCATGCTGAGGGTCTAGTACGGTCCAGGACGGTTCCGTAGAAGGACTCCATTTCGAGAGGAGCATGGACTCCTTAGCAATAGCTGCTATCCACTGACCTTGCGGCGACAGGAGGATGGGACGTGGTTTGTCCGGTACCTCGAACTCAGAAATACGCTTCCCTGTGTCTAGACAGTGGATAAACGCGACACATTCAAAATCCCGCGTACAGATCGAGCACGTAAACTTTCCATCATCAGAGAATGCGATAGTCTCAGTACCAGAACAACCCTTCAGGAAGATGCTCCAGTGTCAAGATTCCAAATCCTGACTATATCAGGCCATCCCACTGCTATTGTTCTGCTTCTATACCACGAGAGAATCGTGATGGAGCCCCATTTAAAACCTTGATCTAGTCTGTGCAGACAAGAACATGACTTTTGGTCCCAAATCCTAAGCTCCTCCATGCAGCAAATCGACGCCAGCTTGTTGTCAAGCAGAAAGGCCATCTGTGAGAGTCTGTCATCAAGGACCTCAAGAGTTTGATTTTGTGGCCAGTTGAAATTCATGTTGATGGGCTGTATGATGTATTCGGGGTATTGACGGTCTTCGAGTGGACTGGGAGCGATGCTTGCTTTAGGGCTGAAGATAGTTCCGGAGTGGTATAGCTGAAGGGGAGTTTGCTCCATACCAGCGCGGAAGGAGCGAATGAACTGTATTACATCTTGGATGAACTGCAGTATTTCTGTCCCAGCAGTCCCCTGTTACAGTAGTCAGTGTCGGTGTATGAATGGGCTGAGAAGATGCTACCTACATCAACTATACTCTGCAACTCTTGCAGCATCAGAAGGGAATAATCAACTCTTCTGAGTAGACATAGTACCTCGAGCCAGTTCGTAAAGAAACAATGAAAAAAGCTGTACGCGTCATCATCGTCTCGAATTTGCTTCGCAGATGCTTTCAAATGGTGAACCCAATACAAGCATGCATACTGAACCTCCAGAAGTAGATGTTCATCGATAACAGATGGTTCAATATCTGAGCGACTCCTCCCTGGTGGTATAAGCCCACAGATATCAGCCTTCAACGTTCCTCGCATGAGGTTCAGGCATCTGCTTGCCAGGTTCGCATGTGTCTCCACTTCATTCACCTGGAGATCTCCAGCGGACTTCCTGAGGATATAATTTCTGAACGAAAGATGGAACAACTAAAGGAGGCTATCATCTTCCGGAACATCAATCACCGAACGAAGTGGATCGATGCGGCTGGATATATCCCAAACATCAATACCGAGAAGGTTAGCCAGTGAAGTTATCGGTAGAGGACTAGCAAGTAGCACAAGAGAACCAATAATATCAACAAAACTCTGCTTGACTTCATCCTGGTCTTCATCAGGCGCACCACTAAGTATGAGGCCCAGGACAGGCTTGTATAAAGCCTCATACTCAGAGTTGACGTTTGTAGACTTGTCGATGATAAAGTCAATCTTGTAATCAGGACTTTTCGCCCAGTGTCTATCGCGAATCATGCGCACGGAAGTTGCAGCTGCGATGAACAACGGCAGAGCCTTGTGAAGCAGTAACTGGAATCGTTCATCTCCAGGCCAGTCTGGTGCCAACTGAAGATGTTTTTGGCGGTGAGTGCGATTATGTTGGACCACAAAAGCGCTCAGGGTCTGCTTGACAAATGCACGGAAGTCGTTTTCTATAGTTCCGATTTCGAGTTTGTGAAGCACGATTTCTCTATGACGTGATTCATCGGCAAAATGGCCTATGATGTCAAGCTCTGGTCTGCTTGTGATAAATACTCTCAGTATTACTGGACAACTCGTCAGCAGCAGACGAAGGATCTCTCCACGATCTTGTTCATCACATTCATCCAAGGCATCGAGAACGAAAACAATAGGTATGGTGAGCCCCTCGTCTTGCAGTTTGACAAGTGGATTTTGGATCAGCTTCTGCCATTGGATCTGAATAGGTGCCATGGCTAACGAGTGATCTTCCTTCACTGACTTCAAGATATAGGGAAGGATGTGAGGCAAGTGTAAGACGAGTTGATATGCAAGTATGGAGAACAAATGTCGGCCATTTCCTCGATTGCCCGCACCTTTCTTGAAAAAGAAGCTGGCTCCGAGGGGGTTGCTTTTCAGGTTGCGAGAAACAGTACGGGAAATAGTACTCTTGCCTGTCCCAGCAAGACCTGAAAGCCAGCAGATGGTTGGACTGTGGGGATCATACGCCCATTGTTCGATGTCGCTGAGAACTTGTACTCGCGTTCCCTCAAGACAGAAAGAGTCGCGTGGATGATAAATATGATCAAAAACGTCCTTTGGGTCGGTGAGAAGATCTCTGAGCTGCGCCTTGACCTTCTCTTCCGCCCTCCCACTAAATGAATGTTAGAAAATATCAGCCCAGTAGGCGTCACGTCTCACCTAGATTCAAGCCTCATTTCGATCATCAAATCGTGCAAAGACTTGAGTCGATCTCGACCTTGAGAGCTATGATGTATCTCACATAACGAACCAGCATCATGTAACTTATCTTTCGTAACACTGAGGTCTTTCAAATATCCAGAAAAGTCCTCCAGGCGAAAGGCATCTGTTAGAGCCCTTGCTGCTGATTGTTGGCGACGGAGAGTAAATCCAAGGAACCTTATGCACTGAGACATAGCATCAATAATTGTCTGACGGAGGCTTTTATTGATAGGAAGGTCTCTGGAAGCCGACGAAGCTAGGTAAAGTTCGTGGTAAACGTTGCACTGAAAGATTAGAATGGCGATTTCAGCGATGCCTTCAACAATCTTGCCTCTGATCTCTTCGCCAGCAGTAAGATTCTGAAGAACATTAGCTTGGCTGCCAGAGCACAAACACTAGTGAGGGGATGATACCAGAAGAAGGAACCGTACAGCGGCCCATGGCAAGGCAGCGGGGTTGGGATTTGTGCTGACAGTGATATCGCCAACAACGGCGAATCGATTGAGATGCGGAACAATCTTTTCCATCGCTTCAGCCATCTTTTTCTGCATGCCAGCACGCTTCATTTCATTTTCCAGTCTCTTTATCAAGGCTGTTGGAGTCATTTCAGCACATTTTGCAGAAACTTGTTCCTGAACTTGAATGACTTCTGCCAACTTTTCACCGTCTTTCGATGTTTTGGCATTATCAATTGCTTCTTTCCAAAGCTGTTGAAATTGTCTTTGGTAAGCATCGGAAGCATGCTCAGTGTCGAATACGGGAACGCCATGTGGAGCCCTTGGGGCTGAAGATCCAACCGATACATTTCCTGATAGAGGAGCTATGGTAGCTGCGACATTCGCTGAAGGCCCGGATATCGACGATGCTGAAGCAGGCTGCAAACCAGCCGATAACCTGCCTGTTATGAGGAATCAGTGATCTATCGTGCTGTAATAGTGATGTAGAGCCTGGGCGGGCTGGCACGTACCTTGAGACACAGGTGACGTTCCTGGAGGAGTGCCTGTAGAGTCACGGCCGGTTTCTTTTGCCTTCCCAGACTCTGTTGAGGCGCCTGATAAAGCCTCTTAATGATGACCTTTTCTGATCCGACATGATTGTTTAGCCTACAGCCTGTCGCTAAGAGCTGTAGATTACGAGAACCAGCATGAGTAATGCGCGTTGAGAATATGTGAGTTGAAGAGGGGAAGTATGACCGTGAAGTGCGCCATGCATGAAATCTAGTTTGTGTCTTGACGCGATTGGCTACGTATCCGTAAGGCTGACAGACAGGCTGACAGGGATGTGAATGCTGGTGATCTTGGTAATAATCTTCTTGGGGTAAGACGGCCAAGGCTGTCCAAGTGATCTGTTACTCTATATGTACTTGACTAAAGTGCTATGGACTTTTATTATCGAATTCTGGATTTGAAATAAGTCGCGATGCATGTCGTCGTGCATATTCGGAAACAAGTAATTTGATTCAAAGCACCAGCTGCCTAGAAGGCAACATGGCGACACCACTAGAAAGCTATACCTAAGGAGTGAACGGAACAAGACGAAGACGTTATCTTGTCCCCACAGCCGCAGCAAACCAACATCAGACAAACATCAACCAACCCCCATCAAACGAGCGACTACAGTAAGACATCCACCCACCCTTTCATTTGACAGACAAAACCGGCAAGTCTACTTCTCAAGGCAAACCTGAGAGTAGTAGGTAGCAAAGGTAGTAGCCGCGGCAGCACAGCAGAAGATACTCTCCTGATTAGCCTTAGCCGCGCAAGCAACACAAGCAGCGACAAAGTTGATAGAAGAAAAGTTTGCGCAAGATCGGCAAGAAGAAGGATGAGGAGCACTATCACAGCTCCAAGAATGAACACGGCCAAGAGCAGCATCCTTAATCTGAGGACAGTTGCGAGCGCGCTTGAATACCTCAAGATCACGGCTGTGGACCTTCTCAGCGTCAAAGGCCTCAAGAAGGTTCTGCTCCTTAGAGACAGCGACGATGGGCTCAAAGTACTGGTCGAAGAGAGACTCGGGAATACAAGCGGTGGGATCGTTAATGTAGGTGGTTGGGATCTCGGGGAGCTTGTAGTCGCCGGTGGCGTTGAGGTTGGTGAAGGTTTGGCCGAGAGCCTGGAGGTGGGAGAGGGTGATGCATTGAGAGACTTCGCCGACCTTGTAGGTGACCTCGCTGACCTTGAAGGTGGTCTTTTCGAGGGCCTTGTCGGCGGTGTTGCTGGCGAAGGCAGCGGTGGCCAGGGCGGCGAGGATGAGGATGAAGCGAGCCATTGTGAGTGACTTGTTTTCGAGTAGAGAAGTGAATCTGAGTGTGAATGAAGATGTTGCGATGGTTGAGTGAGTTGACAATGTGGACTTGAGCGGCGTCTTAAATAATTTCTCTGGTTCGATGATGCCCTTATCATCAACCCTTAGGTTAGATGGTACTTAACGTTCTCAACTACCGACAAGTCTCCCACGACTTCGCGTTCTTCTATTCTTCATCTCATCAAAGACATAGTTCACTCATTATCGGTCGGTCTCGACTGTCGGCAGTTCATACACGGCTGACTCGAAACATCAACAATGCTCTCTAAAGACCTAGATAGAATACGAGTTGATCTTCGTCCCTCCTATCCTCATCCGCGATAGATTAGTGTTTTGACTCTCACCATCATCTGCCGGTATGAAATGAGTCGACCGACTAACTATAGTCTGATGTTCTCTCGTTCCTTTTTGGAACGTTGCATATTACTGGATCCGCTTTGAATCCGAATTACCCGTTTAAATAGTCTGTGCATATCAAGGAACTGTCCCTATAGGTTGATACTCAAGGTCGTGGTCGGTGTTCGATTGGGCAAATAAACTCACACCGAAACCCCCACGTGGGCTTCATTTTCGTATGCTTTGCGGGCCGCTGTCAGCAACGGCACGTTGCGCTAGCCCTGTCGGTGATGCAACGGTCCCTGTAAACAGTATGAAGAATAAGCTTTTTCTAATGTAAAGAAGGTTTGTAGGATGTCGTTGCCTGCATAATAGGCGTATTTGCCCCCACTGCTCATCAGTGAGGCCTCGACCTTACTTCCGCTTACATTACAGCCAATGAGAGGCTAGCATTTCAACACGAAGTGAGTCCATCATACTATGTCAAGGAACAAGAAGGACTATATTCATTGAACCTTATTTATACAAGTTTAGATTATCGAATGTCTCGGGGAAGAGAACCCCGAGCGCTATTCATGTTCATAGGCTGAGATACGAATGGCTTCACGATTTTCCAAGTTCGGAAGGTGGAACTGATGATGCCGATGAGCCGGATGTGAGATGTGCAGTTCGGCAGTTGCTTCAGTCATGATGATGTCGGATAGTGACTGGCTTTCATGAGCCTAGTCGCCATCCGTCGGACGAGGTTTGCCGGTTGCCTCACCAGATGGCTCTTCAAGCCGGATCATGAGGCAGAATGATTCTTGAGAACCAGTATCTCTAGGAGAAGCGCGAAATATAAAAGGATCAGTTTCCCAACTCCATTTGCAACTCACCACTCTCATCTTCACCAACGTCAGCAACAATACAACAACCACTACTACAACTCCCAGTCCTCAAGACTCAAACCCTTCATACAAAATGAACGCTCTCAGCCTCATCGTTCTCTTCCTCGGCGCGTAAGTCACCTTCCCCCATTTCATAACCCGATCTGACCTCCCAGCGCCATGGCCGATATTCACCACAACTGTGGCTGCACCGTCCGCGGCTCATACAGGCAGGATCTTAGCCAGGCTGCCTGCGCCCTCTGGGGCTCCAACCAGCCTCACACTCACTGGGACGGCTACTCTGTAAGTACCCAGGCACCAACTCACAGAACATAAGGCTGATTATGTAGTGCGTTGACAAGGGCATCGGCCGCGGTATCGATGGTGCCCCCTGGGAGACTACTTGCAAGCAGGCCTGGGACATCAACTTTGGCGGCAACAAGAACGATGCTTGGGGCAAGTGCTGGCACTAAGCTGACTGATGCCAGTTTTGGGATCAGTGCTTCTACGGCTAGAGATTGGAATTCGTGTGATGTGTTCTTTTCAGACTGCCAATCATCCACATGGCTTCTTGTTACTTTAGAAACTATGTAGCACTCTTTTAGTCTTGTCATTAGCTTGTGACAAGAACCTTGCAATTGAATTTATACTGTGCGCAACATTTGAGCTTCCAGTGACCGACTTTGATGAGTCTCATGAGTTTTTGTTCATGTCTTCCTCGGGCGGACATTTTCTGCGTATCGGATAGGGGATGTCATGACTTGAGATGAAAATTAATATATATTTGGCTGGAATGCAAAGCCTTTCTGTATCAATGGAAATTGACTGAGACCATACCCTCTCCTCTTGGCAGGAAAGAGACTCCAATCCTAGTGCGGCTGTTTTTTAGATGCGCTATCTCTGTGATCAAGATCGTTTGAGCAAAATCAGGCAGAAAGACGACTGCTTAACTAGTAACACCGTGTGTAGAAAAATGTCCGTCTTCCATGCTAAGCTCAATTGCGTTGGTTTTCGAGAACGCATGGCTTTAGTGCCACGCGACATCTCAACCGCATGCCTGATACTTGGGAACGACTGAAATTCTCGAAAACCACTAGAGCAATCTAGATGCTCCAAAACCGGGATATGAAAAGATTTTGAGGCAAATAAAGTCATGAGTGTGCGGGGTTTAATTGGAGATTATCCTAATGGTATGTGTTTTAACCGCGAATGGCAATTCAAGAACAATTTACACCTTGCCGCACTCAGACGATACAGTATTACAGGGTTCAGAGACAAGGCTCAATATAGTCTACTAGAAGTTTCCTACCCTAACGAAAAGTGTTGAACGATAGTAAATCTCCGGATCGAGATACCGAAGCTATGGCGAAAAACTACATATAGTTCACTCGCACCCTGTCCACGTATTGCTGAAAGCTGCGGTTCGCAATTTCGGTTTGACTTCAAACATCATATCCCGGTTCTCTGTACAACATGGCATCTCTCCTTGTTACGGAGGAATCTTCATCTTGTCTAATGTTGGCAAGAGTATCCTCGGTAAAAGTGCAGGATGGGTCTTTGATCAAGGCCTTGCATCAATTAACGGCGGAAGCGATAACGACAAGATAAGACAAGACATTGCCAACGTCTTGACCGAAGTCAAGCAAATAGAGACATCTGTCACTGACCTCTCAAATCAACTGCCAGATACTCTTTTGCAGCTTCGCAAAGATGACCTGGGAACTTATATTACCGACATTCAGACGTTTTACTCGACCATTGGCGACATCATGCAGGAGGCTTTTGATCTTCCGAACAAGAATCTTACAGATTCGGTTCGTGTTAGTCAAGCGCGGCACCTTCAAAGCCGTCTTGATGATCGTCTACATGCGAGTGCCGATAATGTTCCCGGGTATCTCGATCAAATCAACGCCTTTCTCAACGACGCTAGTGCAAGCTCCTTTCTCAAGCAAGCAGCTCAGCAAGCGTTCGACGAGTCAGACGACTTCCTTGGATATTTCACCAAGACGAAAGTCATGGTATGTTTGAACCTTCTCCCGGACCGAATTCACGTTGTTAACATGTAAAGGCCTTGAACTATTGGGTTGCGTACGCCAAAGGTATCAGTCTCCTCCAAATGGCACAAGATAACCCCAAAGTCAATTTCGAAGAAGGGTCTTATACCATCAGTCGCCACAATGCCAACTTCCTCGCCCAAGAGCAGAACTTCCAAGACACCGTCGGACAAGAGTCTATCACGCTGGCGGAAGGGATCATCAGCAGCCCCCTTGATACACATGATTTCATTTGGAGAGTGCACAGCGGTCTTTACATCCAAGACGCCTTCTCTGACTACATGAACTTCATCTCATCTGATATTGAGAACCCAACAACTTCGTGGTCTATGTTCCACGGTCCCCAAATCACCGCCGATCAGTTTGATCCTACTGAAAGCTATCCCGTGGTAGTCGTACCCAGTGACAACCAAGATCGAATGCTCTGCATCGGGGGACAGTATGGTCTGAATATAGAGGAGCAGTGGGCGGATGAGTCTGTTACACCGTCCTGTCGCTGGCTGATTAAGCCCAGATATCCTGGAGCAGATCGCTTTTCGTTCAGGTTCGTCGACAATTATGCGGAAGGCGAAGACAATGGTTCCTACGTCGTCGATATTCCTTGGGAAACAATGAGGATGTTGAACTTTGTCGATGCGGTACATAATGAAGATGGTAACCAGTTTTTCAATGTCACTTTGGGCGAATTAGATTCGTCGAGCCCGTGAGGACATTGGGACGTTGGGCTTGGAAATTAAGTGAACGGAAACAAATCTGGGGATACTCAATGCAATAGACTCTTGCAGAATTAGGTCGAGCATAGAAACATGCACATATGAATGAAGGCGGACGTTCAAGTATCAAAGCCATATTCTATTGAACGCCTAATATAAGAAAACCCAAAATTTCGAAACAGAAAAGTTCTTTTCCAGAACGTACAAGAAAGTGAAGCCACGTCTATATCCCGACACCAAGAATAATGCCCTACTCATCCTTGGCCGGGTCGAAACCAGGGCACTGATCACCAGCAGCCTCACGAAGCTTGTTAGTAAAACTATCATCCTTATCCCAGAACTTAGGTCCAACACCGCCATTCCAAGCATCATAGAGGTAATCGCGCAGAGATCGACCGTTGACGACAGGCCAGTTGTCCCAGCCAACAAGGTTACCGATGAACCACTGACCAGTGTAGTTCTCAACAGCGTCGTCGGCTTCGTTGGCCATGCGCCAGCAGTGAGTGAAGCCACCGTCTTTGTGGTAGACGACCTTGGCACGCTGGCCGTCGAGACGGGGGGTGTTGGTGGCGTGTTCGTAGCCGCCGTGGCATGAGGGGGCGACACGCTTGACGTCTTCGCCTTGGACGAATACGACGATGTTTTCCCAGTCGTGAGTATGACCGTTACCACCGCCAGCAGCGTTGATAGTGCCCCAGCTAGTACTTAGTCAGACAATGATGTTATAACGATGGGTAAAGTAAACTTACGAAGACTGGTCCTTTTCAAAGTAGTACTCATACATAATAGCACACCAACCATTGTTACAGCGCTTTCGGCTGTAAACATTGTTGTTCTCAAGACGGTTGGGCTCACGACAATCATCAGCAGGACCCTTGAAGTAAACGTCCTTCTGGCTGAGACCGCGGTTTGTGTTGCCGTCTTTGTCAATGGCGGAAGTGTAGTAGCAGCCGTCCTTGTCGAAATCGGTGGCAGGCTGGAACTTGTGCTCGATCTCGTGAGCTCCGTCGTCGAGACGGCCCATGAGAACTCGCTTGGCGTGCTTGAGGGGTCCGGCTTCGACGCTGAGAGCGCCGGCGAGGACGGTTGCGATCGTGAAGGCGTGCATGGTGATGAAGTGAAGATGAAGTTGAAAAAGAGAACGAAATATTGAAGCTAAGAAGAAGAGAGAAGAGAGTGTTGCTGGATTGGTAGAGTGATGATGAGATGAGGCGATAGACTATTGAAGGCAGATGAAGCCTCCTATATACATGATAAAGCCTGGCTCAACATATCTTCGTCCAAGTTGAAGCTCACCATGACATCAATCAGCCACTTCCCATCTCATCTTCCAAAAATGAAACGGACCACGTAGGATTCACTCACTATACGAGTAGGATTCACCATCTCAACCAATAAGTAACCTCAATTCTATTTCGATTATCTCACTGCATACATGAATTTCATGCAACAGTTCAGCTTGTTGCAACTAAACACCCAAACCGCCAGGGCGCAGCACTCGCTCAGACCAATCACACGAATTTCGCACCCATGCCTTAATTTTAAGCTTAGCAGATCTTATCTGCTTAGCCACAACGATCGGAGATCTGACCAATTAAATGTCAGCTGGACCTATTTTAATCTCGGGGTAAGCTTTTCCTTGAAACATGTAGGATTGATTTGGAAGGAAGGCTCGTGATGCTGTTTGGGGGCAGTGAGGCGTTTTTGAGGGATTGTTAGTGAAACTAGCCTTATGATGGCGGATGAAAAATGTCAGCTCTAGGTTTCATGGTCAGAGGTACTTTGGTCGTGGGCTGGTTTGTGCGGTGGGGAATGTAGCTTTGATCAACAGGATTTAATGAGAACGGGTCCTGATGGAGTCTAAAAACACCTTCGTGGCTCTGAAGGACGGAGATTATTTTTGTGAAAAGCCTAGCAGGATTAAGATCCAGGTAAACTGTTCATTCCACGGCTGACAGTGGCTGGCATTTTGGACATGACTGAGACTGAATTATCCGATTATTGTTTCTATCCCGGTATCATGCTTGTCCCCTCGCCTCATGCGCCTTCTTGTTCATCGTTGAGGACTCGAAGACTTTCAAGCGGTGTCTCAATTACTAGCCAGGGAAGCCTTGTATAATGGAAATATGCCATAAATCCCTCGTGATGGAAACATGGGCGTTGATGAAATGAGAGTAAGCGGGCATGAGATTGATAGTAAGCGAGGATGGAGAAATACCCACCGGGGCTGTGATTAAATCGGGGCGGGTTTGGGGTCCGGGTCGATTGAGGTGCATGCTTCAGGGTAGATCTGAGCTTTTCTTAGATCGATAAGACAATTTGAAGAAGGGAGTTATGATATCAAGATAGAACAGTAATATTAAACAGAAAAGCACTTCATCAGCTAAATGCCAAAGAGTTAGGGTTGCATATGATAAAAACGTCGAGAGCGAAGCTTCTTCATAGGGAAAATTCCAGATGGTTGATTATTATAACAAGAAAACATTGTAAACGAATTTATGAACATAGAAAAAAGGGTGAACAGTGCACTTGCTAGTGCTAACATCAGCTTATTACTATCAAGGACCTCAAAGGATTACGTCATGAACAGGCCCGTCAAGTCTAATCACCGCGCCGGGTATCCTTGCTCCAAGCCTTGGTGGTATCGAAGTAATCGACGGGAGACCGACCAGGGATGAGAGTTCATATGCGGGATTCTCACTCTAGGAATATTGCCATTTGCACAAGTGTTTAATGGCTCTTCTGTTTCTTGATTCTCGTCAAGCTTGGCATTTCAAGTTATCACCAGAATCTTGATGCCCCTTCTGCTTCAGCCAAGAAGTAAACTTTTGCAAAGCTATCCCAAGATGCGATATCTTATGCTTCTCTTCATCTGGCATTTCCGCCAAAGTGAGGTGTATCTCTTCAGGTTGAAAGCACGTTTGCCACCCGTATCGCACTATTCCTCTTGCAGGTACAATTGTCCCGTCAATCCGTCCTTGAAAAAGGATGGGTTCATGTCCCGGGCCTCGGCAATACCCAATTGTCGCGATAGCTTGAGCGGTCTTGTCTGAGAAGCCAGCGAGTAAGAGATGTAGCTTTCTGGGTCCTAAGGCCTCGAGGAAGAATTTTATGTAAGGTCCTGGCATGCCGTTCATCGCATTGAAGCAGAGCGCTGTATCATCCACGACAACCGGACCGCCGACCTGTCAAATCCGTTAGTCTAGGGCTGAATCATGGCATGTGAAAGATATCTCACCATTTCTGCGGCTTTGCGACATTTTGCGATTGTGATTTCTTCGATCGACCCTTGTATCTCAGGTAGATCGAGAGATTGATTGCGAACGGTAATTCCAGCTGGAGCGAGAATAGCCTTGATATCGGCTATCTTATTAGCATTGCCAGTGATGAGATTGATTTCAATCATCGTGGTCATGTTGACGCATTTTTCTTTGCTGCCAAACTAATCTCATTAAGTGCCTTGACTGGCTTATGGGTATGATTCATCAAGCCAATCAGCCTTATCTGACTCCGGTACCGGGCTAAGACCCACTAAGCAATGTACTCCGCAAGCAATGATAAAAGGACGTTTTGCTCATTCCAGTCTTCGCTAGATACGAGGTACTGTTAGCTGCTTCCGTATTACATTCTCTCCTACATAACCCAAAATTGAAAGTAATGCCAAGTTTTCATTTTTCAGCGGAAAAGGTTGCAGTTCAACCGCATCTCCAGTCCGCGAGATAGTTCGTCGATATGTAGAGTCCCTAAGGTTATATCAAGACGATATCCCGCACCTTGCTCTTCAGGATCTGCTCTTCCTCCTTTGTTGTCATTTCGACATCAAAGTAACCAACTCTTTGAAAAACACTCTCGCAGCGAGGGAGCCGTCTGCCTTTGCGAAAGTGTGACAAATCTTCCTGCCTAGCCTCTTGAATAAGTATGCCAATAAGTTTTACTTTATCTAGCCGTTTGCGCCTTGCGATTTCCTCGATTCCCTCACGCATGAGTACCAGACCCAGGACTTCCTGTTGTGATTGCTCAAGATCGAATTTAACTCCTACTTGATACCTCTCCTCTATGCCGTGGATACGGTACCTCGGTTCTCCTGTCTGAGTTTCAAATGGCCTGATCAGTCGGACCATGACTGCTTGCAGAAGAAGCCATCCACGTGCTAGCTGACCAAAGACGTCAATTCCCTTGGGCTCGAGGTGAAAATCAAGGTACGTGACGGATGACATAGGCTTGGGAGACAAGTAGTCACCGGACAGCTGGTGGGGAAACGAGACGGTACCAAAAAGAGAGACCCAAGACCACGACGGTGCAATGTAATCCCTCGAAGCTCGCGCACCTCTTGCAACGCGCCAGCAGAGCACATGGCCGATATCTCCCCACCACATCCCTGCACAGTACTGACCATTCCGAAACCTAGCAACATAAGATGCTAGGCCAGACAATGCTGGAAGCCGGTCTGTATCGACGGACAGTTTTCGTGAGGAATAGTTGCGGACCATGTAGTACCACTTGTGGTGAATTTTCTCGTCAGCCCTTGGGGCCTCGGAAAGCTCAGTAATGGTCCAGTCTCTCAAACTATAGTTAGCGGCCAATTGGAGCTCCTCATGCCTCATTTCCTGACATCTCCAAGTAGTTTGGTAGTCGCTAAACCGGAGCATACGCCGTGAAAGATACTGCTCTTGCAAAGTCCAACCTCGCGTGTCCAGGGGCGCTGCTGAGGGCGTCGTGAATTCATCACCCTGAGCGCGTAAATACACATGCGTACTCTTCCCAACTGAAGTGAAGACCTTGAGTTCCCAGGCGGGAGGCTTTCTTTGCGTCAAGAATCCTTCTCGGTCATCCGAGGCGTTGATGGCTCCAATAGTTAAATATGCACCACGGTATACGTCAGCCATTCGTGATGCTTCCCTCTCCCAGTCAGCAACGTCGCCCTGGATAATGCAAAGAGAATCGATCCACAGATAACGTATTCCGAGCTTTCGAGTAACAATGATAGCATCTCGAAAGGTCTTTGTAATATCTGAAGTTAAGAGAAAGCCCTTCTTCATCTGATCCATTGTAGCAGGAGTAGTAATAAAAGCATTGGATTGCCCCCAACAGTGACTAAGGGCAAGATATTCGACTTTGCCGACTGGTTCTACCAGTGTTACGGTGTCTAAATCTTTGGCACCTACGTCAAGCAGCCTTGTTGGGGAGAATCGAGTGTCTCCTTTCTGACACCATTGATGGTTATTGTTGCATTGTTTGATCCATTCGGTCATGCGAGTTACGGCAACGAATCCCACTGGGTCCGGGAACATAGCAACTTGGAAATCTTTGACGTTATTCGACGCATCTATCAGAATGATGTTCAGCGTCAAAGGCTGTATACAAAGGCCTTATTGTGTTTACCTGGAAGAGCAGTAACGTCATACGAGTATGGACTGCAACTAAAGCAATATCGTCCCGGACCAGGCTCTTGACCCTTGTGCCATGTCTTGTACAAGTCTCTAATAAGAGAGAATAGAGAACAGTCGTCCTCTGCCACATTTGTAGCTTCACTATCTTCCAATCTTTCGTCGAACTCTTTCAACTCATACTCTGCGTAGACGGAGGCGGAGGAACTTTGGGCAGAGCTCGTGGTGAGAAGATTGCAGAAGTAGCACAGTGGCCTACCCATGTCGGGTATTCGACAAGTAGAATTTGAGGTAGATCGAGTATTAATTTGGTGCGGTTGATAAGTTTGGAGCTTCAGATTGTATCTTGGATGATCTGACATTTTGGGTTGGGTATCCATTGGTGCCACGACATCGTCTGACCCACATTTAGATACTTCGTACCTTTACAGGGCGACATGTTTGAAGCCGTTGACGTTGGGCGTAAATATTGTAAATGTCATTAAGCAACGTGGTGAAAATTGCTATTCGGAGAGGCTTATGCTATGGGAATGACTGGACTCCCATCGTACTGTTTGACCTTTGAATGTGCAGAAGGCCATACGCTTCTTATGTTTCCAACGCCAGTTCTGGCATTGTCAGTCCATTGAAAGTCTTCACGCAGTAGATAAATATCTTCGAGAACTTGAAGAGAACTGGCTCCGTTGGTGTCGCAAACAAATGCCGTCCTGTTCGAATGGCGGCAAGGAGCACTTTGTTTCTGTGGCAAAAAGACAACGAACAGGAAAATACAATCTCAATTCAGTAACAGCTGTGTACATAGCAATCTTATTTGTGATAATTCCCTGCAAACAATGGTACTTCCTGAGCTAAAACGTACCAAGCAGAAAAAGGCGAACGGAGATATGAAAAAGAGCTAGACTATGACCTGGAAATGAGTGTATGACTACTTAAGGTGAGCGTGTTGTGACGTTGCCAAAAAGAATAAGTAATTCATCAGTACCGGAAAAGGGAAGGGAAAATAAGAAAATAACCGAGACATCTGTCCATGGATATCAATGAAAGAAAAGGAAAAAAAGATACCTCTGAAAAAAAAGGTTGACAAAGTCACATCGAAAGCCGAGCAGGCTTTGGGGCTCCCTGAACAAGCAACGAGACTTCGGTAAGAACAGTACTAGCCAATTCGGCCAGCTTGTCCTTGATCCAAACGAGAACTTCCCAGATCTTGTCCCAAATCTGCCAAAGTTTCGCTCGAAGTAAACTCCAGACACGATCCCATGGAATAAAGTAAACCATGCCATAAGCGGCGACTGCTGAGCCGATTCCGGCAGCACCGACGGCTCCGGCACCAGCTACTGTAGCATACCCAGCGGCCATGTAGAGCCCACAAGGCCCCTTGACCAGTATGCCCCCAGCGCTCATCCAGAAGCCGCTGGCCATGCCAGCTACACCAGCACCAGCACCAGCTGCCATGACCGTGGCTAGAAGGCTCTTCCATTTCTGGAACCATGTTTCTGTGCCATCAGCGCAACAGTCAGACGATTCTCTGGCTTTCTCACTGACTTCTGTGTCTCTAAGCTCTAGGACTTGCTGCATGACGTTGTATTTCACATCGTGTGAAAGATTAACAACATCCCTTGGCTGCTGAAGAAGACGAATGGCTTCATCTGAACAGTCACTAAGGTCAAAGTTGCAGCCCTCGAGATGAGTCAACTCCTTCTTGCTCTGTTGCAGCTGGTGAGGACGAGCGTCCCAAGCATAGGTTTTAAAACCACAGTAGGTGGAGGAGCTTCCAATTCGAAGAGCATCTGGTCGCCCACCAGCTCCGCAAGGCCTGATGAAAACTTGGTCGACAAAGCCGTCGGTGTTGTATGTCAACTGAGCGACTGTGGAGCTCACAAGGAGATGTAAAGTCTTGAAAGCTTTCTTGGCGGCGATGCTGTTAGTCATAGCGCTTCCGAGATGCTCTTGGAGTTGGTCTTGGGTAGTGACGACAACGGATGATCCTTGAATCTAGTCAGCTACGTGCTTCGCCACATCAAGGTGGTGTTGAATGCGGTATCTCTTGGGACAAGATAATGAAATAATAGAAGAGGAGGGGCATGGGAGAAATATCGTAGAAAGAACTTACGTATCTTTTTCTTCTTGATCTTGTCAGTGATAAGCTTGTTCATGGCCTTGCGTTGCTCCGGTGCTACAAGAGCAAGGACGAGCGTGCTAGGGTTCCCCTCCGTGGACTTGACATCTTGCCACAAAGAGGTATTCTCTTGGTGGTAGATGTCGTGCTCAGACGCCTTGACAACACTGTTGCTAGGCTTGCTTGCGGACTTGGAGGAGTGCTTGTGAGACGACGAGGAGGACGAGGAGGACTTTCCGTGCTTTCCTCGATGGGTAGACGAACGGGAGGAGTTGGAGGGCATTGTGTAGGGGAAGGTTGGATGTTAAGCAATGACTGATGGGTAGACTCTTGTGGAGGTTGCAAGAAGAAGAAAGAAGTTAAGGTTTGAAGTTGGGAGACCTCGAATTTATAGACGAATTGTTCGACTCATGTAGCTCTCTGGTGTCAAGCGTCAGGTTTTGACTTGTAATCATTATGCATATTCTTTCTCTCCCATTATTGGTTTTGAGCGATTGATATCATGAGCCTCCTGCACATGCAATAATCAAGTTATAGAGGCGTTATTGAATGAGTGACGGCTGATGTTATGCTTGGCAGTGTTTGTTCCCCATAAGTCATAACAGATTTACTTTACTATCCATGCACCTCGTCGAAAAAGTGCTTCCAATCAGAAGTGCCGACACCAATTCGATCAACCAATGAACCAAGATAATCCCCACTGACCACTTAGTGATACTCAATGGTATTGCTCAATCAGGCACCCTCATCCCCCGTAGAGGTTGGTCAGCTGGCCAAGCCCTGCATTACCTCCGCTCTTGTGCTACAATCTTGCTTACGGCGGTGATTCGTACATCAAGGCGATGTGCGCTGTCGTTCTACCGAAGGTCACTCTGTCTCTTGTTATTTCAGCATAATCCCTAGTCTTCTCATTGAAGAAAGTCAAAAATATCATTTCACGGCGCTCAAGTATTGATATAGTAGCTTAAACTCGATTTAAAATGGCACAAAATCCTCCAGGAGTATCAGCATATTCCCGACAGCAATGGCAGGCTACACACCCGATCTTTCGCAACATATACATGGATCAAGGCTACAGCTTGGAAAAAACGATGATGGTACTGGAGTTGGTCTACAATTTTAATGCAACGTAAGTGGCTCTTGCAATTGCTAGTAGTTCAAAGAGGACGAGATCTGACATGGTCCTGCAGCGAAGGCGCATTCAGAAACCAGATAAAAAGAAATTGGCGGGATTGTGCAACGAACAACGGAGTAGCCCGTGTAAAGCGAACAAGACCAAAAAGTATCAAGGTCATGTTCCCTGATTTACCAGATTTTATAGCCAGCTTAGCTGTTGGCACAGCCCCTCGGTCCCTATCCTTTCAGCGCTACGAAAGCCATGTTCGGGTACTTCTATCACTAGACAAGTACACGAAAGGCTTCTTTGACACTCTACCGCCACAACCACCGCCACAGAACAATGGTGCGGAAGAAGATGCAAACAGTGCACAAAAGAAAGAAAAAGAACAGAAACCAACGATTGGTGCCAGATGGTGCCGTGCCTTGAGCCTTTGCCAAGAGATCTCAATACTCCCTCAAAAGAAAAATGATTTCATCGTTTTCAGCAATCTTGTTAAGGATCACGGTAGTAAGAAAGCTGCCAAAGAGGAAGGCATCAAAGAAATGAAGAACACAGTCACCAGTATCCTCAACGACAAGGTCTTCACAAAACTTGAAGTTAACGAGAAGGAGTCTAGTCCCAAGGACTTGCCTGCGCTCTGGAGCATTTGCCGCGTCTTGCGAGGACTGTCATCTCAGCTCGGCCATTCAGAAGATTCTGAGGCTCTGTTGATGAGGCTATTTCTTGGGGAATTACGGGAATCATTCGCTCAGATCACGCATGGTTCCAATACTGAAATGCGCCGGGCCTTGGAACATCTCCGGGACGTTCCACCAGCAGATTTTAAAGACATCGCCCGTATAAGCTGCCTCTGTTCAGCTAGAGCCCTATCGAGCAGGCTTGAGCCCCATGACCCAGTTGTTTTAGAAGCCTGGGCAGACTACTACCAGCACCATGACAGGAGCAAATTAAGGAAAGACGTCTTTCTTGATCACTACAAGAGAGCCTATGAAGAAGCAAAAGTAAAGTACCGGACGACGAAGGATAAGCCATATAATGAAAGAAAGCTTCTTATCCTCATCAAGTACAGCTATGTCGCTCATTACATATGTCACGACAACGACTTATCGTACCAGCTTGCGTCAGAGCTTTGGGATCAGACTGGTGCTTCGCTTTCTGGGGAAGATCCACCTGAATTCTGGTCAGTTAAAGTTCAAGGAATGGCTCAGGCAGCCAAGATACAAGCTTTGCTATGCTACGTAAAGCATGAAGACAAACTCAAACGCTACGAGGACCTTAGGAAGAAAATACACAAGTACAATCTCGTCAACAAACGAGCTCGACACAGGTATCGCAGGGAGGTTCTCCAAGAACGTCAAAAATGCCATGAGCGTGGCTATTTGCCTCCATATGACCCGGAGTCCCAATTTGTATTTCGCTTACAAGAAGTGGTTCAAAAGTTGGTCTTGAGTCCTGACCTAGGCTTTCAACTCTTGGCAACAGAACTACACGACCTCTTCGCGACATTGCTCAATACCGAAACTCTGACAATGGAAAACTTGAGGGTAGCCGTGACGAAGCTGCATGCTAGCAATGACCAAGACTGCCAACTGCTGGCAGCAGGACTGTACGATCAGCTGGCCTCCATCGCATCTGCCTGTAGCAAAGATGTAAACAGTGTCCTTCGGTCTGCCGAGTCCCTGTTTAAGAAAGCAGAAGATTCCCCGCTTACAGAGATGGAAGAGTCTAACCTGAAAAGGTACTTGGCGATAAAAAGGCAGGAAAGAAGACTTCAAGGGAAAGAATGCCGCCTTGAAGCAAAAGGACTGAGGCGATTGGTTGTTGATTTTGATAACTTCGTCGACATTTGAGGGTTTGCTCTCTCAAGCGGTATCTTGATGTATTGGAAACTTCGGTTTATTTCTACTCTCCATGATGTAACATAGCATTGGCCATATTACGATACTTGTGACTACAATTCGAGTTTCAGCCCTCCAGCTCATGTCGCTGTGTCTGTCCATTTCTTTCGAGAGGCGGAGTGGCTACTGGTAACTCAGCAGGACCCTGGTTACTTTCCAACTCTTGCAGCCCGCTCTGCTTCGAATTGTCGGCCGAGAGCTCCGCTTTGCCCCATTGCTTCGTGTCCCCTCCATCTCCTGCTTCTGGAGGCTGTTTACTGGTATTTCTCTTGCGACGACGCATCCATAGCCAAACGCCAATAAGAGCCACAATACCAGCTACGCCGCCGACGACACCGCCTGCAATGGCTCCAACTGGCGTCGAAGATGAATCACTAGAATATGGGTTCAGTATTCTGCCGTCTGTTGACCCTGGCGTTGTCGCTGACATTGAAGCTATTGAAAGTCAGCAATTTCATCACGAACCATGATAGATTGTTGGCTTACCAAAGAGCCTGGTAACATCATCGTTATCCCACTTGACCTTATTCCTGATCCATGTCAGTATATTACGAAGCATCGACATCGAAGTACTTACCCGCGCTGATACCAGTCCCTCACAACCTTTGGTGACTCATACTCTTGAGCATCCGCATCATACTCACTAGACCAAGTCAAACTCGGCAAATCGAGAATCCCAATTCCTTGTGTCCAAGGATCCTTGTCTCTCCAACCTTCATCTTTGCCCCATTTGTTGCCACCTATACTCAGCATCTGACGCTTTCCAACAAGAGCACATCCATGCATTCCTCGCTTCGGGCCCTCAACATCTGCTTTGAACCACTTAAAAGCCGGAAGCGATAGAACCCAGACATCGTCGAAGGATTTCGTCTTATCATTCCACGTGTTCCAGCCTCCATAAATGAATCTGAATCAAGTCAGCTAAGCCCACGCTCAAAACCCATTTCAAAAGCGTACATCTCATATGTGCTGTTTGGTCCTTGTACTCCGACAGAGCAAAATTCAACTCTAGGATCTGGAGAGACACCTGAAGTCTGTTGGTAGTACCATTCCTTGGAGCTGGGATCGTATATGGTAATGTTGGTGAAGGACACTGGGTCCGACACGTTCCCAAAAGCAGGCATCTTGACCTTTGCGCCTCCCATAAATATCAATAATCCGGATGAACCGATGGAAGGTATACAGGTAGCCTTCCCGGACCAAGTCGCATAGTCCAGTGCTTTAGTTGACTCGTTCGTCCACTTTTGGGTCGTCATGTTGTAAGTCAGCAGTCCATCAAGTGGCCGTTCAACATAGCTTCCGTCAGTAAACCTGTCATCAGTTCTACGTTCACCATAGCCACCAAGATAGTATCCAACACCGTGGCAAGTGGTGTAAGCTCCTCTCACAGTTCGATAAAGTGAGCTGAACAAAGTGTCGTCTTCAGGATCGTGTATTGACCAGCTTCCCTTGCCATCACTATCGTTTTCAAAGGCATATAAATGGTGGTCTCCAGCTGCCGAGGCATTATTGTAAGATCCTTGACCGCCCCATGAGTAGATGGTTGATCGTTCGTCATCGACCCAAAGAGCTGGTTGTTTCAGACATGGCGATGGCCCTTTCTCACTCTCAGTGAAGACGACTGTATCGTTTGTCCAAGATTCGTCTAGCGGTATTGAAAGGGTGAGACTGACTGGATGGTATTAGCATCACCCGTGGCATCGATCTTGGCGCTGATTTACCGGCTGTTGACCGTGACTTATCCAGTTCGGAACCAACCTCTCCGCCATCGATATAGACATAGTCCCCAAGGACAGCAACTTGATATTCAGGTCAGTCGCCTTCTTGAAAGGCTTTTCCAAAATACTTTCTCACCTGACAGTAGCGATCTTCTAATGAAGTCATCGTTGGCTGGTAACTGTGCTGACCCCTTGGAGCTCTGTCGCGTTTCAAGTTCAGCCGCACAGCATAGCGATAAGAGACAAGAGACAACGGTTCGTCTCCAAGTAAACCACCTCATCGTGATCGAATGTGCAAAGTTGGATCGTCAAGTTGTCAAGACATACGTGCAAGTCTCTGACAGAGTTGTGAGGATGAACCTTCTGGGAGAAGAAAAGACGCAATCAAAAGCCAGTCAGTGTTTTGAAATGGAGCGCGTGATGGCTGGTAGTCGGAGGGGAAATTAAAGGATGATCTTTGGGGGCCGTTTTTGTTGCCAAGTTTTTGTTGGACAACTCAGATCATTTTGGCAGAACGCGGTCGAGGATGTTGCATTTCACATGCGGGGCTGAATCCTTGTGATAGAATGCTGGAAACTGCTGAATGATTTTAAGTCTGTCAGGGAAGTTGATGCGATATCGTCATAGCCCCTGTGGTTGTGTAAACTGGCAGATTATCTTAGAGTATCGCACTATCCGTATATTTGTCTCGAATGGGCTTGACGGGGCGTATCCGAGTTTAAGCGCCGATTTGAAGTTCCAACCCCGGTAGAGTTGGCCAATCTGCACACTGCCTCGCTGCGTGATAAGCACTAATAATGTCTTGGCTTTGAAGGAAATCCGGCGTTTCATTTAGAATCGTGAAATGAGCATATTGCCCCCCAGACACATGACATCATAAGCAGAGTATAGAGTGACATCCTGTTAAATGCTGCTGCCTGCCCCTTGAACCCTCCCATAAACGGTAATGAGTTGATCGAACCCATGGATGTTGCCTAACCAAGACATTTTCCTTCCGTGCCAACACTAGCATGACGGCCAAAACGCAAACTGCCTTGATACATAAAAAACTGTTGTCCATTCCCCTCTCCCCAAAGAGCATTGCTCTTTGTAGTGAATCTTCCCCAGTTCTCGATCATGGCGTAGGTGCAATGAGTGCCGTTTGAGCACACGCAGCAGAACAGACCCCGAATGCGCTGTTACAAGCTGCAATTGTTGCTGGGGCCGTGGCTCCAGCAGTGGCTCCCCAGGTCGCACCGCCTGCAGCGTAGCAAGCCATCGCGACGGAGGCGCATCCCGCTTGACAGACGCCGTATGCGATCGGACCTGCGGATGCGGTCGCCGAGAAGCCAGCGATGATTGCGAGAAAGCTTATAGCCTTCATGTCAACGCTGGATGTTATAAAAGGTATTCTGTAACTATTGATGCTGCTGAAGTAGATGGCAACGAAGAGCGTATAGGTAGAGCTATCGGCAAATAGCAGAGAACACCATCCGAGTCGGTCTGTCAAACTTGAAGGCTGATAGATTGTTTTTATCGGGACAGATAGGATGGCCCAGGTTGCACGTTAGGAAGTGCGAAACAGTCTTTCAAGGCACATTATTTATGTATGAGATTGAGGGGTCACGACAATGGTCGGCCTCCCGCATCAAGCCGCGTCATAGAGCATCCCAGCTAAGGCCGCAAGAATTAAAGGGTTATTACCAACACAGGAAATATTTTCTACTGTTTTCGATTCAGTGAGATTTCGGCACTGAAAGTTTGTAGCTGATCGGGCAAGTCGTATGGATTCTAGACGCCGGTGACCACCGAGTGATGCATGTCACATTGAAGTACTATCCGTAACGTCGCATACATCCAACGCTCAAATTGCAACAGAATTGGAAGTAACCTAGCCACCTTTCGGGACTCCCTATCAACAGATCATTCGGTGCGAAGCGCAATAAACCGTCACTTGTTGCTCGTTCGGCGCCGAAGTTAAGGTGAAGACACTGACGGAACTAAAGGGAGAAAAAGCATGAAAGCCCCCCTAATTTTGACTACTTGTCCCAGCCAGGCGACTTTCAGCTTCGCTTGATCACGCCACAATAGGTTTTAGATGTCGGTCATCTCATCGGGGGTCTCAGATAAGAAGAGCATATGCCTCTCGTGAATGTCTTGCGCCATTGTGGTCTCTCCCGTTGGTTACCTTTGAGTTCCGAGCCTGCTCTCACTCCGCTTAAGGGTAGATTGTCTCGTCTCCCTTGCTCGTGGCTGCCTGATATGTTCCAGTTCCATTTCCCGCCTGAAAGAATCCACTTCTGGAGACTAGCTTCTAGAAATGGGCCATGCTGCTCGGCCCGGCCCGACCTAGCTCTTGCTAAGTAAACGGCTTCATAATCACGCTGGGTCTAATATGAAGCCTTTTCTCAAATTTCAGCTCATTACTCAACTAAACTACTATCTTGTGATGAAAGTCAAGCCAGGGATGGAAGAAGGGCCTGGTTCAGGTATATTACACCTGTAAAAGGTGAGATAGAAACTGGTATAGACCTGATATCACATTCCGCTAGCGACGCCATGCCCAGTGATGGCTGACAGGAAGCCAGCTGAACATGATACCGACTCGGCTTTTGGGAACCAGCCAAGAATGAATGAAAATATTTAAAAGCCTGGATTTCTTCCTTTCAAATCTGACCGTTCAATTCTTACTATTCACTAATCAGCCATCATGCCTCCCGTCGAGAAAGATCCTAAAGCCAATGGCAAACCGTCAGATGACGAGGCAGTCATTGAGAAAGCCAAGAAAGAATACCAAAAGCTAAAAAGCAAATTCAACTTGGGCAGGATCTTCCCCAACGTTATCCTCCCTGCTCTTGTTGGCGCCGCTGTTTGGGCACGCCAGCCTTCAGACAACCAGTTCACAGCGCCGCCAACAGCTCTGCGAAAATGCCTGGACAGCGTTTGTGCTGGCGCTGATAACTGTGTCAAATACCCAGCTAGTGGGGAAAACCGCGAGTACTTCCAGTGGGCGTCTCCTTTTAATCTTGGACGCATTGTTCTACCTGCTGCTGTGGTGAGACCCAGCGATGATGAGCAGGTATCGGGCTTCGTTCGGTGCGCAGCTGATAACAACGTCAAAGTTCAAGCCAGATCTGGAGGTCATTCATATGCGTAGGTTTGATGTCCATCGTACTTTTTCTATACTAACACCTGTCCAGGAACTATGGTATCTCACCCAGCACAAGTCCTTGTTTCGAAAGAATATAGCTGACTTCACTTAGGTGCCGGAGGGTATAACGGCTCTCTTTCTGTTGATCTTATCAACTATCGCTATGTTACACTCAACAAGACGACTTGGCTCACCACAATTGGCGGTGGCAGTCTACTTGGTGATATTGATGATTTACTCGACAGCGAGAAGGGTAACCGCGCGTTTCCTCACGGTGTTTGCCCTGGAGTCGGGATCGGTGGGCACGCTACTATCGTGAGTAGTGCTTGGAGATTTGATTCCCTCCCGACTTTACTAACCTAGCCTGTAGGGAGGCCTTGGTCCTTCGTCGCGCATGTGGGGAGCCACTCTTGACAATGTCGTCGAGGCCAAAGTTGTTACCGCCAACGGAACTCTGGTAACCACAAGTGAGACCAAGTATCCAGATCTATTTTTTGTAAGTCTCAGGTTCCACCTATAAAGTGTGTTCTGACCGCCGTCAACAGGCCATTCGAGGAGCAGCAGCCGGCTTCGGAATCGTCACTCAATTTGTCATCAAGACGTCACGGTCTGACCCAGGAAGAAGCATCGCGAGAATCCCTTCTCAACGTCGTCGCTGGAAGCGACACCTCAGCTACTACAATTCGCCTCATCATGCTCAGTCTCCTAAGCAATCCCATTATGTATCTCAAACTTCGAACCGAAATTGACGACGCAATCGAAGCTGGAAGTATCTCATCACCCATCACCGACGCCGAAGCAAGAAAACTTCCTTACCTCCAAGCTGTTATCCAAGAAGGCTTACGCATCAAAGCCCCCGCAGCCGGCCCGTTGTTCAAACAAGTTCCTCCTCAAGGCGATGAAATCGACGGAAAGTTCATCCCTGGAGGAACACAGATTGGGCAATCGCCATTCGCTGTTTATCACTCCAAGGAGATCTTTGGTCAAGATGCTAGTCTCTTTTCGCCTGAGCGATGGATCAATGCGGATCCTGCGAGATATGAGGCTATGGCCGAGGTTGTGAGTCTTGTGTTCTCGAGCGGAAAGTATCAGTGCTTGGGTAAACCTGTTGCATTTATTGAGTTGAACAAGATCTTTGTTGAGGTAAGTTTCACCAGCGTTATCGATGGAATTAAGACTAACCTGGTTGAATAGTTGTTGCGACGCTTTGACTTTTGTATGGCTCGTCCCGAGAGACCTCTTCATATCATGAATGCTGTGAGTAACATATCTGAGGATGACGTCGTTGGGGCTAACTGGAAATTTAAGGGAATTTGGCTTATTGAAGACTTTCCCGTCCGCATCACACGTCGAGAAGCATAAGCGCACCATGGTATCTGTCTACCAATAGTTCATATCAGCGTAGTAATTGGAATAATTTATAAGAATATTCAGCTATTAAGAACCAAAACAATTAATCGAGTATACCATAAGTGTAATGTTAAAGTAGTAAGCCTCGATTTACAAGCAGTTCTGGTAAACCGCCTCAAGTTGACTTATTTCGAGACCATGTCTGATATGCGCTTAGTCATTTCATCTGGGGAATCTGCAACTACCACTGTTTCTGTAGCTGCTTCAACGACGACCCTCAAGGCTGAAACAACGACTGCTAGTTCGGCCGATCTCTCGATTACAGTCACTTCTACCGTTGAAGATGAGACGACAACCGAGGCTGCAGAGACAGCTACTACTACCGAAGTATCAATGACTCTCGATTTGTCAACTACGCTTGAAAAAGTTGGCACTGTAGAGCCCACCAGGACTGCCGAAGCTACAAGCACTGCGGCCTCTGCTGAGACAGCAACGGCTTATGCTTCCACCACAACCGCAGATGCCTTTGAACCAATCCCAACATTCGACATCCTCGCCATCGGCGCTCAAGTTGACGGCCAAAAGCTCCGCGGCCACGTAACAACAGACTACGAAATGGGATGGAACCTCGATCGCACGCCCCCGATCCTCGCCTTCTCCATCGCCCCGGACACAAATCAGGTCAAAGAAGTCAACGGAAACTCCCTCTGTCTTCAATACTGCAACAGCAACACCAACCACCCCAGCTTTATCAAACTTTGCGACGCCTGTACCGTCACGAGTATCAATAATGGAGTTGCTATGGTTACGTGTGAACAGACTCGCGATCGCAGGTTGAAGTGTTCAGTTCCAGCTGCGCAGTGCGCGGAGGATGATTTTACGAGGATGATTGTTTGTTCGGCGGTCTCTGGAACGTTTACGGGATTTTATACGTATTGTGGTATGACGACGGGTATTACTCTTGTGATGGGGCCAAAAAGTAATGGTCCTACTGCCGATACGTTCCAGCCTGTTGATCTTGGAATTGAACCTGCTTCCGAGTAATGGCTGGGTGGGGATATTTAAATATTTTCCTTTTTCTTTATATACTCTTGATCAACTCGATTTACGTTATCTAGTAATGCAGTGAAGAGTATGATTGTTTTTGTTTAAACTTTTAAGGGTATTCGAGGCCATTAGAGGACCTTTTAGCGATAATATCAAGACGTACCTTGCTCCTGATCAGCAGTATATCATTGAATGTGGATAAGCTGAAATAGCAGAAGTGATACTGTGATTAATACAGGTTGAAGCACGGATCGGGCTGTATATTCGTTGCCTGTTGTCATGTATCTTCTGTCGCTAAAGTGACTCTTCAAGAATAACTTGAAGCGTAAATGCAAGCTGAGCTCAGAAATGCAATTGATAACTTTTGTGACTTCTATCTACTTCGACCAGGCTTATGAGTAGCCAGTTCACTTCCAATATCCCTACCTTTGACTGACTCAGTGATGATACATCGCTCGTCACTGTCCCGGCTCGCTTCCGTTTGCGGCCCAGTGATGGAAATAACTTGATCAGACCTCGATGCATCACTCTTCCAAATACCTGGACGTGGGCTTCTAGCAGCTATATTTGACAAGTTGTAACCCTTTGCGTGGCTACCCGGTCCCGTATAGTATAAAGAACTCTTTTTGGTTGATCCAAAGATCCGAGGGAAGAGTTTGCCCATGGGCTGTCTCAGTACCGGTAGACATGCAGCAATAATGCCGAGATTAGCTTCAATAAGAGTCCATATCCCGCGATCGATGAAGTTCCACGTCATGTCTTTCTTGTTCTTGAGAGAGTTTGATACCGAAGTTACTCGGAGGATTGATGTGATGGTGACACTATTATTCTGGTCAGTCTTTGTTAAGAATAAGTAAGAGCAATTATACTTACAAACTACCGAGAAGGAAGATGCAACAAAGCAGTAGTTTCTCTCGCATGCTCGTTTGGAGTCGCATGATGGGCGAAATAGGAAGGGCCAAAACCATGACATCCGTCAAAATGTTGAGAACAGCGTAGGCCACCCAGAACTTATTCGAGTCGATACACTTTGCATCGACTGACTTGTCCCATGCGCCCTTGATAGGGACGCATTGCCAAATTGTCGCAGCGATACCACCGATGCTGTATCCAACCACAACTCCCAGCACAACGTACGACCAAACACGAAACGACTTTGTAACAAAAAGTCGTAGATACAATAGAATTGCAGCGACTTTGTTGAGGCAGACGGTTGCTTTGTATGGTGTCTGAGCGATGAAGAACATTTTCAACGCCATTCGAAGATCGGGCTTTTCGAGATCGTCTTTGTGCATTCCGTAGCCATGGTGTATCGCAAGCTGTATGTACGTCGATAGAAGAACTGACGATATCTTGAACATTTAGCTTCGCTACCATTGGAAGTGTCGAACAACTCACAAGAGAAACAATAATGGCAACGTCATCTGATCCAAGCTTGTGTATTGAGTACCGCGCAATGCATCTCGCAACGACGAATAACCCGGATGAAATGATCATTACCAGGGATGTGATGTACAACTTCCAGCCATGATTGTCGACACCATCGGCGGGAAATCCCATTCCTCTGTCAATCATATTTACGGCTGCATCCTACACGGACGGGCTAGAGTGGCATTTCGAGAGGGGCCAAGGAGGACCCCCAGTATATAAAGTTGCGCAGACATCGATTCCAACAGCGCGGCACAGCCAATGGTGCAATAGACCTATGTCACTTGGCACATCATGATATGATGCAAAGAGGTATTATTACATGCAGTGCAGGGCTGTCGTAGCTCGCTTCCAAAGTTCCAGAGACTTACCCCCGGTGGCGATGGAAGTGTACCGTATTGTCGGCTCAATAGAACAACAGGGCTGACGAAGAATCCGTAGCGACCATCCTGTCTTGGCCATGGAGAAATAGAGACAATCTCCGAAGCAGAAAGGATAAACGGTCCTTTTGCCTGCGATCCGGGGTGAACCAACAGTTGGTGGTGCTATTTCATGCAGGGGTGAGGCGCAGGATGCTGTTCCTTGACCGTTGGACAATCAAGACTGGTAATGTCGGAATACCGGCAGTACGGATATTTGAGCAACAAATGAGTCTGCGGATACTACCTCTCTATGGTCAACAGGCAAGAAGAAAAGAAACGACGAGAATTAGTGTTTAGAAGCTTCATTCTTCATCGCATTGTTTGCGGGGCCTGCCCTTGTCAAACCGTTGATCCGGAAGGGTCGGCCGCTAAGTTCATCCTGGCCTGGTCGCATCCTTTGTGGATTCCTATTCAGGGCACTTCTCCGATGCGCGTCTTGATGGTTGAATAAAGTTGGGAAATCTCCCCAGCACAACTTGAGACAGTGACTACCTTCTGTCACCCCCTGCGCTACAGCACCTCAACATGTACGCAGTCAATTGGGTATTTGCGTTTGCCCTTTGGGCAGGTCTCGCTGCTGCAGCACCAAAATGCAACCCATCCAAGTACATTACCGTCGAGACAGCAAATGGACCGATTACTGGCCATGTGGCAGACAATTCGCCGTGTGTTGTCGAGTATCTGGGTATCCCGTATGCGAAGCCTCCCGTGGAAAAGTTGAGGTTCGCTGCTCCTCAGCGCATCACCTCATACTCAAAGAAACCTTTCGAGGCGGCAAACTTTGGATATGATTGTCCATTGACGGCTAGCAAGAAGGTCGACTATCCTGATATGACACCCCAAGCCCAGCAGATTATTTCATACTTTGCCAGCGCTGCGGGAACTCCTCAGAGTGAGGATTGTTTGACACTCAATATTTGGTCCAAGGCTACTCCCAACTCTGCAAGAGCAAACAAGCCTGTGTTGGTATTTTTCTATGGTGGACGTAAGTTACTAAACTATCTTCTCTATATATCAAGGCTGATTAAATGATCTAGGTTTTGCCATTGGAAACACCGACAGTCCTTTCTACAACGGTAAATACTTTGCTGATGCTGAGGATATTGTTGTCATCACGGTCAACTACCGCATCAACATCTTTGGCTTCCCCGGTGCACCTGGTGAGACCCAAAACCTAGGTCTGCGCGACCAGCGGGCTGCTGTTGAATGGATCCGGGATAACATCTGGAGATTCGGTGGCAACCCGTCAAAGATCACTATCGCCGGTCAATCTTCTGGTGGCGTTGCTGTTGATTACTGGACGTACGCCTATAAGAAGGATCCAATCGTCAATGGAATTATCGCCCCTTCTGGAAATGCTTTTAGTTTCCCTGTCAATTCCGCTGCCGTCCAGGAGAAGAACTGGAATTCTGTCGTGTCAGCTGTTGGCTGTAACTCCACCAGCGATGTCATGGCTTGCATGCGCAACGTTGACTGGGAGGATATAAAGAAAGCCGCTGCTGCCATCAAGCCTGCTTCCAGCTCCAGCGTTCTTCGATCCATCCCGCCATTCTATCCGAAACCAGATGGTGAGATCGTCTTCTCCGACTACGTTAGTCGAACCAAGAGCGGAAACTTTGTCAAAGTCCCTATCCTGTTCGGCAACAACAACAATGAAGACGGATACTACCGTATTCCAGCCTACGGCAATGGCGTTACACCGACCGATGCCCAAGTCAAATCGTTTCTTCTCGAGTCCTTCACCTGCCCTGTATCCTACCAGGCCAAGGCACGAAGAGATCACAATGTACCATCCTGGGCATATCGATATCTGGCAGACTGGGATAACACTAGGTTATTCCCCACAAGTGGCGCATACCATGGTGTTGACTTGCACATGATCTTTGGCGCATCTGGCGATGTCAGTGGGATCGAGCCATCGGCAGACCAGAACAAGCTCACCAAGATCATGCAACACGCATGGTTCTCTTTCAGCGATGATCCTTCAAATGGTCTCAGTAAGCTTGGATGGCCTAAATTTGATCCCAACCGTAAGACCTTGATTGAGCTGGGTAAGGATACGAAGCCTCGCGTTGACTTTGTGAAGCCCTCAGTCTACGACGCTGCTTGCTCAACAGTCACGATGGGGGCACTTTCGACTTCTTCATAGGATAAAATAGTTTTGTCATTGTTCCGTGTTGATTTTGTAATTTGAAAGGAGTAGATAGTCCAAGCAGCCCTTGATCTGCTCTTCCATAATGGTAGCAAATGCTAGATTCGAAGTCCAACGTAAACCCCTATACCGACAACAACACTTTGCAAATTGTCGCTCTCTCTTTTGCCGTCGAAGATCTAAGAGTTCCTTTTCTGGTACGCACGTGGCCCAACCAAACGCTTCCATCTTCGTATGCGACATTTGTTATTGACCGGGTGCATTTGTAGAAACATTGCATCGTCAAGATAGCATCCGATTCATATCGAATGAGCCACAATCGTGGGTATGGGAGGTAAATTTCGCAAGTGAATGGTCCTTTGTCGTAGAGGTTCGCTCGATATCATCAGACAACGGATAGCGCGGACACCCATTTGTCCCTCACAGCAGAAACATGTCACAGCATGAATGAGCCAAGATCTCTAAACAGCATGCTCAGGTTTCTCTTAGCAGAATGATTAGAAGGACAGATAACTCAGCAAATAACAGATCTACAAAGTGAGGCGAGAGATCGAACAAGCAAGCGAATCCTCGACATGTCTCAGTCTGATCTCCGTGGGAAAACGGGAGTACAGGACTAGGCATCAGATACATCTATCACATTCCTTACATGCCGACATATAGTTTCACCATTTAAGCTTAATTTACGTTTGTTTTTCTAAAACATGCATAAGGCATATCCAATTCGACAGTCTGGACAAGTCTAGGACTTTACGTGAGGGGTGTCGGGACTTGATGCTCCGGTAGAGAATCCAACTGTGATTCGGTGATAACCCCACCATCTTTGAAACCTCAGCCAGCCACGGGCGGGACATCAAGTCTGTCTATCCTTATCCGGAAATCACGTACCCTTGAACTTCAGCCGCAAGCCACTTCATGCAAGGGTATATAAAACTGTCACATATTGTTGTCTCAGTTGACCACCTTCACTTTTAACGGGACATGAGCAATGCTGCGATCACAGACAGCCAAGACCGCCATGTTTCAACCATTTGATCCCAACAGGGCTGAAGACGGTCGTCAGCTGATTGATTTTGCCTTTCAGCCGCACATCGAGACCTAGCATATAGGACCTGTCTCACTTGAGAGGGATTTGTCCGCTTTCTGAAAGAGAGGCGCTGGCAATGCTGCTACTGCATGTAAATATCGCTATAAGACTCCCTAATATCCTGTCCATAATCACCTCGCTCTTCAAAGTGACATTTTCATCTACCGCCAACACTCACCCCGTAATCTTTTCCCCTCAAACATTTCACCATGTCTGACCCCACTATCAACGGCAATCCCTTCTCAGTCTCGTCCCTCCCAGATGACCCTGAGCAGTCTGGTGAGGTCAGACTCAACCATCTTCCAGAGAACACCAACTACATTGTTCTCGAAACCCAAGACCCTCTCAAAAGACCCGAGAAACATGCCCTCAAAGACCTACATGTCGACCTGCAGGAGTACCTCGGCGGTAACACTTGGCTTTGTCGCTATGAACCCATTGACATCAAGTCCTTGCGTGATCTTGCTTTTGTCAAAGATGTGAAGCCCTTGCACCCAGAGCTGAAACTTGAACCAGCTCTCAAGTCTGCTGATGGTGCATCTGGAACTCGCACCGTTGACATTGTCCTTCAGAATCGTGCGGATGATTCTGCTGAGGATATATCCCAGCGTATCCAGGACTCTCTTGGTATTTCTCCCGAGGACATTACTATCAGAAGTGGTGACTCCATCATTCGTCTCACAGGCAACAACGACAAGTTGCAAGAGATCGCCAAGATCGACAGTGTTGGCTCCATTCAAGAGGTTCACAAGCTCAAATTCTTCAACAATGTTGCTCGTGAGATCCTTCACGCTGATGTCACTGGATCATCAAACACCACCATCTTCAAAGGAGCCAATCAAATAGTCACCGTCGCTGACACTGGCTTTGACACTGGTGATGAGAACAACACCCACAAGGCTTTCACCGGCCGTGTTAAGAAGCTCATTCCCATTGGCAGACCCGTCAAGACCAACGACCCTGATGGACATGGCACGCATGTCTGCGGGTCTGTTCTTGGTGATGGGCACTCTGACAAGATGGGAGGTTCAATTCAGGGCACTGCACCAGAGGCGACTCTCATTGTACAGTCTCTCATCAACGATCGAGGTGGCTTGTTTGGTCGACCTCAGAAAACCCTCGGCGATCTACTTCAGGAAGCAATTGACAATGAGTCGTTCATTCACACCAACTCCTGGGGTCCGGAGTGGAGTTTCCAAATTCCCTACAACAACGCGAGCAAGGACCTCGATACTTTCGTTTCTTCTCACAAAGAGATGACAGTCTGCTTCGCCGCTGGTAACGATGGTGGCGAGGAGACTGATCTTGGCCACATTGGCGCTCAAGCAGCTGCCAAGAATTGCATCGCTGTTGGGTCAACCGATAATCGACGCAAGGCCAGGAACAATCAATTCGATACCTTCAAGGCCGATGGAGTTGTTGAAGGTAACCCCAACAACATCTCTTGGTTCAGTAGTCGTGGGCCCACGCTCGAGCGCCGCATCAAACCTGACGTCGTTGCGCCGGGTACCATGATCCTTTCGGCCAAGTCGAGAGATGCGAAGCCAAGTAGCACATTCGGCCGCTCGACTGATCCAGCTTGGGCATTCAGTTCGGGTACTAGCATGGCAACTCCTCTTGTCGCGGGTTGTATTGCTGTTCTCCGAGAGACACTGCAGAAGGACGGAGTCACCTCCCCAAGTGCAGCATTACTCAAAGCCATGCTTGTCAACGGTGCTGTGGACACAGGTCACAATGTCGAAGCCCAGGGTTTCGGCCGCGTTGATCTCGCCAATTCCGTCATTCTCAAGGGCATCACCACCAACAAAGGCTACCTGGAAGGTGAACTTGACGATGAAGATGACGAAGATGGATTTGTCAAGACACTTACGCTTGGAGATCTTCTTATGCCTGATGGACCGGACTCAGAAGAGGTTACGTTGAAGGTCACTATGGTGTACTCTGATCTTCCTGGTGCTGCTCTGCAGAACAACATCAATCTTCAGGTTGCTGTTGGTGATGGACCGAGCAGATTTGGAAACTTGGGTGATAGGCCTGATAATGTTAATAATGTCGAGCAGGTGATTTGGAGTGGTATTCCTCCTGAGAGGGACACAAAGATCACGCTTAGTGTTTCTGAACCGAGGACTCTGGTTGGGGATAAGCAAGCCTTTGCTCTGGTTTGGAGTGTGTCATGATTGGAGTTTACTTTTGTGTAATCTAGCCGCAGAAATGCCCTTTTAGTTGGGTACTCCAGTATCGTGTTGGTCAATTGGTCCTCTGGGGAATTTGCGGCTTAGTTTGTTTCTATCAAGTATGCATCTTAGTGTATCGGGACTGGAATATTACTACTACCTTTTGTTAGACTCATGGAAACCGAGGAGCATACACCCGACAAGTGGAATATCGGATTACGTGATGAAAAATAAGGTAAACAGATGCATCATCCAGCGAACATCCCCTCTTGTACAAAACGGTCCGAAAGTGCGGCTGAGCCGTGTTAACCGGGTCGGCCGCCTCTAGCACCGATGGCACTGGACGGGCTTTGACACAGCTACGACATGAGCAGTTTTATAAACCCCTCGCTGGCAAAGTGGTATCATTCTGTTTCCATTGTTCAAGGTATTGGTAGGTGTTTTTCTCTACGAAGATTTAGCTTTCGGCAGGTATTAGGCTATTGTTTCAGCATCTCGGTTTAGGACGTCTCCACATTCCGCATGGATAGATCTATCGAATCTTGGAAAAACCTGGGACTATGGGTGCTCAAAGACAGTATCCAGGCTTTTGAAATGACCGATATGTTGATTGTGTAAAGTTGACTGTCCAATTCTCTCGTACAAGGTCCACGCAATGAGGGTCGCCAGCCTTGTAGGGCATGCGTAGTGGAGCCCGAAATTGAGATCTGCATGCTCTGTTATCTCTCAACAGCCTTCTTCTACAGTCTTAGTTAAATCCGGAAACCTTCAACACCATGAGCAAGCTGAGCAAGCTATACTGACTGCGCCCCGCGTTTCGCGGGAATAACTCTCGTATGCCAGTCGCAATGACGCGGTCTAAGTTTGTCGTTTCAAAATATGTTTATTAGTGATACCGTCCGACTCGTTACTCAGCAAGTCCGTCCCACTAACGGTCACAAGCGGCCGCTGCACTGCCACAACCGTTCCGGAATAGATGTCATGTAGACATCGTATAACTAAATGCCGCGTTTTAAACCCGGATCCTTCGAATATTTTTAGGTAGTGAAACAGGTCCACGTGGTTTGTGGCTTTGCTTCATAGCTTGATTCCTCATCGTTTGAGACAAGTAAGTAGCAGTTTAATTCATGTCTGATACTTGAGAGTCAATGAAGCCAGGCCATATTCGGGACGCAAGACATCTACCTATGAGGACTTCTAGGCGTCTGTGCTGCGAGTTACTCCAGATCATCAACTTGGTGGAGCCGACAAATTTGTAATTAGCGAGCGGTGAACGGACTGTTGGAGCAACAAGTACAAAAGTATTATAACATGTAAGAGATAAATCAATTCCAGCTGCGTTCATAGCTAGCAACAAGTGTATTTCGTCCTCCATAGGCATCTCTATCTTAACCTCATCTTCATGTGAATTCGAGTACTTCAAGAGGATCAGAATCCATGCACAGAAATAACACCGATAGCAATTGTTGAAACACCAGTGACGAATTCTGGACTAAGAAAGCTCGTATTCTCTCCTTCAGGCATGTCGAGAGGCTGAAGGTTGGTCCCCAATAACCGATCACGATCAAACAGCCCACAGCGCGGCCGCCGCTAGATACACGTAGTAAAACATGTGCCATGCCAAGTCGGCAGTTAAGATATTTCCGTGACTTCTAATAAACAGAGCAGGACTGAAGTAATGTTGAAACGAACATGTAGCATTTTGGCTCTACTTCATTCTTGATCATCATGTTTATAGGACATAACCGACGACTCTTTCTCGTTTATGCCTCCTTGGCTAGTATTTGGGTCTTTCTATTCCAACTCTGCAGACTCTACACGTTCTCCGATCCTTCTTCCTTCTTTTACGACTCGCACCGAGCTTACAAGACGCGATACACGAATATTCGAGAGCACCAAGCTGATGAACTACTCGACCTTGCCGAGCACTTCCCTGTAGAAGAGCTAGCGGCCCTTCCTTTGATCAACAACAACTCGAATACGATACCTACAGCCTCAGAGAAGCGAATTTGTGTCGGTATACCGAGCGTCAAGCGAGAACGGGAGCAGTTTCTCCCCAGAGCGGTTGCTTCGCTTGTCCAAGGTCTCAGCCTTGAACAAAGACAGGCGATACACATCGTCGTCTTGCTGGCAGATGATGACCCAACATCACATCCAGCCTTTGGGCAGCGATGGCTTGACCGTCTGGCGGATGAGGTGCTGTTCTACGGTAACTCTTCAATAACCGATGCTCCCAAGAGATACCGTAATGTGCCGTTGGATAATAGCCATGGGCTCTCCCGAAACGACCGAGTCCACCGCGATTACGCCTCATTGATCACAGCTTGCCAGGAACGAGGAGCACAGTACTTTGCTTTGGTGGAGGATGATATAATCGCTGCGCACAACTGGCTTGGACGTTTATCTACCGCATTAGATAAACTCGAACGGACCGAAGACCCAAGGAACTGGTTGTACCTGCGACTGTTCTACTCCGAGACGTACATGGGTTGGAACTCGGAGGAATGGCCGACCTATCTTGTCAACTCAGTATCGGCATACTGTATCGTCTTAGTCCTCTATCTCTTGGTAGTGGCGATGGACGCACGACGAAGATCTCAGACCTTTCACCTGATGTCTACCATCTGGATCCTGCCGCATTTAACTTTCTGGACCGCATCTTTCATCCTCTTGTACTTCCTCGCTGGTCGTCTTGTAGTCAATCCATATCCAGCAGGAGTTCATGAGATGCCAAACTACGGGTGTTGTGCACAAGGACTGGTGATCCCTCGGCAACATCTTGACGCGCTCGGCGCTGCCTTGGGGACAGCGTCTGATGCTATTGCTGGCGACTCACTCATAGAGATCTTCGCTGACAGTCATCACCTGAAGAAGTATGCTATCACACCAAGTGTACTGCAGCATGTTGGGAGAAGAGGGTCGTCGGATGTTGGAGGGAGTCGGAAGGTCACATGGAACTTCAGCTTTGAGAAGACCGATATCAGACAACGTCGGTAGCATTGAATCAGGAAATCATAGTTCAATCCATCTTTGCATCCATTGTAATCACTAAAGCAAGTCTTCGCCAAGTGGTTCCCTCATAAGGCTCTCCCAAAGGTCCTGTCCATACGGAAAGACCATCTGATACCCCTCACCAGGGTTTGCTTCAACACCATCGTCATCTGCCAACGCTACACGACGTATAGTGTCACCAATCTCAGCCTCAATATCTACCGAGAATTCCGATGAGCGTTCCAGGTCCATCAATGCGCTGAGCAATCGAACTCCTCGACGAGCGATTGAGCTTGCATGTGCTTCTTTACTGAGGAAGTCTTTGCCAAACTTTACGTAACCACGTAGCCTCTCCGAATCATGTGTGAGGGCATTCTGGCCATTGAAGAGCAAGGCGAAGAGGAGAGTAATTGAGCAACTAATCATGTACGACAGCGTAGTCCACATTCTGCGGCAGATGCGCGTCTCGAGAGAGTCAGGCCATCGCTGAAACGCCTCGATACTTCGTTCCGTGATCATCACACAGGAAAGCTGCAGTGAGTTAATTTTATTTACAGCACCTGGTTGTCATGCCATTAATAGTTACCTGGGAGAAAGCGAATCGCCGATCACGAAAACATGACAACTGGAACTGACGATGGATTGTAAAGATCTGATTGTCTCGTTAACAGCAGGATAGAGATGGATATTTGATCATTGCATACCTTCTGGGCGATACTCATCAGAAGCATCGCTGGCATTAGGCCCGTAGGCAGGCCATCGGTTGCTGGACTGTGGCTTGGTGTAGTATTGACATCCCGTAGCGTATCGGACCATGAGAGGTACAGGTTCTTGATCTCTTCGTCGCCTCGGACGACTTCCTCGTATCTTCCATGAACATCCTCAGTCCCTGTGTTGCCCAATTTAGACATGCGATCATGGTGTTTCCACATAAAAACCGACACTGTGAGGATGTTGTTAGTCCGTACTCGTGTACCAGGGCGACTGAGCTTACTTTGGGCGAGACAATTCGTCCAGGTGGTGATGGTGATGATCTCAGCCGGCTGCGCATTGATCCTGCCGTCTTTTATCATGCGCTCTTGATCATCATGGCAATTAGTGGGAAAGGGAGTATTGAACTGTGCCAAGTGGATCTGGCAAGTATTTTGGAACGGAATCTGTAGCCAGTCATAACGGACGAGAAACCACCAGACTCGTTTTCGCACTTCACGGTCAACGATCTCATTGGCACCTCCGTTGCGGCCAGCAGCATGGCCATCGGGTCCCAACCGATGTAGGTTCAGACACTGAGCGATGCGAATAGCAGCGGATACCAGAACACAGATGAGGTCAGACTTGTCGAAGTTGTGAGCCACTTGGACCAATAGACAAATGGTTTGGACCGATGTCAGCTTATGCGTATCCATGAACTCGGCTTCATAAAGCAACTCTCTACTCTTGTCAAACAAAATACGAGACGCTTGACTGTCGACTTGCGTGATGGAACGTCAGTGGAACGGGAATGGGAAATTGCAGGCCAGCTCACCTGTTATTGGTTGATGCCGAGATGACAAGTATTCAATATCGAGATGGTAGAGCGTTTGCTTGTAAAACACAAGATCAGCTTGGCTAGTTGAAGAACACGCAGTTCATCTTACGGAGAGAAGAGCATAATATAGAGCTATCCAACTCCTGTCGCATGTGAGCATCAGGACATTCTCGTCAAACTCTCGAAGAAATGTTGGCATATGGACCGTGTTATGCATCCAAGTCAAATGCTTCTCATGAAGCACTAGTAACGAACGAGCATCCTTGACAGGTAGGAATGTATCCCACTTCTGAACAGGCTGGGTCAAAGAGGTAGAAATTGACTCTCGTCCAATAAATCGGTTAAGGATATTGCGCCGGCCATGAGTAAGGAACTCTAGCATAGCAGCAGCTTCGTTGGTCAACCGCGTGTCGGGCGTCGATAGGGAAGCCAATAGCTGCTCGAGCATCTGATCATCAATCTGCGGCAGGGATTCATCACTGCTTGCAACAGTAGTCGAAGCCGAGGGGACGACAGTAAGAGGGACTTCCTGAACTGGGGTTGGCAACGCTGGCGCAGGGCCGGCACCCTCTGCGTTGTGCACAGGCTCTGGATCAGTTACAGGGTCATCCGGTACTGTCGAGGCCCTGGAACGCCCTACCGAGCGCCTCGAAACAACTGTAACAGGCTCTCGCTGACATTGCGCAGCCTTGTTCTGGCGCACGCATGCTATGCAGGGAATAGCCTTGGAACATCTGATCTTGCGCCGAGAGCAATTAGTGCATGCGAGAACAGACCTCTGACTGCTACGGACTGATCTCGGATTTGGCATGTCGTAATTATTCCCGGCCGGCCGTGTTTTGCACAATTGTGCGGGTGAGACATATACAACACGGCCGAGATTTGTGAATGGATCTGGTCTACTACCTGGGGCGGCTAAGCCTCGGCTATCATTCCTTGTGGCAAGATCATATGTAATCTGTTAAAGATTTAATCATTCAGTACGAATTGCATAATTAATCGACCAGTATGATTTGAACTTAGCTTGTTATATTGGAGCCGCTGCAGGTGTATTCACAAACAACTACCCGTTATGCAAAAGTCGGCCGTGATCAGGCATCGAAGTTCATCAAGCTCATCCTGCAGACGAACCGAGACGTTGCCTGGATACATTGTTTCTTAAATACTGCTAGTCCCCAGTTCCAACTCATATTTTCTCTAGGCTTTCGTTAACCACCGTTTTTCTCTTTCTATATATCGCTTCGCCATTGACTGCTACCTAACTGATCATCGATAGACTTTGACTACCCTACATCATCTCCATCATCAGCGACGCCACAGCAATGGCCCAAGACGCTATGTCTCATCCAGCTCGCACCAAGATATGTGTGTACTGCGGAGCAGGCACTGGTGCCAGTCCCGCTCATATGGAAGCTGCTCGGACGCTTGCACGTGTAATGGCTGCCTATAATATTGACCTTGGTGAGTAACACCAAGAATGTCTGATCACCCAATTGGCTTTAATGATCAATTCTGACTGATGGTACCTACTGACACTGTACAGTCTATGGCGGTGGAACTGTCGGTCTCATGGGAGAGATTGCCAAGACTTTGGTCTCAATCAATGGTCCTCAATCTGTTCATGGCATTATTCCCGAAGCCCTCGTCAAGCACGAACGGGCCGGCTCGCGCCAAGCCCAGAATATTCCTGATGAAGCAATTTTTGGTCGAACAACTCTCGTCAAAGACATGCACACGCGAAAGAAGCTCATGGCAGAAGAAGTCTTTGCAGGTGGCCCGGGTAGCGGATTTATAGGTCTCAGTGGAGGATTTGGAACCATGGAAGAGATCTTTGAGACGACGACATGGATTCAATTGGGCATTCATAGTCGTGGCATTGTACTTCTCAATGTCAATGGCTACTGGAATGGCATTATTGACTGGCTGGATAAGGCTGTCGAACAAGGCTTTGTCAGGCCCGGGAATAAGGGACTTCTCGCGGTAGCTGAGACAGCTGAAGGGGCTATCAATGAATTGCGACAGTACAAGGTATCGAGCTCGATCTACCAGCTTCAGTGGGGAACTCAATAGGAAATGAAAGAACGACTCAATTTAGAGAGATAGAAAGATCATTAGATGAAGCCTGACTGAGAACGCCTTTCAAACTGTCGTAACCAATCAATCACTGGCACCAACGAAGCTGAAAGCTGAGTCACCCAGAATCATAAGCCTGCTTTTTGTTCAGATCTGTTTATTTCTGCGAAACCCGGCCCATCAACCAACAACAAGGACTGTCCCCAGCGATAAGGATGCCGATCAACGAGAACTTTCCCTACGAAATATTACGGGATCATCAATCATTTCGTCTTCTAGAAATTGAAGATGACCCGAGGAATAGCACTATCAATTGTACTTTGACGTCATATTCTCTTCTAGTAGCACCTTTATACCAAGCACTGAGCTACGTATGGGGTCCTCCGGCGACAACTAATGGCAAATCGATTCAATGCAACGGCCACGATTTCTTCGTCACCGACAATCTCTACGGAGCTTTGCGTCGCTTGAAAACAATACGAGATTGTCGGTTTATCTGGATCGATCAAGTCTGCATCAACCAAAATGATCTCCAGGAACGATCTCAGCAAGTCAGTGTCATGAGAGATAGCTACAGCCAAGCTGGGCTCGTCAACGCTTGGTTGGGCGTGACCGACTCACCTGAATCTGCCCGTGTCGCCGACATGATCTCGACCATGGCATCGGATTCCTGGCCTCATACTATGGAAAGCGGCGAAACTTTTGACGATAAAAAACTACAGAGTCTCGGCCTACCACCACAAAACTCTCCGACCTACGTAGCTTTCAACAACATGCTCAGTATTCCATACTTCTCCCGAGTCTGGATCATACAAGAAATCGCCGTGGCTAAATCCTACAGGATCCTCTGGGGCGATATTACCATTCCTGGTGACACCTTTTACCGCTCCAGTGGGGGTTGGCTCCTCGCGCAAAGTGTGTTGAAGCTTCCTGATACAATACACGCTTTCAAGAATGCCGCCATGCTTCTCGTGGGGAATCACCAAAGTAAGGACTGGTACTACCTAGTAGTCAGGTTCATAGGTCATGAGGCGACAGATCCTCGCGATAAAATCTATGCTTTCATTGAACTTGCGGACCAGGCGGAGTATGACATCGTGGCTGATTACAAGCCTGTTCTCGAGGTCTACCGGGACTTCGCCCTCAAGATAATTTCCGCAGCGAAGAAGCTCAATATTCTTCGCTTCTCCACAGTCCAAGATCTCGACGCGGAGAAAAGACCTTTGTAGGTTCCGCAATTTCACAAGTTAGGCAAATGGCCAACCCATTTCTTCGAACCCCAACACGCCTCAAGAGACACTGAAGTCATCATGGATGTTTCAAGCGATCAAGATACACTATCCTTACGGGGTTTAAGGGTCAACTCTGTATCTATTACAGTCGTGCCATCTAATCCCAGTAAAGAAATATGGGAGAAAGCCAACCAAGAATTGTAACAAGTTGATCCCCGTCTAACTGAAGAATTCATCCAATATTCACCTGGCTGGGGACCTACGACTTGGATTCTGAAGGCGTTTGAGAAGGTGGACGAACAACAGCGAGTTATCTCTTACCGAAATGGCGTGGACTTGATAACGTTACTCCTCGGCACCTTGACGGCTCGTTCGGATCCAACATCATTGCTAGTCGATTTCAGGGAGTATTTATCCTTAGCTTTCACCCGTTTCATATGTATTACCGACAAGAACGACGATATGAAACTTCTTGTCAAAATTCTTCGTCTTGTAGTACAAGCAAGCCCCGCACCGCCAGAACGGAAGTCACTCTTCGACCTAGAACAAGATATCCAGATGCTAAGAGGTGTACTGGGAGAAGTCTACAATAACAATGATGAGGTTGACTCCGCTATTGAGCTGATTAAACTTTTACGTATTCCACCAACTAGTTACGAGTGATTCGAATAGCTTCAAAGATGCACTGCAAGAGGATCGACTGTTTTTCATCACGGAGTATGGAGATCTTGGTATTGGGCCCATGTCAATGATGCCTGAGGATCATGTCTGTGTTCTTTACGGTGGATGCATCCCTTTTGTTATGCGTCCGATGGGTGGCCCTGGTAATGAAGATTGTTTGTTCTTGGGTGAAGCTTTTGTTAATGGGCTGATGGATGGAGAGGCTTTAGAGGGTGAAGGGGCAATTGAGAAATGGTTCCATTTAAGGTAATAGATGGAAGTCTCACTCTGTGTACAAGGTCTCTTGAACTCATATTAGCCTATTGAGATTCCTATACCGCCCTCTTATGTTTTCGAGGTATTGGTTTCATATTGATTATAGCTCAGAGCTGAAGACTTCTTAAGTGTGATAATTTTAGAGTGGCCAGCTGAAACGATATTAATAGAATATGTGAGGCCCCCAAACAAGACCCACATGACAGTAAGCTGCATTGAATGCCATCGCCTAACTGGTTGTAAGACACAGCTGTAAAAGCCATGTTTCTAGGACTCATTTACAGCCTGATTTAGTTCTGTAGTACATAAACAGCAATGCCTCAACCTTTATCGCGGCCTTCTGCTTTAACTGCCAGCGAGCATGGAGCACAAGTCATTCTTTAGTTACCCCATTACCCAGCCCTTTCCCTTCAGATGGTTCACCCCAGTTGCTGTCATAGGCGGTATCGTGTTCATCGCTCTCTTCACATTGATGAACTTTGCCTCGAGTAGCTATGAACTGATCGTCCAGAACTCACTGGATCCAAACACGACTGCTTCCAGGCGCGGCTTGCTGCACCGCTACCCATCTTCCCTGACCACCAAGGTCCAGCCCAAATGCCAGCCAGCAACTTTACCAGTGAATAGCAATTTCTTCACCAACAACACGGCTCTTACCTACACGTTGACAAGCGTGCGGGAAAGAGGAAAAGAGGGCCAGCGAGTCATTTCGCCCGCTCTTACATATCACAGAAATATCCTGCAAAACTGCTCCGTTCACTCTGTGGAAATCGACTTTGATTCGATAGACAGGGCCGGAAAACAGATAGGCTTTTGCGAATGGGGCGCGGTGCTGCGATCGTATATCTCGTGCAAGATTGACACCCCGGCCGGAGAAGTCTTCTTCAACATGACACAGACTTACGATTACGTTCCTGATACCACTTCCTTCGATAGTCTCGGCAAGTTCCTGGGGACTGGGTTCCTTAGTCGTAACAAGACCACACAAGCTAGCCTTTGGTGGGGCGAGTCCCTGATGTCAACATTCTGGGGAGAAATCACGTTGATGCTCCAGGATCAGCGGGGGGCATACAAGGACGACGATGACAAGATAGAACTCAACAAGGGAACGGTTTCTTTCATGATAAATGATACGTACCCTAATATTGAAGACTTGCGCTTCTTCAGCCTCGACTACCGTTTCTACGGCAGCAAAATCTACGAGGTGGCCTGCTGTCCCAAACTACCGCTTCCCTTATCGGCAAAGGTCTTAGATGAGAGCAACACTTACCCGAATATATGGATAAAGGCAGACTCGCTGGCAAAAGCGGCTTATTCGACTATTCTCGTTGACCTCGGCCAGGAAGCTGCCCCAAAATCCAACATGCTCACCGACACCAAGTTGCTGACGCGATACACGGACAACTTCTCCACAGCCCGCATGGCGAATCTGAAACCGAGTCCCGCCAACGACAGTTATAGCGCATTGAAGAAAACGACGGGTCTCTTGGGTATTACACCGTCTGTCATCGCCAGGACGTACATCTGTCAGGTCCCGCGGCTCAAGCCAGCGGGCAATCTCATCGTTGCTATCATCGTAGCTGATCTTGTGCTACTTCAAGCTGTATGGCAACTTTACAAGAATTCAGCTGAATTTTATCTCAGTAAGAAGCATCGGGAGTCGGCTCCGTGCGAGAGATGCTCTGGAGTTGGACAGGTAGATGATTCCGTACCGCCATCTATGCCAAGCCAGGACAGTGGGCTGGAGTATTTTCCACTGGTAAACACGCCAAGGCAAAACGATGGTCAATTTACAGGGGGTGAAGTTTAATCATGAAGGCTTAGACGTCTGCAGATTGATGTTTATGGGTCAGATTTACAGTATTGCATGATGAACATAGATACCAGTTGGTACCGAACAGAGACGCCGATAGAGGTTTAACATGACTTATCCTAACACTCATTACAGAGCCCTCGGGCATTTGTTTAAAGTACTTGATTAAGGTTGAACGGCAAGCATTGGAATGACGTGTTCTTGGAAGCTTCCGTCTTCGCCAAGAGTTTAAAGGCTGGCGCTAATGCAGGTTGCTGACATCCCACAAACGGCTCTTGGCTGCAACATAGTTCTTCTTTCCGCCCGATTGACTCACGAAAGCCATGAGAAAAGCGATTTACATCGGGCAAACACTCGGCAAAACTTGTTAATTGGGACATCTTGGCAAAGCTCAGCCTCGAGGTCTACGACGGTGAAGTACGCGGCCTGGTGTCGTTCATTTACTGTTATGACGCATTTGAAGATGGTAGGTAAAATCGGAATCACGAGATACAATAGGCATGGAACATATAACTAGCAGCTTTCCGTCTGAAATAGAGACACTAATCGTCACTATTCCAATCCATCAACTTTGCTCCCATCATCACCATGAAACCATTCCTCAACTATGCCGCCCAGGGCATCATGGCCTTGGCAGCTGTACTGCCAGCTTCCGCGCAAAACCTCTCGTACGGCGCCGACAACTTCTACCGTAGCGAGTCTGTCGCAATCCAGCCCATCCATTTCAATACCGTTTACAATACAACCATTGTCGGCAATCTCTTCACTGCCATAAACACAAGCCGCAGCACAAACTCTCCCGCTATTGTTGTTGGCCATCCCATGGGCGCAGTCAAGGAACAATCCGCCAACCTGTATGCTACCAAGCTGGCAGAGCAGGGTTTCATCACCCTGACCCTTGACCTCCCCTTCTGGGGTAGAAGCGATGGCCCTCATAATCTTGTGTCGCCTGATTTCTACACCGAGGCTTACAGCGCTGCGGTCGATCATCTGGGTACTTATAACTTTGTGGATCGGGATCGTATCGGTGCGCTTGGAATTTGCGGCAGCGGCGGCTTTATCATCAATGCGGCCAAGATTGACGCTCGCATTCAAGCCGTCGCTACTGTTTCCATGTACGACATGGGTACCGTCAATCGTCAGGGTCTTCGAGGAGCTGTACCAGTCGAGCAACGCAGAGCAGTCATCGCCAACGCGTCACAGCAGCGATGGGCTGAAGTCGACGGAGCACCAACCAGATACGCCGTCGGCACTCCGAACCAACTCACTAGCGATTCAGATGCTGTCGCCCGCGAATTTTACGACTTTTACCGCACCGTTCGCGGCGAGTTTACTCCCGAGGGATGGCAGCGCAATCAGACTACCCACCCTAATCTCGTCACCAATGTCAAGTTCCTCAACTTCTATCCCTTCAACGACATTGAAATCATTTCCCCTCGCCCTCTTCTCATTATTTCTGGCGACCAGTCTCATTCACGAGAGTTTAGCGAGAATGCGTATCGTGCGGCTGGTCAGCCTAAGGAGCTTTACTGGGTTCGTGGAGCTGGTCATGTTGATCTTTACGATCGAACTGACATTATTCCTTTCTCTAAGCTCAACGAGTTCTTCCACGAGAATCTTGTTTAAGGGCTATAATGCTTTGAGGATTTATCCCTTTTATTGGCAATGCAAACCCTCTATTTGTGGTTTGCAATCATTTCCATAGTTTAAATGTTCTCTTCAGCAAAAGATTTTTATAATCTTCTTTCAGTTCCTGTAAATGTGAGGATCAATGCCCCAGCTTTCCGTCAGCAACTTGCATTAGCGCTGAATATCACTTTGATTATAGCGCGTCAGCAAGCTGCATTAGCGCAAATGACCTGCAGTTTTTATGACGCGCCAGAGTCAATCAGTCAATACAGCAACTTTAATAAACATCCTTTTTAGAAACATAACCTTTAAAGAATCGTTTTCAATCTTATCTCAATCTCTTCATATATTTCACTTTAAAACAGTCCACTTTCTGTATTGTCATGGGCTTTCCAACCGCACCCAAGCCCAAGACCCTTCTTGGCTTCCACCGCATCCTATCCCCAACTGCCGGAGTCAAAGTGTCACCAATTTGTCTCGGCGGCATAAGCATCGGCCACGAGTGGAAGTTCTACACCGGCAAAAATGAAGAACCATTCAAGCTTCTCGACGCCATTTACGATATCGGAGGAAATTTCATTGATACCGCCAGCAATTACAACAACCAAATGTCAGAAGCACTTATCGGTCAGTGGATGGAAGAACGTGGCGTGAGGGATCAGATGGTCATTGCGACGAAATACACCGCAGGTTATCGTGCATTTGGCGACAACCCAGAGCCTTTGCAGTCCAACTTTACGGGTAACTCTGCAAAAAGCATGCACATTTCGGTGCGTGATAGTTTGAACAAGTTGAGGACAGATTATATCGACATTTTATATGTTCACTGGTGGGATTACGCGACGCCAGTTGAAGAGGTGATGAGAGGTCTTCATGTTCTTGTCATGCAAGGAAAGGTCCTCTATCTTGGAATCAGCAACACTCCCGCCTGGATTGTTGTCAAGGCCAATGCCTGTAGGTTCTCATCCCTCCAGATTGATGATGGTACTAATCTAGACAGACGCAAAACAGCATGGCTTGACTCCCTTCTGTGTTTACCAAGGCAATTGGAACGCGGCCTTCCGCGACATGGAGGGTGATGTGATCCCCATGTGCGAGGACCAAGACATGGCGATTGTGTCTTGGGGTTCCTTGGGCACGGGATCGCTTCTTACAGCTCAACAAAGAAAGGAGAGGGAAGCGGACCCAGATGTACCAAAGCCTGAAGTATCAGAGGTTGCTCTGAAGACTAGTGAGGCGTTGGAGAGAATAGCTGATCGAAGGGGAACGACATTACAAGCGATCGTGAGTTCATGCGCTTGTTCTTATGCCGAGCAGAGAGCTGACCCAAACAGGCACTGGCATACCTATTCCACCAATCCACCTACGTGTTCCCTATCGTCGGAGTCAATACTGCTGAACACATCAAGGCGATGCCCGATGCCCTAAAGATCAAGCTTTCCAAGCAAGAGATCGACGAGATTCACGAAGCATCTCCGTACAATCCTGGATATCCCATGAACTTTACCCAGTATATGCAGCCAGTCAAATATGATCTTTCTTGGACACCCGCAGATAACCAGCAATACCAAATGTCAGCTTGGATAGATGCTCCTCCTAAGCGCCTGGTAAGTCTTCACAATTGCAGAACGGGTCAGAGAGCTAACTCCATTTAGCCGTACCAACCGAAAACTTGGTAGACAGTGTTGCGCGGGTGGGGCCGAAATAGTCATTACTGGAAACCGAATGGGATTTTCTGTAATAAAATCATAGAAAATGCTATATGAAGAAACTCTAGAGATCAAATTACTATACCCACTAATGAGAGCGTCGGACATCCGATGAAGCTATCCCGCTCGGCAGTGACAAACCAGTCAATTTCGATCCAGGGTCTTGTTCTCTGGCGGCCGACTCTAGCAGGCGCCAACGCCCAAACGGCAAAGCTTAATTTATTTCCAACGGTCTCTGTGCATAACATTTCGGTGATGGGTGCCGTAGCCTGTCATTGGAGCCTTCAATTCTTGTCTAGACTATTGTGTTTCTGTATATCCGACTTTTCCCATTCCGGCGGCTCAGACCCGGCTTTTCCAGCAGGCTTCTTGTTCTAGTAGACTGCCAAGCGAAAGAGAGCTATCGAACTTCATTATTACTACAGGAATGAGGTGTGATTAGGAAGCGTCTGTTCTAGAGTACAGCTTCAGACCATATGGTTGGGAGCTCGATTGCACCGGGGGGTAAAGACGGCTTGAATTGACGGCTTGTTAGCAATGAATTCTGGATGTTAACATCTTAATTACAGCAGTACGCCACTTCAGCTAAACTTGCTTGGCCCGGCATTTGTGTTGGTTGTAAAATTGAATTGCGCTATGAGTCGGTAGATTTGTCTCGGTATTCCAGTCGAATGCCGCTGTGGGGAATGTGGAGCTGGTGATTAGAAATGGACCCACTATCTCGCCATGCTCTCCCACTTTGGTGCTCAGTGGCATTAATGAGAAGTCCAAGCTCAAGGGTCACCATGAATTTAGAAGGCATCGTGAATTAGTATATATAGAGGCATCATTTCACGAACAATGAAATAATATCCAGACACTAATCTACCAAGCAATCATAGCAAGGATCTACAACTTACAAACATTCTTCCCAACAACTCTCAATCATGCGTCTTTCAACCACGTTCCTGGCACTCCAGTCCATCGGACTCATCAGCGCCAGAGCAATAACTCATCCCAACCTCCGTGTTGAAACCTTCATCAACCATGGTTCTTCTTTCGACATGGTCTCCTCGTTGATCATCGGCTCTCAAGCCGCTGTCTTGATTGACTTGCCCATGGCGATTGAAGGAGCAGAAGCTCTGGCTGATTGGGTTCGCAACACAACCGACAAGCCACTTGTCGCTGCATTCACTACTCACTTCCACCCTGATCACTATCTCAGCGGCGGCGCATTGTTGTCGCGATTTCCCGAGGCGAAGTACTATGCAAATTCTAAGGCGGCGGCCGAGATTAAGAAGGAGGCAGCTCACAAGGTATGTAAGAGAATACCGTGGTAGTGATAATTACTGACATTGAATAGGTCAAGCTGATGAAGGGAGTTCTCGGTGAAAACTCTATCGTCAACAAGGTTCACCTACCAACCCCGTACGACTTCTCATTCTTCACCCTCCCCGGGGACGAAGCGACGCCAATTCACTTCTTGAACCCACTCACCGGCGACACCGTCGACGAAACACTCTTCTGGATCCCTTCAATCAAGACCTTGATCGCTGGAGATAGCGTTTACGGACACGACATGCATCTCTGGCTCGCCGACTCTCTGACCAAAGCCCTCACCGAATCCTGGCTGTCAACCCTCGATCTGATTGATTACCTCAAGCCCAATGTCGTTATTCCAGGCCACAGTTTGTCGAACAAGAAGTTTGGTTGCTCAATCGATGTTGATCATACACGCACTTATCTTCGCTACTGGCAGAAGGAGATTGAAGCCAAGGGACTTGATCACTTCACACCTCAGGTCATCTTCAACAAGTTCAACAAACAGTTTCCCGGTCTGCTCAACTTGAACTCCACAACTTCAGCGTTTCTGCTGAACAGCACGGCGGAGCAGTTTGGACGTGGGGGAACTCGCCAGGTTCACTATATCAATCTTGCTGCTTACACCGATGTTGAGGCTCTTGATGGGTGGACTATTTAAATGCTGAGTTTGTGGTTGAGGCAAGGGGCGGGTGACACTGGGGAGCTGGTGCTTTGGCGGTTTATGTATGTGTATCGGGTAGCTACCTAGTGGATGTATCATAGTGTATTCGGTGATCGGGATGGAGTTAATTTTAAATGGAGTGGTTTTTAGAGTACAGAGTTGTAATAGATAGAGCTGAATTACAAGTTATCATTCGTCAGCTGTCGCAAGTTAGACTCACAGCGCATCCAATTAGGATAGAGATCAATTTGTCAGCATTGCTTCCGCGGAAGACAAGATAAGCCAATGTCAGCGTCACTTCTCTCAAGCAATGATCTTTTTGTCTGCCATCAGCATCCATAACGTTGAAAATGCCGCCAGCACAGATTGCCAGAAAGGTTTGCCGCCATGTCTTCCTGGCCGGGATAGATTAAATGCTGACAGCGTGTAACAGGCATGCGACGTCTGCTACCGCAAGCGAATTCGATGCGACGGTCAAAAGCCCCGATGTTCTCACTGCGTACTGTACAAGTCTGACTGCACGTTCCAAGCTACTAGTCGGAAGGCTGCAACAAGAAAACGGCCCAGTGGTACAGCGGCGGCTTTGCAGTCTCAGGTGCAATCGCTCGAGACGAGTCTTGATGAAGCGCAGCAGAGAATAAAGGAGCTCGAGGATAGATTATCACAGAAGAGCAGTCGGCAGGTTGATCAGGTTCAGGTGAATGAATATGACGTCAGCTGTTCTGGAAAAGGCTCTCATGAGTTGGGTCTTGAGCTACCACCTCAACACGAAGTCTTGTCCGGAGTCAACAAGTTCCTTACAACCTTCAACACTATCCTACCCCTCTTCCATCCACAGAGACTTCTAAGTCGCGTCAGCGCATGGTACGAACAACCTCACGGACGAGACGCCTCGACTTGGGGGGCTATCAACGTGGTTCTTGCCCTAGCCTATCGCCATATCCCAGACGAAGAAAAACCGCCCAAGTACAGCACCCTCCACTTCATGAACAAGGCTCAATCAGTTCTCAATGATATCATGTTGGGCGATTCTAATCTTCTGGACGTCCAAACAATTGTCGGAATGGTCGTGCTGCTGCAGGCGACGTCGGACTTGAAACCAGCTTCGGCTCTGATTCCCATTGCTTTGCGTCTTGCACATGGGCTGGGACTACATACCCGATCGACCTCTGAGCATATCAGTATGAGTGAGAGTCTAGAACGGGACCGTGTATTTTGGATTGCGTACATCCTGGATCGTGACATATCGATGCGGACAAAGTTGCCGCCAATCCAGAGTCAAAACGACATCAGCATTGACTGGCCATCAGCTACACCTGCCGACGGAGCCGGACTACTCTACACAGTTGATGAGTCGACAAGCTTCAACTTCTTCCTATCTCGTGTACAACTTGCACATATCCAAGGTAAAGTCTATGAAGCAATGCTATCCATGTCACCCGCTGCATCAGACGTCTACGTTCGTCTTGAGAACGTCGCTCGAATCCACCAGGTGCTCGATGATTGGCTTGCCCGTATACCAGTTGAGTTCTCGCCCAGCGCCATTACTCAAAGTGGAAACGCGAACTTGCAGAGGGCGTTTGGTGTTCTGTACTCAAGCCATCTTACTTGTCGAAGCGTTGTCTGCAAAGCTCATGCCATGGAGGCTCAATGGATACCAACTCTGCAGGACTTTGGTCGAAGAGCAGTAGAACAGGGAATAGTCACTACCCCACGATTGCCAGTGGGCTGGCATAAGCTTGTCCATGAGTCTCGCGAGTATATCAAACTGTTCACAGCGATTGACCTCAAGGATCCTGCGTTTGTCTGGTAAGTTTCACAGTTTGCCAATCTTCCTTCATTTTTTTTTAACTGAGAATTCCGCAGGATGACGGCGTGCACTTACATCTCAGGCGCAGTTTGCCTAACAGCCAACAGCCTTTTCAACCCCTGGCATACGAGAATTGACACAGATGATATGTTGATCACCCCTGCTTTCACATTCTTGGAGGATATGATACGGCAAGTGCCGCTTCCGCAGCTAAAGCGCTTGCGTATCTCGTGGGATGAGCTTTTGAGAAATTCACGTGAGATGTCTCTTCAGAATGCTGTACAGAATGTGAATTGGCTCGAAACCACCTGTAGCTGATGCTCCAAGCTAAATCCTAATAACAAATTGGAAGAAATGTCCCGTTAAGACAACAATGAGATTCAGGCGACAATTGCTATTGTGTGTTCAAAATGTGATACCTTTCAGATACATGTTGCCGCAATAACAATCCCCAGCCTCCGCGGAACAGCCAGCTGAATCATTTCATAGACATAACGTTTTGATGTTCCGCGGAAGGAGAAAAGACAATATGCTTATGAATGAAAATAAAAAAGGTTTCTAATGCTTTATTAGTATCCACTCAATACATGGTTGCAGTACCTATATAATTCTCGCACCCACGAGCGAATATGAAGTGACCTTCCCAGGACCAATCTGTCCATTATCTTCTATTTTCTTTTACCCAAAATGGCACCCTTACCCTTACCCGGTTTTTCTTCCTTCACCAAGTCATGGCACGCCGAACCATACCCTTTCATCTCTCCAACAAGACCAGAGCTCTCCGCTGCTGGCAAGAACGTTGTCATCACCGGTGGTGGAACTGGAATTGGACAGGCTACTGGCATCGCTTTTGCGAAAGCTGGGGCAAAGTCCGTCTCCATCATTGGCCGGAGACTGGAATGCCTTGAGGCCTCAGCAAAGGCGATTCAGGCTGTCAATCCCTCGACTCAGGTACTGTCCGAACCGGGAGACGTAACTAAACTTGAGTCTATAAGCACCGCACTAAAGAGCATCGTTGACAAAGCCGGCAAAATTGACGTTTTCATTGCCAACGCAGGAATGTTACCGAAAGCTGGACCAGTGTACGGCTATGACGAGGCTCAGCTCCGTCAAGGTCTTGAGATCAACGTCATTGGCGCTTTCAACTCTCTTCAAGCCTTCCTCCCGCTGGCAGGTCTAGAGGCCAAAGTCATCTACACTGGGTCGGGAATAGGTCACTGGGCCCCAATGGCTGAAGTGCCTGGAGTGTTCAGCTACGCAGCGGCGAAAGCAGCAGCTCTCAAAATGGTAGACTACTTCGCGTTCGAGAACCCGCACATCCATGTTGTGAGCATTCAGCCTGGGATCATTGCGACGGGAATAAATCCAGACCTCTCTGTTGGTTTCGATACAGGTATGATTGGTCTTTCTCTTGGAGCCCTTACCGGCGGAACTAACTGAGTACAGTGGAACTTCCTGCTCACTTTATGGTATGGCTTACTTCAGAAGAAGCCAAGTTCTTGAAGGGCAAATTTGTCTGGGCGAATTGGGATGCACAAGAGCTTCTAGGTAGAGCAGAAGAGATCAAATCAACTATGCTCTTGAGGGTGACCTTAAACGGAGTTGAAATGTAGGACTACATCAGCTGAGGATGTATCGAACATTCAAAGGATGCAAATCGGAAGCACAAATAGAGAAAGTATTCGACACAAATTCTAGTTCGATCATATATTAGGGATACTAGTGACTATGGACAGAGGATCTATGTCAGTTAGCCGTTGAGCGTCACTTCATCACGTAAAAGCTTCGTATATGAGCATTTGTGTGTTGTCTTTGGTGTCAATCGCAGGTTGAAGCGAAAATGAGCAGCACGAGTGCTATTGTATGCTTTGTCGCATGCGAAGCTTATGGTGAAGTCGAATCCACAGCCTCATATTATCTCTAGTCCCAGAACGTCATTAAATCGTTCTTAAACGTAAGCTCGATGCCCTCCCGTTTCATCGTTCACGCCGGCTTCATCAAACCTGTTCTGGTCCACCTTGTCTTGCTACATCTTCGACTTCAGCTTGCACTCTTTTCAACCAATTACAAATACTCAGAATAACAAGTATGTTACTGGGATAAGGAGCCCTTACCTTTAATCCATCTCATTGTCTTGGGCAATCACTGCAAGGGCCGATCGGGAAGCTTGCGCCGACTTGTACATTCGGCCATGGCCTGGCACAACCACGATAGCATGGATGTGCTTCATAAGACGTCGTTTGGTGGCCGCATGAGTAGGTCCGAGTGGAAACCCAGTAAGAACACATGGTGGAAGCTGGATAACTTGTGATGATTTGAGACTTTGTGCAGGTGATTCTTAGTTGAGAGCAACCTCAGACTATGCAGCGTCCTCTCGTGCCACCTTTATAGACTTTTGGCAACCTGTAAGCCTTTTCATAGAGCCTCACAAACGCATGGGGGCTGAGTTGTTATTCCGCTTATCCATCTTGCCATGCAAGTAATAAGTCAAGCAGCCTATAAAGTATTGACACGCTACAGAACATACATCATGGAAGAGATTTCTACTAATTTTGAAAGGTTAGAAGTTGAAAAAGCGAGGGATTGATATGATCTGATCCGTCATGTTGATGGATGCCTGGTTCATGAACCAATGATACAATCAGGATGCGCAGCCTGATTTAAGCGATGTGTCTTACTACCTCTGGGATGCAGCTTACGTTCCTTGGCGTTTACATGTTGGTGCTGACGGAAATTATCAGTCTTCAATAACGTAACTTTCGTGTAATTGTAACAGGAGATTCCGCCCTATGTTACTGACTCATAAACGCTCGTGAAATTGAGGCTACAGGCTCTAATTTCACTGCAGGAACCTTTCTTTTTGCCTCCGCTCTAAGCGCCGTTGCTATCCTGCTTTGCCTTGGCATCCGCCATCTCCTTCATATGCTTTCGCTTCCTTGCCTCCCAAAGAGGATACACGCAAAGACACGACGCGAAAAGAATAGTCAAACCGTTCCATAGTTGCGCACCTAGGAACGCACGGTTGTGCTGACCACCATGAGCCTCATCAGCTGCGAGAGCAATCGGTGGTCCAATCAATGCACCGAAACCTGCAGCACCGTAGACAATACCCATTCGAGTTCCTATGACCGCTAGAGAGGGGCAGAGATACGGGATGATGAATGCTGGCAGGGTTGTGACTGCTCCAGAGAAGAAGCCGTAGAGGATGAGAAAGACAGTGAAACCGCCGAGGTTGTGCACTGCGATCCAGCATAGGGCAAGCATTCCAGAAACAACCGAGTTGAACATGAGGATGGACTCTGCTCCCAGGATCTTCTTATCCACCATCGCTGCAGGGATGATTCTTCCAAGAGCTTGAGATGCATTGAGAACAGCGAGCATATAGTACGCGAGGTCCTCGGAGACGGGGTGGTCAAGACCCAGTAGGCCAAACGAAGGCGTTAGGATGTATGGTACAAGGAAGCCCAGCCACATAATAATGAAGCCAATGTGAAGATACTGAATGCTTTATCCTTGATGATCGACTTGTCAAAGAGCTGTCTCGTTGGTTTCTTGACAGTTTGAACACTTGGCTTGATAAGGATGGCAGCGAGCGTCAAGGTGATGAGGGCAATGAAACCAATGGCTCGACACGCCCAGCCGAAACCTCCAGAGTCTAACAAGCGACGGACGACAATGGGATAAATGACACCTCCAAAAGATCCTCCTGCCGTCGCGCAGCCAAGCGCAAGACCCCGACGCGTCGTAAAGTATAGAGGGATCATAGCAACGCTAGGGATGTACAACAGCCCAGTGCATATCCCTCCAAGGACACCCCATGTCAACATGACTTGATAATATTGCGTCGACAAACTCAGCATCATGAGTGCAATGGTAAGCATTAGGCTCGAGGCGATGAGGATAGGATAAAAGTGTCCTTGGTCGAAGAGCGGACCCGAAATGACGCCGATGATGAGGATAAGGGAAACTTGGAGTGTACCGATCCACGATATCGCAGATGAGGAGTGTTGTCGAAGAAGCGTAGTTTCGTAGTATGTTTGAAAGACGCCGAAGCTGTTTGCTAAACCGAAGTTGTTGAGATTAATGAGAAAAGAGCCGAGGACTTGAAGCCATGCTGTGAGACCGCCATCAGGAGGAGGTTGACTCGTTGTAGATGGCTTCCAGTATCGAAAGAGTCCCTTTTCAGGCTCCTTTTCTTTTGTAGTGGTTGAGTTATCAGATGACATGTTTGCCGATGATGCTAAGAATCTCTTGAGGCCATTTCGTTTCTTGGGTTCACCATTCAGTCTTTATACTCCTTTCCTCTAGAGGTCAAAGACACTGTCTGACGCTGCCTTGTTGCACATCAAGCCAGGGTGAGGTCTTGATAATCCATTTTGAGATAGGTACTAGCGGTAGACAAGACGGTTTGCTGTTTTTGGCTTTGCCTTATAAGACAGTGTCGATCATCGTCATGCCTTGATCTTTTGAATTGCCTAATTGAGAAAGCTTGTCTTGTTATTTTCAGTGATTGGTTGTTGCGAGTTTGGGGATCCATGTTCAGGGCACTGACATCATTGCCGTGTGGGGCAGCTGAAGTCTTGGTTGGGTTTGTCAGCTGTTGTAAACTGGAGGACAAAGAAAAATGCTTCACGTTCCTGTAATAAGCGAATGGAGTCGAGAAATACTGCATGCTATGACTTTGGAAGTATTTCAGATACACTTTAGTAGGCGCGTTCATTGTCGAAATGCCGCAGTTCTAAGCATAAACTTGACCAGGCTAGTGTGGATTTTAAGCTGCATCTGTTCATGTTCCGTAGAGCTTGACCTACCAACAATGTTCTTGGTTTAAAGAACTGGATAAAGAAATAAAATACTTGTTGTTTATATAACAAAAAATAGCTCGATATTCTTCAGCAAGCCAAGAGCCCGTACCACAATAGCTCGAGTTATTGGTCGCTGCGAATGTGTTTCATGCTTACCCTGCACTCATTGACTCCGCCTGTCTTGGCCTTGACAGGATCTGCCGAGTTTTTGCTTATTACTTGACTCAATAGTCTAATCCATAACTCGAAACTACAAATTTATGCAAGAGGCTTAAGTAAACCTTCAAGTGGACAAAGAATACCATTGGTAAGTAACACCTTCTTAACCGTCACAACGGCCAGATATTTGACTCTGGGGAAGCTTAAATAGAAGCATAGCTCGACCATTACTCATCCATGAACCTCGCTTACATGTCTCGGGTGAATTCCCTCCCACATCACGGCATCTACATCTACAGGGTGAACTCGGAGTCTTGTCGCACGAGCTGATGTAACGTTGAGAACGAGTCAGTAATCAATCACAATCCATTGGTTAGAATTATCGGCCCATCCCTTCAATTTTGCTCTTCCAGCAGGGAACCTTTGATTTGCGGGCGGTTTATACTCCACTATCCACTTTCCATGTGCCGGATATCCGTGGTGATCTCTTGCTGACCCCACGAAAGAGCACGAAAGAGCGCGAAAACTTACAGCGAGTTGGGGTAGAGACATTTAACGGGAACCGTAATGCCTTCAATGTGGAGGGTATTGATTACGAGATTCTGTAATATTTAAAGCATACTATCAACTCCCTCCAGCCTCCTTCTCTATAAACAGATACAATGGCAAGTCCCGACTTTCTTCTCGAAGCCATCATGGAAACCTCCGCGTTCTCAGAGTGGGATGCGGGGAAGCACTAGCAGTCACCACCACTCTCCAATTGGACACCCTCGCCTTTCGGGTAACTAAAATAGGTATCTCCGCGGTGACACCGTTGGAATGAGGAGAAATCAAGTGGCGAATTCCCCGCAATCGGCACGTAATATCCGTCTGGAGGGTGCGGAGACTGCCACTAGACCGTGGAGAAACCTCCGTATTTCCCCGCTGGTTGTTGAGACGGACTTGAAGATCCCCAATCATTTTTTATCCATAAATACAATGCTTCTTTCTCACTCCTATGTCTTGAAGTGCTGTACCTTTGTGTCGAGTTGGATATCGTTGAGAATATTGCCAAGATGAAGTTCACGCTTGGAAATAGAGCCGCTATGGCGGATACGCCTAGTGAGGTTATGAACTGGCGTTTATACTGGAGTACCTTTGTATTCGGTACATAATCTCTCTGCCTCAAACGTTCCTCCTATTCTAACTCTTCCAAGGTGTTCTAGGTGCCAGTCGTGGTCTTGACGAAGGTCTCGTCGGAGGCATGGTCACACTAAAGAGCTTCCAAGAAGAATTCGGTCTCGATCACGGATCCAAAGAACATCAAGCCCAAGTCGAGTCCAACATCACCAGCATGGTTCAAATCGGTTCCATCGCCGGTTCCCTTCTTGCGTTCTTCCTCTGTGATAAGATCGGTCGTGTACGGTCACTTCAGTTCCTTTGTTTCTTGTGGCTTGTTGGCTTCATCATCGTTGTTACTAGCCATGGAAGCGTGGGACAGATTCTGGCTGGACGATTTATCGCTGGGCTGGGTATTGGTATGACTGTCGTTGTTGGTCCGACTTACCTTGCTGAGACTGCGCCGAGAGCTGTGCGTGGTATGCTCACCAATATCTTTGCCGGTTCTGTTTATCTGGGTGTCATGGTTGCGTACTTTAGTAACTGGGGCGCTTCGATCAATATGCCCGACTCATCTCGATACCAATGGGTTGCACCTCAAACGTGTCACATTGGTTTCTCTGGGTATGTCCTCCCGCCCTCACTGCTAAACATCCGACTAATCCATTTGGCAGACTACTTCTGATCCTGTCGTTCACCGTCCCCGAGACCCCTCGCTGGCTCACCATGAAGGGCCGCAACGAAGAGAGCACCAAGGCTCTCTGCAAGCTTCGACAACTTCCCGAAGACCATCCATTCGTTCAAGCAGAACTGTACGGCATCCGAGATCAGCTTGAGAGGGAGCAAGAAGCTATCCTTGGTGTCTCACGATGGGGTAAGATTCGAGAGCTTCTGACAATCCCTGCCAACCGATACCGCTTCATGCTTGGCTTCATGGCCCAGCTTCTTGGTCAGTGGTCTGGAGCTAGTGCCATCACCATCTACGCCGCCGAGTTCTTCGGTGTCCTCGGAAAGTCTGGCCAATCAGAGAAGCTGTTCGCTACATGCATTCTCGGTGTTGTCAAACTGGTCTCTGCCTACGCATGCGCTTTCTTCCTCGTTGACTTCATCGGTCGACGTCGATCTCTATATGCTGGCATTACCCTTCAGACCATCTCAGTCTTGTACATCGCCATCTTCCTTGCCATCGTTGGCACCGAGACCCTCGAGAATGGAACTTTGACAAGCACCCAGAAGCATGCTGGTGTTGGTGCAATTGCAATGCTGTACATCTCAGGTGTCGGTTGGACAATGGGATGGAACTCATTCCAATATCTCGTCAACGCCGAGATCTGGCCCCTCCGCCTTCGAGCTCTGGGTAGTTCCATCACCATGTGTCTTCACTTTGCGAACCAGTACGGTAACACCAAGGCTGTTCCGCTTATGCTGCTTCATATGACGAGCTCCGGATTCTTCTTCTTCTGTGCTGCTGTTTGTATCCTCGGTCTCATCTGGGTTTGGGCATTTGTTCCTGAGATGGCAGGAAGATCACTGGAGAGTACTGATGAACTGTTCTCTCTACCTTGGTACAAGATCGGCCGCTATGGAAATAAGCTGGCGCCTGATAACGAAGCTATTTTGGCAAGGGATGAGAAGGCGGAAATGAAAAGGGAGGTTGAGGTGAGCCAATTAGAGCAAGCATAGGGATATTTGTCTAGTAAATAGGGTTACAACTTCTTCCAAACACATGAACTGAAAGTAACTGCCAAAATAAACGGTGTTATTCTTATACGAAAGCGGCGAAGACTGCATTGCCCCTCAATACCTTCTTCAACCCAGCAAGTCTGGTACAGTAATCAAGAGTCGACTCCTCCCAACGACGCCGATAAGATCCTTTCAATATGGTCGCGTACTGTCCTATACCACTCCATGGTCTAATAACGCATTCACCATTGAACGCTCTTTCTGCCAGCTTCTTCTGGTCTTGAAGTCTCCCGACAAGTAGCCACCGAGTGATCTTCGGATAAGGTAGACTCTTTTCGAGTCCGCTAACCATGTTTCCATTCTCATCAGTGTATTCCAGCTTTGCGCCTCGTCGGACAAGTAACTTGACCAGTTCCAAATTCCCGAAAGAAATGGCGCACATAAGAGGTGTTCCAAACCATGAACCGACCATCTCCACGTCCGCTCCAAGGTCTAGCAACAGACCTGTCATCTCCGCATCACATTTCCGTACCGCTAAACATAGTGGCGACCCGTGATATCTCCCCCTCATGTTCAACAGAATACTCGCATCATGGGGTGGTAAAGACTTGTATAAACGCTTGATTTGGCTCGTTGTGCAGGAAATGATGGCGATGTTGAGAATGCTCTCTGGATTTGGTGCATGAGAAGGTAAATGTCCATGGAGCCACCGGGACTGAGACAAGTAGTCGATGTATCGGCCTTGAAACAAAGTGAAAGAAAGCATAGAAGTTCCGTCGTCGCTCTTATGATGGATATCAAGCCCCTTCGACAGAAGGTATCTGAAAGTCGCCAGTGATGAGGTTTCCAGTGTTGCTCTGTAAAGTAGATTTGACCCGTCCATGCTTCTATATTGTAAAGAGGATGGTCGCTCTTCTGCCAACAGCCTTACCGTGTCTAAATGGCCCATGATGACAGCCAACGACATAGCAGTGTTACCATACATGTTCCTAACTTCAACAAGCGCATTGTGCCGTAACAGCTCTCTCACAACAAGGACATGATTATTGCCGGCTGCAATGATCAAAGGCGTCTCGTTACGTTTATCCAACGCATCGACATCAGCGCCCTCATGCATTAAGAGCTTGATCATCTCGACATTTCCTACCGCTGCTGCAAAATGCAGGGGTGTTCTGTTTGGAACAACTGGATTCGGGTATTTGATGAATGCGGAATTGAATTGTTCGGCTGAGTCGCCTCCAAGAGCAGAATCAAGCCCGCCTTTCCATGCGTTGCTGGCTATGTTACTACACCGTATCCTCGATTGCAAAGGCCTGACTTACTAATAGTCGTTCGAATTCTTTCTGAAATGATTCAACATCAGTTTCAAGACGTTCAAGGTATTCTTGTAAATGGCATGGCAAATAGCGTGGATAAGTTGTACCCGGGTGATAGATTGAGACTCCAAAGCAGCTGATAGCAATTTCTCGATAAAGGGTGCTGAATCCATGGTAGTGACCGCGTAGGAGAACAAGTTCTGAGTCGAGTGGTGTTTGCAGAATGAGCTGTTAGTGCTTGCACCTTCGTCGAGTAGCCAGTTGACAATGGCATCTTTCTGAGCTCTTATAGCAGCAAAGATAGGGGTGCAGGAGTGACAGCTTGGCAAAGGCTTGTCGATCAAACACCCTTGACTGACAGCCAACTTGCACTGCTCAAGATTTCCTTTCATAATAGCATCCTCAAAGTCTCGTCTTCGGGCAAGCTCTAGTCCTTCATTGGATATTAGGCCCTTTATCATATCTCCTGTGGCTGCAACCTGCCCTCGGGGAAGAGGAGATCCCAATGATAGCAGTAAAGAGGCGAGCCCGTCGAATCCAGTCTCGAGGGCATAGTCGATTGCAAGTTTCCCGTCTTTGTCTTGAGCAGAGATATTTATACCCTGATCTATAAGCATTAGACAGCAAGCCATAGACCCTCGCATCGCTGCATAATGAAGCACTGTCCTCCCATAAGAAGTGCTGATATTGATATCAAAGAAGTGGTTGTCGAAGAAGTATGATAGAAAGTCGGGTACGTCAGCTGCAAAGTGTAGCAAACTGACTTCGTCATCGAGTATCTGTTTCTTCGTTTTTGCCCCGTATGTGCTTGACCATGTAGCCTTGGGAGAAAGCTGCCATTGGGAGGGACTTGCAGACATGTTGACTATCCACTTGAGCATATCGAGCTGGCGGTTAGTTGTAGCCCATTGAGGGACTCCCCAGCCATGAAAGTCAACGGCAAAGGAGTCGTGTCCAATATCTGATAGGCACTTTACCAGATCCAAGTCGTTTTGCTTTGCAGCCTCAATGATCAAAGGAGTTGCAGGGCTTGTAGACAAGTGAGTAAGTCCCTTTTCGTCCAGTGCTTCGATCAGAGATGTTTTATCTAGGCTTGAGCCTTTGACAACCAGCTCGAGTGGGCTTTGACCAGTCGGACCAACGTGGTTGATTGTTTGAGAAGGAATGGCCTCCAGTATAGCCTTGAATATTTCGATGTTCGCTTCTCCACAAGCCATTTCGAATAGAGACATAGGGCTCTCTGACATACGGTCAGGGACCCGTCGATGAACATCAACACCAAGACTAATGAGTTTGACTGCAACTTCTGGGCTAGCACTTAACATAGCTAACTTGAAGAGATGGTAGCTATCATCGACTGCTTGAAGCGAAATGCTGACCTTTGAAGAGTCCATGACTTGGGATAAAAGAGTAACAATCGATGTTGAGCAGAAATGATCCTTTATCCAACCTTTAAGCGATCCAATCAGCGGAACCACAGCAGATATATTTCTTGTACCCTCAAAAGAAGAAAGAATACCATGATTAAAGAGTGTTGTCAGGTCTCTAGAGAAATAATAGTAGCATTCACCGGCGACAAAGGTTCCAGCCTCACAGCAGATGTCTTCCAACTCCAGCGTACCGCAAAGAAGCTCCCAGGCGTGCGTCACCTTCCCAGAGTTCGAAAACTCCTGATCCTTGGGAATGAGAATCTTCAATATCTCGGAGTCCAGGGGTATCGTCTTGTCCAACTTGAGAGGCATGTTGTGAGCAAGCCAGCGCTGGAAGAATAGTTGAAATGGGAACTTCCCTGAATTATCGGCGCAGAAGGGATCAAAAAGTTCGGCCAAGGATCGGGCAAACTCTGGAGTGCATGCGGCGCTTAGATGATGCATTGGTGTCGATTCCGAGTTGGAGCTGCCGAAGTTTGTAACTCCCTTATCTCGCAATGCAGTTAACAGTTCTAAGGAACCAGTAACTACTGCATCGTGCATTATCGGACTCTTCGACATGAAGTACTTTGCCTCAGCTGGTAGAATCTCCAATAACGCCAGAGCTGGCTTCATATGACCGTTGTGAAGAGTGGCGGAGAAGGGTGTTCGACCATCCTCGTCTATAGTTGCAAGATTCTCCAAAGTGTTTTTGTCTTCTTTCTGAAGCAAAGTTATGATCTTTTCGTGTCCGTTGTAGCATGCCGCATGCCACGAGTTTTGACCTTTTTCGTCTCTGGATCCTGGATCGACACCTCGAGAAAGAAGAACTGAGGCTACCTCTGCATTGTTTGATTCACAACTGATATGTAGACAGTTCTGTCCAGAGGTGCTACACAGAAATCCATCGATGCCAGATCCAAGAAAAAGCTCGACTATCCTGCCGCTGTTGGCCGAAGTGCTTCTCGCCGCGGCACTCAACAGCTCGAAATCAGTCGGCTTAGCAATAACACCACCAAAACGTGAATCCGATATGAGTATCGACAGCTCTTCTACCAACCCAAACTTGGACGCAATATCAAGAGCTTGCCGGTACTCAAGGTCGTTATAACTGTAAGCCATTGGATCGACAGTCATATTCTGTAAACTAAGGCCACGTCCACGAGAGAAGGACAACGCAGTCGCTGCCAATGGTTTCCACTGAGGACAAGCTTTTTCCCCAACAGCTAAGCGAAGAATAGCCTCGAGCACCAAGTCATCGGACTCATCTTTCCATTCAAAATTAGAAAAGGCCGTGACTGCATCCTCTGGTACAGTAGACGTTGGACGGATGAACTGAAGAAGATGATGTCCCCCCAATGACTCAATGGCATGAGCCATACAGCTCTTGCCCTCGACCACAAATGCAGTATCAGCACCATTATCCAGAAGAACCTTGATTGTGCCAGTTACACGCTCAATAAACACAGGATCTGACAGCTTTTCATCGAGAAATTCACTTTCCTCTAGACCGATAGCCATGGCAAGCGGGGTATAGTTATCTCGCACCACATTCACATCAACACCACTGTCAATAAGGAACTGACATAGCTTGGGGCTTAGCAGAAACACGGCGAATTGTAGTGGACCGTTTGACAGTTGATGCATAGTCCACAGTTCGTTCTGCCCCCCAGACAGTACTGCATGAGCCCATGCTCTAAAGTTGCCAGTCTTGCGGATATCGAAGAGGCGCTTGAGAAGGTTGAGAACGGGTTCTTCTTCTAGGATCTTTAGGTGGAGGGGATAAGAACCTGTGCTTCTCTGTATTCCAAGAGGCGTATGCGCCGCGAACTTGTAGAATGGGTGCTTCTGGTTTCTCTCTTTGGCGTAGGCTTCCTCGACTGTGTCAATGATAGTTGGTACCCTATCAAAGTGTGGGAGCAGTATGAAGCCAATTGAGGCTTGTGCAAATGACTGATAGGCATCTGCTTCAGAGTATCGAAAGTCACCAACTTCAGTCCTCTCCAGGTATTCCAAGACTGTAAAATGGGCGAATTCGAAGTAATTCCCATCTAAGGATTTTCGTAGCAAACAGCCACAGTTACGAGATATAACCTCAGGTTCGATAATGTCATCGGCTTCAAAGACATCTATATCTTCCTGAAATGAGACTGCCTCGCATAAGCTGGCGATATTCATCTTGGGCGATCCTAGCGCTATCCACTGGAGGGCTCTTCGAATACAAGACTGTGTTTCAGGAGGACACTGCATGACCCTTTGTAGAACACGATCGTATGTCTCATTCAGAGTTGGGGGTAATTCAGTTAAAGCTTTTCTTCGGGCCTTGTTGTTGGGAAGATTACAAATATGATCAATTTGACAAGCGACCCAGCGAAACCTGGTGAACAGACTGTGTCAGCGAAGCGAACTTGTCATAGCAAATCATGTACCCACATTCCTTGGGCCCCATGTACCAATGCATGTAGGATATCCTTGTAGAGATCCGGATTCGTTCTTTCGATGTTCTTCAGGACTTTGCGCTTGCTGACTTCTGCAAGCGTATAATCCTCCAGGTCCTTCACATGAGCTGAGACCTCAATGTGTTCAAACCCTTCGGCAAGCTCCTCGTGGATCTCTTCCTCCTTTCGACTGAATAAGGCGGAGCTGACGGTTTCAGATCCATCTACTATGGCCTTCAACGACCGGGTCATGCGCGCTACCTGATCTCCGCATTCGTCCAGCCCATCGACTATAACAAAGACTTTCTCATAGACTTCGGACATACATCCAACCAGTTCCACAAGATCGTCTAACCTTGGTTGGGTGTGAAGCTTGTCGTCGGGATGGAGCATGTCGAAGTATTCTTCAAGAAGATCAAAGGCCTCTTCACCCTGAAGACCAAGTTGGACTGCAAGGGCCGCCAGAATGTTTTCGGGGAGGCATGAGTCTGGGTTCTTGTAGTCACAGAACGCAAAACAGACTGCTGTAAGATCATCGCTTTGTTCAAGAACGGTCTCAATGACAAGCCCACAAAGAACTGTCTTCCCGCTGCCTGTGAAAGGGTCAGCCAAGCTATAAACATGATCAAGCAGGGGAAACTTACCTGGAATCCCGCTTAGCCACAATTTCGAGTTAGATCCACTTTTCCAGTTCGTAAATGTAGAATCGTCGCTGGTAAGCCAAGATCCAGTAGCCTCATGACGAAGCTCACGGCTAACATCAAGATAGTCCTGAGGTTTCACGCAGAGGAAGAAGTTCATAACCTCCTTACGTCTCTTGTTAAGCTCAACTCGAGTTTCAAAACTGATCCTTCTTTCAATCATGTTATGGATTTCATCCTGCTTGGCCAAACTCTTGATCAGCGCATCCATACTATCCGCAGAAAGTGCCAGATGAAGATTGGCGCGATGATTTGCCAGCTCGGCGACCAAATCTTTCGTTTCCTGTAGGGAAAAGGGCCATTTTAACTTTCTGACAAAACGCCTCGCTGATTTGCCACTATCGAAGTCAGACTGCGCTTTATCAAGCTTGCTGTTGATCTCATCCAACGTCTTCTGACACGACTCAAGATGCTGAGGCTTAAGCGCCGAGTTCGAGTGTCGATCTTCCAAAGCCGAAGCCAACAGTCTAAGGTTTTCAAAGATCCCAGCCAATTCTCTCGCCTGAGTGGCAAGTTCTTGGGCCTTGGATGGCGCGTCCTTAGCTTCCTTGCAGAACTTGGTCACTTGTTTGAAGACGGACCCTGTAAGTTGAACAAGACCAGCGATACTAGCGGCCAAACCGATGGCCTCAGCCATATTTGAGCCGTGACGCGTAAGAGACCGCGGAAATAGTGATTTAAGATGCTATTTGAGGGGTATGTGAAAAATAGGCTGCAGTCAGCTGGAGCTTGGAACGAATGGATCAGAGTGGCGAAGCTGATGATCCGATGATCCAATCATGTCTATCATTTCACCCCACAGATCCTCATAGCTTGACAGGGATCATGATCAAGTGTAACAGATGAGAAAGTGATTGAAGGTCACAAAGCACCTGGGCCTATCGAATCACCCAGCTAGAGGATTTCGTAATATCAGACCATAAGACGGAGACAAATAGTTGACAGTAACGAAATTATCACTGTCCAATATGCTCGTAAAAAGACAAGGCTTCTAGTCTGATGTTACGACGACAAATCGTAATTTTGTACTGGGGAAAACAGCTAGCTAAGCATTTATCATTAGATCAGAACCCAAGCCTTGGGGTTGATTGATTTGTGCTGATTTCGGACTATTTCTTTACGGGGCGCCCAATCGCGTTGAAGCACGAGCAACCGCTTCCTCTATACGGAACGGGATCGGTTCCAAAGCGGGAGTTGTTACGAGCTAAGTAAATGACCATCCGATAAACATTAAAAGACAGTTCAATTGCCATGTCGAACCTGAAATATTATCAGCAGTCTCAATTCTCTCGCTGAAATACTACAAGTCTCATCGGTTGTTTTAAATCTCATTTCGCCTGATAAATCCTTTCTCCTGATGCGCTATTATCACCTTCTAGCCCTTTGCGGTATGAACCCCGCCAAATATGTCTACAGCCCATCTCTAACCACTTGCACTACAGGGCTTTCCTTGGCTTCAGCCGCGAACACCAATCCTCAGATCAAGGCCGACATACGCGCTGACAGCAACCGCGACGGACGAGTCGACCTACAAGGTTCTTCAGATGTCATCAGCAAGACTCAATGGACTGAAAGGTCTGGTGCTATCTTCCTCCCCAATATCGGCGATACGGATCGACGATGCTCCAAGAAGGCGCTTAGTGGTCCGGCTTTAAGCAACGAAAAGCTCGATAAATGTAACGATGCTTCTGACAACACCCAGAGAGCGCCTCAGTACCTCGCCCCCCTCAAGACGGTCCCCATCACAATCGTTTCCAAGAACGCAAAGGGTAGTGTTACAGTTCCCGATGTCACTCAGCGCAAGTTCGTCCGTATCTTTCAGAAGCAGGGAAAGAACTGGGTCTTTATCGACGATAAGCACACCTTCTCCCAAAAGGAGTTGAAGACTGGCCTTGAACTTGGTATCGATGCTCGCAATACCAGACGTCCCAAGGTCTGGGATGGACGTGTTACAGTTCACTTCAACGTCCAAGACGGTGATGTCAAGTCTGCTGACACAGTTATGCTACGTGTCGCACCTGTGCTTACGCATCATCACCTCCAAAAGGTTGAGCAAGTCCTCGCAGTCCAAGGCAACAAGACTGACAGCCCTTATCTTGTCGACTTCACCAACACCCTCAACTCAATTGCCAAGGCTGCTGGCTTGAAGAAAGACCTGTACCTCTTCAACGCAAGTGATGACATCTGGGCTCAAGATTTTGTTGAGCCAGGCTACGCAAGCATGCCTGGTCCCAAGGGAACAGTCTCTATTCGGATCATGATTCGGTGTCCCCAGGATGAGCGCGTGGCTGGTCGACAACTCTTTGAGTATTACCGAAAGGCCGGCGTTGGTGCAGTGCAGCATCTCGGTGGGAAGCGAGACGAGATCAACTCAGGTGGAAATATCGAAGCTATTCCACCTTATACTTTCAAGGGTAAGAGTTGGCCAGCTGGACGTGTCATTCTGGGCAACCATGGCAAGCAGAGGCATCATATTCTTCCTTACCTTGAAGCCCAGGAGTCACAGAACCCCCTCCTGCTTGATACTGCTTGGCTCTCCATCGGTCATGTCGATGAGTTTCTCCAGTTTCTGCCTGCCAAGAACAAGAGAGGTTGGGTTGCAGTCATTGACGATCCTCTTGCAGCTATCATGCTTCTTCAGGAGACTCGCAAGGCAGGCCATGGATCTCTCCCGGCTATTTCACGCAAGAACGACACTAGTTCTGGCCCCGGTGACTGTGGTGGTTTCGGTTGCGGACCTATTACTGTCAATTCACCCACCATCGCTCAATTACTGGCTGATAAGAAGTTAATGAGACTCAACGAAAAGTGCGCACAGCGGATCGAAGGCAACATCAAGATCATTAAGAAAGAAGTCGGACTTACCGACCAGGACATCGTTCGCATTCCAGCTTTGTTCAAGAACAGCGACTTCTCTGACGGTGATGACTCGAGGCTTCAAGTCGCAGCATTCTTCCCTGGTGTTGTGAACAATCTGGTTCTTACCGGTTACAACACTTGCGTTGCGCCTAACCCATGGGGTCCGGTTGTCAAGGGGAAGGATATCCTTGCTGAGACCATTAGCAAGAAGTATGCAAAGATTGGAATGAAGGTCAAGTTTATTGATGATTGGAATACTCATCATAACTTTGGTGGAGAGGTACACTGCGGTAGTAACTCGATCCGAGACATGGCTGCCAAGTGGTGGTGATCACCTTGCGTCACAGGATCAGTTAGGCCTTTTGTATCCTCCTGCCATACGATTTCATAGTACAGTGTATCATACCTCTTCCATCGAAACCATTATTCAATACTAGCTTCTCAAGATATCCTCCTCACTCAAACCATGGCTACATTTCTTCGATAGCACAAGGTCAAAAGAGAACTCCTCCACTACGACTATACCGCCTTCCAATTCAACGGGTGATTCTTGGTGACTCCGACCAACGCTGTGCAGTTCATAGCCATGGCTAGTCCTCTCTCCGCCCCACTACCGATGTGTATGACAATCTCTCGTTTCCTCGGGTGTATCCTTGTTCCTAGACGTCCCTCTTGATACAAACTTCTTGAAGCCTGGTAGGTGACGTCGGACGAAGGGTGCTAGATGAGCGAGACAGTTGCAGATGATAGCGACGTTCATCTCGATGCAGCTCCAGAAAAGGACAGTGACCTCGGCTTCTCAGGAAGGCTCGGACCGCTTTTGTTCCCCGCCTGTTCGAATGTTATACATGGCACCATTGTTTGTTTGTAAGCAACCAGTATTGCCTACAATTATTGAGAATAGTAACAATAACGGCGGCGGGAAATCTAGCTTTGTAGGATGATTGGTGACAAACGATTATTGATAACCGAGACGTATCCTGTGCCTTGAGATACATCTTACAGTCTCAGATTTCATCTCCTTAACCATCGAGAATTGTGTCCATCAAAGCGATCTGCAACAGAATTAGTTAGTAACCGCCCGTATTACAAGATTTATCATAGTTTCCAGCTCCCGTTTACGTCTTCTGAAACTTACGAAATGCCTATCTGAGCATTTCTTGGCACATTTCGAAGTGAATGGCCTATAGTCCCTTATAGCTCTCGGCCCTCTAGCAGTTCAATACTCTTGTGATCAACAATCGCCGCGCAGTGTCGTTCCACCATGGCGTCGACAATCTCGCGGCTTTGCATCAAGGGTCCAGCAAGAGCCCATGCGAATCCATGGAAGGTTTGTCGCCTGTACTCTTCCCAGACGTCCTCGATCTGACGATCCGGGCCTCCCGCATGGTTCAGCGCGCTTAGGTAAGTTTGGAGGAGATCCCTCTCATGATTGCGGCGATCTTGGATCGATAATGAGCCAGCGATGAAGTAAGCAACATCGTACAAGGCTGATGCAGCGTGAATGACCTGCCAGTCAAGAAAGCCAGGTTCTCCGGCGGGCGATATAAAGGTGTTTCCTATATGTGCATCTCCGTGAACGATGCACTTCATACTGGAATCAGATGCCCAAAGAGCCTTGAACGTCGCGGTCATTCGCTCTCGATCCTCCATAAACTTTGGGACTGGTGGTCTCGCATCTAGAGCAAATCTCTTGGCCCATTCTTCCGGCGCCAACAAACCCGAGATTGCATCTCTGATTGAAACAGTTTCGCTCAGAGAGGGAATGTCATCTCCGGCATCTCCCCAGGTACTAGCATGAAGAGCAGCTAACTGCTCGACACTTTTTCTTGTCCTTTGGACAGGCCATGTCTCAAGTGGGTTGCCAAATGTATAGCCTTGAGCTTTGAGGTCGGCCATTACAACGATACCTTGTCCATTGACGGTATCTGTGCCAGCATACAGAGTAAGGGGGAGAGGGATATTGAGCTTCGGGGCGAGATAGTAGTAGAACTCCGCTTCGAGCCGGTAAATGGCGTAAAGGAATGGCAAAGATTCTCGAATGTCGGGGTTAAATCCGCCTTTGACGCAGATCCTGATAGCGCTGTCAACAACAGGATTCTCGAACGTCAACTCAATCAAGATCTTAGAAGCCGTTCCATGGATCGTGTCAACGACTTTGGCGTTTTTGACAGGTTTTTCGAAAATCTTGGTGAACCAGGCGGTGATAAGTTCATCGACTGTGAGCGGCAACGGCTCATTTGATCGTATGATACCGTTCACTTTGTGTGCACTTGAAGCCATGACTATTGCAGTTTACAACATCAAATAAACACGTCTTCACTCCAGACACGAGCGGGGTTGCTTATGTGTCCAGACAGATAAGAATTGCAAAAGTTCTTTGACATCCTTGGCGAGCAATGCATATCTGACATGTTAGTAATAAGCCAGGATTACTTTGGGCAGGTCTTTGCTGACTTTTGCGGGGACTGTGTCACCCGATAACTGTGAGCTGCAATGTTTCGCGTCGATTTCGACATGACAAGGAATAAATAACGTATGCCAGTCGTATCAGCGATCCACGGCAACTTATCGGCGAGTGAGTCATTTCGGACCGAGCCACGACAAATAGAGAAGGCTTGCCGGGTGCGGGGAAACAGACCGACCTAATGCAGTGAATCTGAACGTCCAACATGATTTAAAACCTGCGCTATCTCGTGCCAAGCCCCCGGTTGTTTCTTTCTAGATACCTATACTACAGAAAGGCGTCAATAGAATACACGGTTATTTCCCTTCTCAAATCTCACCATGACTCCCTCAATTGAAGAGCTGCTGAAAAACTACGATGACGACGCTCCCATTGAGAGAATTGCATTTCGCAAATACAAACACCCCATCGCTATTGTCGAGCCAGATCCAGCATGGCCCGAACTTTTTGCCCGCGCAAAAGCGCGTATCGAGTCTGCTCTCGGTGACACCGCAATCTCAATCAACCATGTCGGCTCAACAAGCGTTCCAGGCCTTCCAGCCAAAGCCATCATCGACATTGACTTGACCGTCAAAGACCACAATGATGAAGCATCCTACGTCCAAGCTCTTGAAGACGTTGGTTTCCATTTTCTCCTAAGAGAGCCAGGATGGCATGGACATCGCTTCTTTTGCGACTATGAACCCGTGCCGACAAACCTGCATGTTTGGGGTCCTGGATGCCCGGAGGTAGCGAGACATAAAATCTTCACAGATTGGCTGAGGAAGAATGATGATGATAGGAAGTTGTATGAAGATATTAAGAGGGAGTCTGCGAAAGCGAGTGTTGAGAATGGAGAGGATGTTATGGGGTATAATAGTAGGAAGCAGAAAGTCATTCATGAGATTCTGCAAAGGGCGTTTAAAGACTTGGGATACCTGTAAAGCATGCCATGGTATTTTTCTAGGACTTATGACGGCTTGCGGGCGAGAAAACAATAGAATGTTAGGCGAGGTCAAAAAGGCTGCAAGGGGAACTTTGGTGATCACAATTATCAGCACCTTGGAACAATTCAAGAAATTAGTGCTACCACTTTCCAAGCATTTGTTCAGTAAACGTAACAATTCATAAAATTTGAATTGCCTCGAGATCAAGCTCTGGTTGAAGCATGCTGGACGGATCTTGCAATGAACTTCTTGTGATACCTTCCAATTCGAGCCTAGGTTTCAGCTAGCCTCAGCTTCGTCCACGGCTCCAAAGGGCAATGACCGACCTGCTGCCTGAATAGTTCCGAGTGGAAATTTACGTACTTATCAGACTGTGCTTATCTGAGTCGCGAACGTCTCAAATCGATTCTTAAACTTCTCATGATATTTCATTATCGTTTACAATGTCTCACTCACCAATGCAAACCTGTCCATGCCACGCCCCAGGCGACGATCCCGCAGAAATTACAACTCTGCATCAAGCAGCTTTTCACCAAAACAACCAACGACTAGAAGACCTTCTACACGACGGCGCTGATGTTTCGGCAACGCAAACGCCACGCGACTTCACACCGCTTCACTACGCCGTTCAGTTCGGCGACGAGAAAGCTGTGCAGATATTCATTGAAGCCGGGTCCAATGTCTCTGCAGCAAGCTACGATGGGGTCACGCCGCTACACAACACAGCCGCCGGTGGAGATGTCAAAATCACTAAGATGCTCTTGAAGGCTGGGGCAAGTTTTGATAGTCGCAATATCGATGAAGAAACGCCTCTGCACGTGGTCTCGTTGTTTGGAGAGACACGAATCGCGAAGGTTCTCATAGACGCTGGAGCGGATGTTTCGGCCAAGGACTGCTACGGAAACACGGCTTTGCATATTGCTACATCCCATGAGCATGTTGGCATTGTCCAACTACTTCTTGACGCTGGCGCTGATGTAAATGCCGTGAACAATAATGGCGATCCAGTGCTGCATCATGCACGAAGCGACGGACCAGAATCTGTCAAGCTTCTCATTCGACATGGAGCAGACATTCACCTCAAAGGGGAAGGCGGCGATACACTTCTGCATCGTGCTGCGCAAAGTTCACCTGCGCTTGCACGAGACTTGCTTAAAGCCGGGATTGATATTGAAGCGAAAAACAATGAAGGAGCAACAGCTCTTCACATTACTGCAGCATACGGGGATTTTGAATCACTGGAGGTTCTAATTGATAGTGGAGCCAACATCAAGGCCACAAACAACGATGGTGAGACGGCTCTGCATCTAATAACAGGGAACCCTTCGGCGCCGTATCTCGGCAGCGGGCGTGATTCAGACAAGAAGGCAAAGTTTTTGATCGATTCAGGAGCGGATATCGAGGCTAAGACAAAGTTTGGAAAGACACCTTTGGACTATGTGGTTGATTGTGGCCGTGAGGCGGTTGAGAAAGTCCTTCGCGAGATGAGAGCGTAGGGCTAGAATAGACCGGCAAGATATCAATTATTCACTCAGTAGAAGTCGAAGAATGATTCCAGCATAATATAATTAGTGACCATAGATATATCAAGCAAAAAAATATCCTGTTGTGGCATTCTTAGTGCACTGTTTCCTTCATGGCAGTCAATATCTCATGCGTGATCAACAAGAGCCCAGGTATGATCAGCAATCTTCCTCCTCTCCTCCTTACTCCACTCTTTCTTCCCCTCAATTACCCTCCCATGATTGTCCAAACAAGCCCACGATACGCCTTTTGCTTCAACCTCTTCAGCAGCTTTATACAGTCCATCAAGTTGTCTCTCAGCACACTGCTCAGGCTGCATACCAACCAATCTCGAAGCGACCTTTGACACAGCTCGGAAATACCAAGCTGAGTTCTTCGGCGTAGCAGTGTTTACGACTCCCGGATATCCGTGCGCGAAAAATTGCTTGGTACTTTCGTTTTGGAAAGCGTGATGCTGCACCATGGCGTCATTCATGCAGATGCAGTGATTCGCTGCGTGAGCGAGACTGAAGGTTTCCTTGAGATCGAGATCATCCCAGTTCAACTTCTCAGGATTGCCATTGAGTCCGTCCAAAACGAGGAGAACTTTCGCATCTTTACTCAAAATTGGACTCAGCTCTCGGATTAACAGTTGACGGCCATAGTAGTGCAACGCCATCTTTCTGTCAATGCCTTCGGATGTTTCCGTCCGTCCGGCGAATGACATGATTCCCTGCGTCATTACTAGCAAATCAAGAGTATTGTTCTGGCTGTTGCTTCGGAACTCTTGCGCAAACTGTTTCAAGGCGTGCATGGAGGTTGCGTCGACAGAGCGAAAGGAGACTTTCTCAGCTGGCATGACTTGAGGTTTTGTCCGACCGACAATAGTGATTGCTGAGAATTGATACTGAGGAGATGTTGCCAGACGCTTGGCTATTGCGTAGCCGATACCGCTGGTACCACCGACGACAAGAGCACTGGAGCCTGATATGACTTTGTTCATGATGAATATGAGATGAGGAGATGCTCTGTCAGACAAGATGCGGGGGACAGAGAGCAGGACGTCAGGTTTTATGGTATGGCCGGCCAGTCAAATATGACGGAAAGGAGCAAATCAGCATTATTTGTACAGAAAGGGTGTGATTAACGATAAGAGTTGATACTGTGCCACTCTCATGCGCGCAGGTGACTAGTGCTTATGTCGGCGCATAATTGTCCTTGAAGGGAGATTTTCCATACTCGTCTTACATGGCATGATGTTCCGAACCCGAGACCGAAAATACCCGTAGCTCTCTCTCTGCTATGTGAGCGATTCAGAGATTACCTCTTGAAAGAACTTATAATCTCCTCCATATGACTAAAAGTAAACTCGTCCATCACTTCCCTCCATATTCTATCCTGAACACTCTTGCCCTGTTCAGTGTAGTAAAATGAGCCAAATCTACAGGTTGTTAGCGACTGCCAAACTCTGGAGTGTTGAGGTACTTACGGGCAAATCTTCCAATCCATGATATACGACCCATGAGATTCCTCTCCTTTCAGAACCGCAGCATCAATGTATGCTGAGGCCGCTTGTTCCGTTGTACGGCCGACTATCCGAGTTCCCATGGCCATGGCGATCTTCATGAGCCCAGAGCTTTTGTCCATCAATCCCGTGCCCTTAGTCAGGCCGGGGTCAACAAGGTTGATGATAACATCACTTGGGTCAATGTGTTGAGATAGTTTGTCGATGAAGAGTTGACCGAGAAGTTTAGACTTGGCATAGTGCCCCATGCCATCAAAGTTGGCTTCTGAGTCCAGAGCTGTGGTGGTATGGTCTGCTTTGGCCTCGGGCAATTCGCAGTGCATGGCCGTCCCAGAGCTGACAATCGTGAGACGCCCTGCTTTCGACGCTGGGGCCTTGCTCTTGAGCATAGGCAAGAGAACAACAGAGAGGTACATTGTGGACAGAAAGTTGACCTGCATAGTCTCTTCATGACCAGTTGCCTTATTGATGTGAAAGGTTGTACCGCCCATACCAGCGTTGAGAATGACAAAGTCAATCCTAGGCAGAGTCTCGCAACGCTTTGCAAAGTCTTCAACCGAGCTGTAACTTCCCATATCCAGCTTCCAGACGTCAATCTGGGGATTATTCGAATCTGATGAACGATGGAGTTTCTCAGCAGCAGCGTTGCCCTTGTCTTCAGAACGCACCGCAATGATGAGATGGCTTAACCTATTCTGGAGGAGGAGTTTGGCACATGTGAAGCCGATACCATTATTGGCGCCAGTTATAATAACTGTTTGGCCGGAGAGGTCGAGATCCTTGGGGGATATTGTGGTTTGGTGCAGACTTGAGATTGGATGAAAAGTTGACCAGGCGATAGGGTAAGTGCAGGCATTTTAGAGGATGCACTTTGGAAGGGAGATATATCCTTAGCCATATTGAAAGGTCACAAAATTTATTTGATAAGTAACGAGGTTCAAGTAGTGCTGAAATTCTTTGCAAATACCGTTAGTGAGGAAAAGCGTTCTTTTATATGATATTTTTATGAGTCAAAATCTCTACCAGTTCTCTGCATACCGCACTACTCTGTCAATATCGACATGAACTATATCCCAACTGGGATAACGATGTGGTCTTCGCATCTAAAACGCCTTTCATTAACGCGCGTTACCGGACTTGTCCGTTAGCTCTTTTTTTGTTGGCAGTCCCTCGCATAATCCTCCGTGGTTTTCGTATCGACCTTGACAAACAACCAGATTGATGTCTCAAAGCGGTTAGTACACAAAATGCTAGCTCGGAGCATTCTAAAGTCCGAATGCATCGGAGACGGGTCAACAGGTTCCGGTAATTACGCTTAGCCTAATTGAGGTATCAGTCTGGTCAAGGTGGTGGAGCCCCAGGGCGAAGGATTGAGGCTTAGCGGATGCGAGATTTGGGCCAGATTGAGACCCTTTTTCGGGTCGGTCAGCATCACTCTCATTTATTATCGGTAATCAAACGATGGCGGCCACTGAGTATACGTTTCTGACAGTTGATGGTCATGGGCATCCACTTGAGCCCGGCAGCCGAGCCTCGATTCGGAGTCGGTGCATGAAAGGCGTCAACGTACGCCAAGACTCACGCCGCTCCAAGCGGAGAGCTCGAAAGAATCAAGAAGAAATCCTTGAAATTCGAAGAGGCGAAGAGAGTATCATTACACAGAGACCTGACTCACCTTTCTCCCGGAGTGGTTACTGCGGAACCGTTGTGAAGTCATTGCAGGTTCGAACTGATGAGCTTGGCTTTGACTCTTCACGCTTGCCATCTGCTGTGTTGCGGTCAGGTATGCATGAAAGCTGTTCCGTGTACGGATACATCGTTACTAATACATAATTGCAGCTGTGAAGTATAATGCCTTACTCGATGCGGCATATCCACTTGAGATATACCTTGAGACCACACACGCTCAAGGACACAGAATGACCAACGACTTGACATTATTGAACGACAACAAGACTTTACTAGAGTCGATATTCCTGGCAATACATGCCGTGGACGATCTATGTTCCGGAAATACGCTATCCCTTCGGTCGCAGCGATTACTCTGCACCATCCTCTCGTCATTGAACAACAACCTTCATAACACTTCCACCCAACAATCCTACTCCACCATTCTTGTCATACTGATCTTGCTTTTTGCCGCTGAGTCATTTCAAGATTTTGATGCTGTTGGAACTCACCTTGACGGACTGAGGAGATTATTGGAACTGCGTGAGACACAGCCAGCGCCAATAGACTCCAAACTAATGTTCAAGATCCAGCAGGTCGATCTCAGGATGTCGTTGGCCACCGGTCGGCCATTGTACTTTCCTTTCAACTACCCAAACCCACAGCAACCTGTTTGCGTCATCAGTCCGTCAAGTATGCTGCCCTGGTTGATGGTACATCCCACGTTGATGAGCTGCTATCAGACATTGCAAGCGTTATCAAATCATGCGAATCAGTGTCAAGTCCCCAAAGCTCAAAACCTTCTCAATTGGGCAGATTTCCAGTCTCAGGTTAGCACGAGTCAAACTCACTTGCTTGGCCTTGGAGACCGTCATCTCCCTGTCGTATCCGAAGCTCTGCGACTTGGCATGCTTGCCTTCTTATCCACACTCTCGCGTAGTCCGGTCCGAAAACCTCACCTACCAATATTTACCTCACAGCTTGAGGAGTGCTATATGCTTATGAAACAAAAACAAGATTCCCACAAGCCATTGCTTCTCTGGCTTATGCTGATGGGACATATCTCTACTATCGACACGTCGAGCTCGATATCATCTTCAGTATGGACATCTATTGTTGAGCCCGACTTGTCTTGGGAAACTGCGCGAGGAATCATTAGTGAGCTTCCGTGGATTGAAAGGATCCACGATGAACCGGGAGAGAGAAGCCTGAGGCACCTACAAGTTCGAAGGGGCGATATAGGACGTCAGTGTTGAAAAGTACAAATAAACTTCGGATGTTGAAGTAAGTATTAATAAATAAGATTGACTAAGACCTTAGATAAGGTACCTAAGAAAAGAAAGGAATGCAAGTCAAGCAAACAGGGAGAGCACAGTTGGATATGATATTCTATTCTGCAATCTCATCTTCATAGGTTCAGATTTTCTCTAATTGAACATTGAACGGACCTTTTGTCTAATACCGATTACAGTGTTGCTTATATTGAAGTGCAAATGTCAGTAACGTCAGGCCAGTCATAGCTATACCCCTGATGCCGAAAAGACCTTCAGCTAGTAGACAACATTGGATAACCCTTTGAGGTATAAAGAATTAGTGTATTTAGGTCCAAGTAATTGATACTTAATATTTACGTTTCTTGTTACCTTACAGGAATAGATTCCCCGGTAACCTCTGTAGGTCGCTGGCCACTGGACCTGAAATAACAGCCATCTCGATGAGCTGATTGATTGTACTGTCCCGATCTCGGGACGATATCCTTCCAGCTCGCCAGACACTCCCAGCAGAACTCATGGCGACATAGTGTACCTATAATTGAAGTCAGAACAAACACAGTGCGATTCATGGTGATGTGACTTACAGGTCATGTGAAAGCAACCCGGACCTTTCTGTGCATTGATTCCGCATGAAGGGCACTGCTTGGTGTTGGCATCGACCCAGTCTCTCGTCTCTCGGAACCGAGGGTCCCCATTCTCCCCCATACTATCAAACTCCTCGCAGGTCAAATTATCATGCCATTTCACCTGGTGCTCAAAGCACATCTCGTAGCCACATTCCTCGCATGAGACATGGTTGCTCTCGATCAGGTCATATATCTGACCATAAGAACAATTCTCAGCAAGACACCATCGAAAAGAAGGTAACTTGCTCAACGCCTCTAGTGTCAAGTACTCATCGTATCTTTCGGCTTGTTAGAATTTGCTTATGCCAATACCGGCTAGAAATGGTACTTACTTCGAAAAAGTGTCTTGCCGCGCGTATAGCTTCACCTCATCGTATTCAAGTCGCCGACCGCAATCGAAAGAAGGGCAACTAAGAAGATGACATCCAGCTCTTCCATGTTGATCAAGCTGGGCTTCCATATAGTTCCGCAAGCACTCTGTGCAGAACTCGACAGTATGAGAGCACTTCTGTTCAAGCTTGCGAGGGAAAGGCAGAACCTTCCACTTCCAGTCCCCACAGTATCCACTGCAGATAGTATCCCATATATTCAAGGTTCTGTTAGTGAGATCATGTATAGGTTCAGTGCAGATCGAGCATTCAACCGGAGACTGTTCTAGTTGCAGAAGTCGTGTAAAGATAGGGACACGCAATACCCCATCGGTGCCATTTATTTCGAGGAGCTGGACAAGTTTGTATTTCACATCATTTGGTCTACCCTTTTCAAGAGTATATAGCTCTGAGATCCCCAGATCAAATAGTGGTTTCATAACACCATTCGATACTAGGTGCTGATGCAGGCGCTTCGCTACTTGACGTGCTTCTAAAGTTGGCTGCGGATCAAGGCTGTCAAGTATTGACACAAGGTGCTGTGCTGTATCGTATCTATACGAGAAAGCTTAGTGATTTGAAGTCAGGTCCCCTTGGATATACCTACATTCTCAATTTTGCTTCCGCATCTTGGACTCTCGCGAGTCTAAGTAGTTTCTGTAAAGTCCCACGATCCCCGATAGCGATATTAGCCGAACAGCGACCGCATGGACAGGATATCAGGATTGTAGGCCCTAACATTTCCCACCAGCTTTCACCTGATTCTTGTATAGACTTGCAAACAGATTCCACATAGCAAACCGAGCAGACAGGAGTAGTACAGGTAGTAGGCCGTTGAGGACTTGTCAAAAATTCGTTGACTAGAGGGTGTGAATTATTGGGCGTGGTTTGTTCAAACCTCATCTTATGACACACTGCGCAGCGCCGCAGTGATATCAAATCCAGATCTTTCTCGTCAAACCAATTTTGAAAGGAACGAAACAGTCTTCGAGCCTCTTCAGCACTGAGTATACTGTCCAAAGGACTCTTTACATCAGTGTCCGCACTCTCAATTTTGGAATAGAGTGGCCCCTCATCTTGCATTGCGCTGAAACTCTCATAGATGGACTGTGATCTAGATAGTAGTTTGCTAATGATGATGCCTCTTCGTGTTGTTTCGAGCATGTGTAGCGGGGGGTCGGCAATCTGCCCTCGCAGCTTGTCAACCTCTGTTGTTAGTATCCTCTTTTCATTGAGGGTTGTTTGTATGTCAATATTCATAACGCAAATCCTCTGTCGTAGGGATATTAATTCTTCAATCTTTTTGGATAGTTGAGTCTTGAGAGTTTTGTTTTCGTCTAAAAGATCGTTTATAGTGCCTTGCAAGTATTCGATTTGCTGATGCATTTGCTCGACGTTGTTCGTTAGACTACCATCCATGCACTCTCCAGATATACTTGATTCTGGGATGGCATCATTGCGTCCAAACCATGGAAGCTCCGAGAGCTTTGGAATGTGCTTGGCCATGGCATGGATAGGATGCGGTAGCTGTTTTTGCCTAACATGAATGTCTGATTGAACTCGTCGCAAGGATGACATATCTAAGATGACATAAAGTGATCCGCGGGATATGGAAGACTGGAGGTTTTGGTTGTAGGAACATATATGAGGGGAGAACCCCCTTCTTATAATCGAGAGGAGACCGATATCAGTTGTCAAACGCCACTGACGAAAGTGAAGTCCTGTTTCAAATGTGCTGGTACGCAAGTCCTATATTGAGGCCATTACAGCCAATTAACCTCAACAAATGGCAGAGAGGCTGGCCTCCTGCATGTATAGCGGGCCCTTGGAAAAAAGAAGATTGGTAAGACGTATATAGCGGAAGCTTGTTGGTTGAGCTTTGAGGAGGCTTTTCAAACCCCGCACCAGATAACAGTTATCCAGAAATAAATTTTTTTTTTATATAATTTAATATGCCTTATTATATTAATAAGCGGTACGTATCTAATAGCCTAACTTATTAAATAATGCTTAATTTATATTTACTTCTTAGAGCCAGTCTGCTACTAAACTTAATACATACTACAGGAGGTGTCTATAAACTATTAGATTTTATATAGATACTTATCAGTCAGTCATTCAAGCCAACAAGAGTCTGATTTGTATTACTACACAGGAACTATGGCTTGGCAACTTGGCAAAGGTTTATTAGCCTGATCCCTCTAGAAACCCCGGTTTAGTATACATTCTTATATTCACTGAATACATAAACGCCAAGTGACAATCTTAAATAGAACAAATTTAAGTTCCCTTTTACTGCTTTGAGATATTTATTAGCTCTATGTATGTTTTATCCGGCCACCACTTTGTATGCGCGTTGCCAACACATCATTAATGCAGGAGGCCTACCAAGCGGGGTAAACGGCCATACACTGAGATCTAAGATGCAGATGGCTCGTATAGAAATGACTTGTGTTATCTCTAACTTCTCCTCTTTCACTTCATTCGGCTTTTTTCTCTCAAACGCTTTTGCAATGGCAAAGGTCGACCAAAATAGCAAGCGACGCTGTAAAATCTGTTCCATTTCTTTCAAAACTCATTCCCAATTTGCGAATCATTGTTTAGATGCAGATCATCAAAGCGATCAGTGTTGCGAGCACTGTATCAGGTGGTTTTGTAGCACAGAAGCCTTGGCCCAGCATAACAAGTCAAAACATGGGAAGTTGCCGGAGGCTATGGCATTTCAAAATCAAAGGCTAAACGCCTCGACGCCTCAAATTCTACAGCAATTTCACTTCAAAGACCGGAACTACAGAAGATTCCCGCTACTCGACATGGCAGTTATTTACACTCGTCTCATTCTCAAATGCCATTCTTCGGAGCGCCTCAGAAAGGAGGGCTACATTTTGGGCCAAGACAATCGCGAGAACGGGGGACAAGCCGATATCACGAAACAAACCATTATGGCTTCTTGTCCAAGCTCTCTCGAACCGAAAAGAAAGGCCGTCGCTCTTGACTGCGAAATGGCAGGGGTCAGAAACGGTGATAGCGAAATCATATCCATCTGCGTCATCGACTTCTTCACTGGCCAAGTTTTAATCAAAACTCTTGTTAAACCTCGGGAGCCCATAATTGAATGGCGCACCAACATCCATGGCATACGGCCGGCAACACTATCAATAGCTGCATCCCAAGGACAAGTCCTTTATGGTTGGGAAGCAATACGACAAGAGCTATTTAAGCATATCAACACAGAAACAGTAATAGTTGGACAATCTCTCCAGCAAGATTTAAAAAGGCTACGGGTGTCACATGGAAAGGTTTTTGATACTGCTATTCTTACAGCAGAAGCGGTGTTTGGAGCAGATGCTAGTTTCGGTCGTCGATGGAGTCTACAATCCCTTTGTGCAGATCTGTTGAAATTACGTATCCGACAGGGTTCCAACCCTCACGATGCGTTGGAAGACGCTATGGCAGCACGAGAGGTTGCGTTGTGGTGCATATGCCACCCTGACAAGTTGAAGCAATGGGCAAAGAGGGCACGCAAGAAGTACAATACTGAAAAGGCGAAACAGGTGGAGCGCAGGCGAAATAACAGAAGGAATGTGTATTACCAAGCGCCTGCTCGCGACGATGAGGGGTATTATCATGATTATGGTGACGATGATGATGAGATCCTTCGATGGGAGGATGTAGTAGACTGGGATACGTGGCCAAAGTCTCCTCCCTCTTCTGATTAGCATTACGAGATGAGCAATTTTGCCCCAGATCCAACTACTGAAATTCGATTCTGTTTACAAGGCGTGGTATAGTTCTTTGGTACTTAATCGTGATGGGTGATGATGTTTGCCAACGAAAGTAAAGACAACAGCCTTGGGTTCACTCGGTGCGATTAGATGGCGCAGTCAAAAGGGCGAGGTGATTGCCAATGAATTTCAATTTATGCAGACTAAAAATGATTCATGGCGGCTTCGCATTTTGCTTCTGCAGACCAGGGAGTATGCATGTGCTACAAGGTCCAAGAAAACGTCACCTTCTATGTAATAAGTTTCAGTTGACGGATATTCTTTACTTTTAGAAGCTCTTATCGTTTAATTTCCTGGGATCGATGTGTTGTTCAAATAGAGTTTTTCTCTAACGTTTAAAAGTATTAGTGCGATGGTATACCTAAACACCCGAATTTACAAGCCTCCGACAAGATCAAGCCCGCGAAAACGAGCCTGAGAGGCAAATAGCCATTTCATGCCCACAAAGAGGCTTTCTATCCAGGTTATATAAATCTTTCAATTAAGTAACTGCCTCTGTTCTAAATGGGACGGTGAGGAAGTCTCTGCGCCAGGGAGATGTAGATTTCCAAGCTATGCCTCCTTTTTTACACCACGAAGTAGCCCCTCCGCCCTAACCCATCGGTCTGGTTCGAAAAGGTTTGGGCCATGATCCTTCTGTCTCATCTCAATGGCATAATCCAACGCTGTATTCCCGTGTACATCACGAAGGTCCACAGGCAATTGCGTATCTTGGCAAAGAAAGTGTAGTACGTCCTCCACTAGGGTTCCCTTTATGGAACTATGATGGAGAGCAGTCCGACCTTGTTCATCCATAGACCTTAGGTTTACACCCCAACTTGCTAATGTTTGGAGTACACCCACAGAGCATCGATGCGAACTAGCGGTTAGATGCGCTAGATTCAACCTTTCTGCGGTCTTGAAATCGGGGTCTGCTCCGTAGTTGAACAGAAGATCCAGTAGTTCTTGGTCATCCTGGTACGCACCGAGGACAAAAGAACTGAGATACACGGCAATCGGTGACATACCTCTGTTGTCGAGGCTGTTGATGCCATTGAATTGTCCCAAGAGATGTCTGGCGACAGCAATGTCAACAGGACCATCGTTGCTCAACAGATGATGAAGCACATTCTGTCCATATTTATCTTTTGATTCCAAGAATGTTTCGGCTAAGAAGCCCGGGATGCTTCTTAATACCTCCTGCAGTATTTGTAAGTGGCCTTTCTGTGCCGCATAATGCAAAGCATTAAGTCCGTCGACATCCTCAGCCATGGGATCTGCCCCAAGCTTAAGAAGAATGGAAACAACATCCGTGTTCTCGTTAACAACGGCGAAATGTAACGGCGTCCTGTTCTCTTTTGTGCGCAACGAGATATTGGCACCTTTATCGATGAGCTTTTGGGTCACGGACTCAGATAAGTCCTTGCTGCGGGCCGCAATATGCAAAGAAGAAACGCCAAAGATGTCTTGGGCGTTAACATCGGTCTCGGGACTCTCCAAAAGTAGGTCAATAATCACCGACCTTTCTTTCTGGATCCAATCCTGGATTGAGCAATATTCGTCCTCCTCATCTGCTTCGATATAGTCAAGAACACATTCCACGCGGTTATCTGGATAGTTCCAGAAGTCCACAATACCGGGCCATCTAGGCCCATACAAATCCCGCCTCAGTGCTAAATGCAGCGGTGTCTCACCACTGTCCGAAGGAAAGTTTGAGTTCGCTCCATGATCCAGAAGGAACTTCGTCATCTTTTGGCTCCCGGTTAAGGCAGCAAGGTGTAAGGGAGTTAAGCCTTGCTCTGTGCAGGGTTTTCGGACAAGAATGTGCTCACTATCTCTTGTAACATACACCACTTTGTCCTCTTGATAAGTGGGTATGTGTGTCTGTCTCGCCACTGACGTATCTACTGCCATTCCGGCGCTGAGGAAGGTTCGGGCAATCGCTTCGTTACCAGTCTTGACTGTGTAGTGCAAAGGAGTCATGTTCTCGACATCTGAGTCCACAATAGCTCCTCTTTTCAGCAAAAGCTGAACACATCGTACCCAGCCGTTAAGCACAGCATAATGCAAAGGGGTTCTCCCTTCCGAATCCCGTACATCGGTGCACACGCCTTGCTCTATGAGCCATTCAGCAGTATCTTCTCCTTGATTTTCCCCATACTTTGCTTTCAGTAGTAGCCAGTTCTTGGTAACTCTTGAATCTGAAGATAGAAACCTAGCGACGGAGGGGGGCTTGGTAACAGCGAGGTGGGCATGCAGCGCACCGTGGTCCAGCGAGTAGTCCAGCAGCGGATAAACCTGTCTCCCAGATTTTTGACGTTGTAGATATTCGTCCATCTCTGAGAACTCGATGTCAAAGACAGGGAACAAAAGATAGGTAAAGCATGACGTCGCAATTACAGTGTCTGCATTCGGGTGCCAGTTTGCCCATGTCCGCTTCAAGTAATCTCCCGTCGTGTAATGAATTAGAGTAACCCTGTCGTTCTGCTCATCTATCGCCACCAAGCCCGCACAGACAGAGACCATGTCTTCGATGTCCATTAATCTGTCCGCATCAATATCTGAATCTGTTTCCTGGACAATAACCGCTGTTCGGAGCTCTTCGATGTTGAGTGGTCTTTTTGCAAATGTAAGCCATGCCAGAACATCTTTAGCGACTGCTGTTCGTTCTGGGTGCTGCCTCTCTATTCTTTTCATTGCATCCTGATAGGCTTCATCGTATGCTGATACACCAGTGGGCAAGGTGGTGAGTGCGTCCCTGAGCCTCTTGACAGACATTTTACTTGCTAGAGAGTCGAGATGTAGGCGAGCAAGAAGGAACCTATGGTATTTTAGCTTCCAATAGTGGCCGCAAGGAAAGATTGAATAAACTTACATCCCTCCGCTCGCTCTTAAGATCGCTTTGCAGATATCCCCCTGAAGCTGCTCATCGTGCCTGGCGAATATACCAAGCTTCGTCATGTTCCTATCGAGGTATTTACGAACATCGGTATCTCTGGCCTGTACTTCTAGTACCCTGCTCCCTTTCAACCGTCTGTCGTTGGCAATCTCAGGGATAGCCCGAGAGGTCGCCAAGATATTCACTCCCTGCAAGTCTCTGAGCTGAGCCATAAGGTCCCTCCACACAAGACACTCATCAAGACCGTCAATAACTATAAAAGTTCGAGAACTCAGACACGCCACAGTCTTCAATGTACTTGTAATTTCTCTGAGCGAAGGTCGCGTGTCCTTGTCCTTGTGCTTGCTGTATAAAGTGCTCATTGCGTCTGGTACAGAGCCCAAACACTGGACAAGCTGCTTGAGGATACTTGAGAGAATAAGATTGACAGTTTCGTGGTCTTGGTGCCTGAAGTCGCAGTAGTGATAAGCTATGCCAGTGCTATTGTCATCGTCGAAGAGGTTTAGAAGATGCTGGATCACAATGGAGACTAGGACTGTCTTCCCTACTCCTGGAAGGCCTGGACAGAATAACATCCCGTCTTTAGTTTTGATCCATTCCTGGAACTCGCCAGAAGCGAGAAACCATTCACAAGTTCCTTCTTCGTGTTGGTCAAATAAGGAGCTTTGTCGTGATCCATGGTCACAAGTTCCAAACCAATTGAGGATCTCAGATCGCTGCTGCTGATTTACTCGCCCGGTGACATAATGGATTTCTTGTTCCATCCCGGAGGACCTTTGACTACGATCGCTTCAGCCCATCAGACTTCGTAGAGAGAATGCTGTAAATACCTATATAGCTGCCTCTCAATAGAATTGAGTAGGTCAAGATTGAGCGACAACCGTCCTCGAAAGTCTTGAACGTCGTCCTGGTCCCAGTTCAATCTTTTCCAGGCTTTCTTCGCACGCTGTGCCATGCTCTTACTGCTAGTTCCAATTTCTCGATACTTGTCAAGTCTCGCGAGAAGATCATTCAAAAGACAGATAGAGTCGTCACTGATTGTTTGGAGTTTTTCTCGCTCCTTGATCGCAGGTTTCCATCCCGATAAAAGGATGTTCATATCTTGGATGACGATGGAAAAGTTCCTGAGACTTCCAGTCCAGTGAGTATGTTGTACGTGAAGAAGAGCGAAATTGACTTACTCTTTTGATATTGCATCATACTGGCGAGGAGCATCCACAAATCTCTTCCGGGCTTTAATAACAAGCTCTAGGATTTTTATAAAATCGCCTACACCGACCCCGACATTCATTGTATCGTTAAAGGCTTAAATGATAAGAAAGTCCAGGCTCAGTTTTCATATCCCTTAGTGCTTAGATGGAAAACACTTTGCACCTTCTGTGATTCTCTTAAAAAGTTCTAGGTGTAGTTTGCTTTTTAAAAGGTAGTAGCAGGATATTTAATGCCTAAAATGCATATGCACATATCTTAGGCAGCAATGTGGCGTCCTCGAGGTTGAAAACTGTCCTGCATCTGAGACCCATGTCAGGCTGCAAGGCAGATTCTACTAATCTTACCAGCTAACAGTCTTATAAGTTAATGCTCATATAGAATTTATGTCAATGTCTCTTGCGCTTGGTATCGATCGCCTTATAGCCACTTGAATACCCAATGAAGATCGCAATCGTTATTGAAACCCTATCAAGAGTGGGAAAACTGCCGATGTTAATAGTGATTGATGAAGAAGTGGATTGCTTAGTGAGGCTTGGTGGCAGGATAGCTACAGGGTAGTCAACATGCTTTGATGGATAATACCTAATCCGTAAATTCATATCATAAGCATAAGCAATTAATAGAAACAGTTATTCCAAACAAGAATCAAAGGGATTTATGCATATAACCTATATTAGCCACCTTTATTTGTGGTGTAGGTCTTGAATTGTCCTTTCGTGGTGCATTTGGCACCTAGCGCGTCTTACCACCATCATAGCGAGCCATCCACTAATTGCATCAACATTCGACGGACATCGTAGTTAGGTACACCGCCATGAACTTGACCTACACCAGTGTATCCAATTACGAACATTTACTTGTAGTCCCTCCAATTGCGTTCGCCGAAATTGAATGAGAAAATAAGTATCGCGGGAGCATAGAGTCAGGCGCTTCCTTCGTTGTCAATCTTGCAATTGCAAGAGCATAGAGATGGTGCAAAAGACCACCAATCACTACATGAGTCATGCCTAATCCGGCAAGCCAGGAACTAACTGTTCCGAAAAGGCGGCCCGAGCCTCGCAAATTGTTACCGTACTCTGTTAGATCTGTATTACTTGCAGCGTAGAAGTTGCAGTGATGCTAGGGTCGGCCGACTAATAGCAAAAGATCTTGCAGCCCATCAGCAGCTCAGCGGAGCAGCTTCTCCATCCAGCGAAGGCCGCTGATATTAAAATGGTAACAGTGCATTGAATGAAAAGCCGCTGATGTCAGCATGGTAATCGGGTAAACGGAACAAAGTTGCATGGAATATGGATATCATGTACTAAGCTGACGCTCCAGCCTTTATTGGTTCATAACTTCAACCTTTTTGCGAAAACATGCATTCTCGCATTATATAAATATGTGGTGTTTTGGTCAATAGAAATCAGAGTATCCAACTCAACCATCACCATTACCATGAAGATCACCTCTTTTCTCACCGCTACCCTTGTTGGGGCTGCCGCCGCCCGCGACACAGTCTACCTCGTAAACTCTTACAAAGGCAACGAGATCTCCAGCGGAATGGCATACTATGCCGACGGCCACGAAGCAACCGGAGGGTCCCGTCCCGATGATTACGTCGACGTCGTCCACGGAAGCAACATCATCTGGGAGGGTCGAGCTGTAAAGGGTAAGTTTATTTTAAGCTTCCGAAAGCAGAATATTAACTAGAATCAGGTACCTTTGGCAGTGGGGTGTCCTTCACGTCAAACATCTTTGCGGATGCGGGTGGCAAGCAGGCTAATGCTTGGTCTGGTACGGGCTCCAACGGGTTCCATACCTATAACTGCTATAAGGGTACTGGGCCCAGTGGTAAACCTTGGGTATTGTACACTGTGGATGGCTGGACCGTTAACGTTATCTACTGGTGCTGGCCCTTTAATTAGAGTGTGATGGTTGGGATATATATGTAGCGATTGTATGTATCTATGCACTTTGGCTGGTGGTCGCTAGCGGCTCGGGTAGTGGCCGTGCATGTTCAATTACTATTTATTGCCTACAAAACTGCTGAATGAGCAATTGTCCTTGTGTCTTTGGTACCTCCAAGCCGTCGTTGAGCTTCCGAAGTAGTGAAAATGTCAATCCCAGTCGGTTGGCAGCGAGATGGGAAAAGAACCACTTTGGTATTAAAGCCGCTGGTTTCTAGAGGGGCCTTCACTACAGCTCATTCGTATGCTTTGGCGGCAACATAACCTGAACCAACGCCTGCGTCAACTCCTTCTGTGCTTCAGCCGGCCATTCCTTCGCTCTCCAAGCAACAAAGCCATCTGGTCGAACCAACGAAGCGCCGGTATCCTCCAACCCAAACAGCTTGTTGAAGCTCCCATCATTCTTCTCGGCAACATCGCCTCCCATGTGCACAAACGCGATCTTTACGTCTGTCCCTTTTTCTACCTCTGCGACAAGCAGCGACCAGCTCTCATCCTTTGATATAACGACCCAGGATGTCCCGAAGAAGTCTAGAGTTGAAGTATGTTCTCCCTGAAGAGCGACATGAGGTGCTCTTGTGCCTGGCTGGCCGTTCCACTCATCTGGCCTCTTCACAGGGACAGATCCATCTGGACCACCGATGATACTCTTTGAGTTGTAGAAATAGCCAAACTCCATCGCGACATCGTCCATAATTTCAACATTCTTTCCAGGCCACTCCTTGCCTACCACGTATCGTTTGTAATCTTCTCTCGCAAAGATCTGATCATGTCGGACATCCGCAACAGGTCGTCTTTCAATATCATATGTATCAAGAAGCTCTGGTAAGGATTCTCCACGTAGAACTGATGCGAGCTTCCAGGCAAGATTGTGCGCGTCGGCAATACCGGTGTTTGCGCCGTAACCACCACGGTTCGGAGGCAGAGCATGAGCTGCATCGCCGGCAAGAAAGACACGACCAGAGGAGAATTTGTCCGCAATAAGACCTCCGATATCCCATTTCCCCGTGGTAATGAGTTCAATATCCCTATCGCGCAGATCCTGTACACCAGAAGCTTTGCGGATCATGCCATGCTGGGTCGCTTCATCAAGAACAGCTTCAGGGTCGTCGACCTCTTGGTTCCAAGCTAGCATCCATCGCCCGCCACCATAAGTCGTCATGAAAGCCTCGAAACCATCCTCACGACCTTCGATCTGGAATTGGCTGTAACCGTGGTTGAGAAAATGTTGAAGGGGCTCGCATCTGAACATGATGCTCTGGAGCTTGCGAAGGAGACCAACGCCATGACGTTGAATGCCGAGACTTTCTCGAATACAGCTTCGGTTGCCATCGCATGCGACCATGTATCGAGCTTTAATACGAATGTCGTCACCGTCACTTCCAGTAGCATCGACTGTGACACCATTATCATTCTGGCTCCACCCCGTAACGGTAAAGCCCAGTCTCAGATCCGCGCCAAGCTCCCTCGCGCGATCTCTCAAAACAGGCTCAATGACGTCCTGGGCGATAGCAACACCTTCAGTAGGCGAGTACTCCGCAAATGAAACAGGCGGTCCTCCTTTAGGCTTTTGCGTCCATCCTTGCTCTTTCGCCCACTTTCCAGCGAGACTCTCAACAACGATACGACGAGGAGGACCGCCGGACCATTGGATACCTTTGAGTTTTGACTCAACGCCAACGGTACGGAAAAGTTCAATTGTTCGGGCTGTGTAGCCAATTGCGCGAGGGTGGAGAGAGCTACCGCGATGACGCTCAATGAGAATAGTGGGGATGTTGAGATGGGAGAGGAAGAGGGCTGTTGAGAGGCCGACGAGGCTACCTCCGACGATTACGACTGATGTTTCTTGTGTTGTTGCCATGGTGTATGTAGAGAAGGTAAATTGGTAGGGATTGGAAGAATGAGCCGCACTTGAATGGCGAGACTTGGCCATATATAGTTCTGATCACGTTGCTTACACAACTGCTGAGAAAGCCCCGAATAGACAGCATTCGGGTCCGACGATGAGATCGGGCTAGGGACGGGACGGCGCAGGTGGTTCGGGACCGGTGTCCCACTTCTCGGGATCTAGACAGTCCGGTCTCGGGAACCCCAGATTTCGCATAAAAAAGCTAATCGCTCAAAACTTATTCTTATATTAAACTTTTGTCCTGTCTACCAATATTATCTTTGATGTTCGAGACTTAGTTACAACTCAAACTAGCTGATGCACCGCAATCGAATCCTGCGACCGCCCATGAACATCATCCGAATGCAGCTCATAGTAAGCATGCTTCGTTAACTCCACTTCATCTGTATTCGACGCGAGAACACCATCTGTTAAATGTCTCGAATTTTGACGAGACTTGTTTCCCCACATGCTAGTTCCATTCGATGCAGGTTTTGAGCGATCGGTATTCCCGGTTGAACTCAATTGCTTCAAGCCGAGCTTCTTCCAGACAAACTTGACGAGGGGTCGCATTGTTGGGAGGCAGCAGCAGATCACAGCACTGACCAGTCAGAATCTTGAGGTGTGAGAGACGTGAGCGAATGGTGCATACCCGTAGACTCCCATCCCGGTCCAAATCATCCAATCAACAGTTCCCCAAGTCGGATCTGTCAGATCAACAGTGATGGCTTTGGTGAGGCGGATGATGGTGACAAACCAAGCACTTCGTTGATTAGTACGGGCATAGTAAATATGGGCAAGGGGCTACTTAAAAACTACCAAAGACGAGCATGATCGCGATCAAGATCTTGTGGTACAAGGGCACCTTCGAAGCCCAGATATAGGGCAACGGAACGACCATCAGACCAATGTCAGTGATAATCCCACCAATCGCGACTCCGACATAGAATTTGGAGAGGTCGATGCAATTCTGGTTCGTGCCATCCCAGAAGCTGGAAATAGGCCAACACGTCCGGATTGAAGGAACATACTATACCCTGTCAGCGCTGTCTACGAGACTTTTTGGTTGTGAGCTTTACCGTTGAGATGGCCCATGCAATTATGAAGAAGACAAATCCATGAAGGAAATATCGCATACTCGAGACACCAAAAATATGGTAGAAAAACGCTACAAGTGATAATCTCGCACAAGCCAAAGCCGTCGTGTACATGATCTCATTGGTGATGATGGCCTTGAAGAAGTTTTCAATGTTCTTCGGGTCGTCCTGCATAACCCACGCAAGATGCCTCCCGAGGCCAAATCGAAGCCAGAGCATACTTGTGATAAATACTGTCACGGTATTAAATTGCCAAAATGGTTAGGTACGTCAGTTTTGGAGACAGACGACTTACCGCGGCGAAACACGCAAGCCAATCATCCCAAGACAGCGTCTTCTTTGTCAACCTCGATGAAAAGAACCGGCACGGCACAATGATCATCATGAAAACAAAAAACGCAATGTGCGTCGCATAAATCTCATTCTGTCGACTCTCATTGAGAAAAGCCTCATCGTAGGTAACATTACCTCCTGAAGCCGCCATACTGCTAGCCCATGGGAAGAAGCCGTTGAAAAAAGATAAAAGTTTAACTAGATGGCACTTGGAGTTGATATGGAATAGCCAGTTTAGATTGATCTTCGGGGGTGTTTCCCAATTCAATTGGGTATCAAGATTGGCATGAGTCGGTGCAAAACTAGGGCACCGTGGGGTACATGACTCCGTGGTGAAGTTGAATTCGGTATACTATTTGTGGAATGACCCTGAAATTGCATGAGTCTCGGCGTCTCTGCCAGAGCGCGGTTTCGTAAAGTTGAGGCTAATTATTGGCACGCGTACGAAACGGAACTCGATCTATTGATTCTTGAACGAGTGACTATAAATCTGCGTTGCGCCACCCACACATCATCTGTGCGGTTGCATCATCACTCATCTTTTTGCTTTTTCAACATGTCTCCAACTATCTTGACTGTACCCGGTGCATGGCATACCGTCGAGTCATTCGAGCCCATAAAGAAAATCTTCACGCAAAAGGGATACCAATTCGCCAGTTAAAATGCACCTGGGTTACATGACGCAAATGCCACTTGTCAGGATGACGCTGAGTCATTGCGGACGAAACTTCTACTCCCTCTTGTCGAGGATGGCAAGGATGTCGTTGTGTTAATGCATTCTTATGGTGGAATGTATGGTTCACAGGCTGTCCAAGGCTTGAGCAAGAAAGAGCGGGAACGAGTGGGTAAGAAAGGTGGTGTAATTGCCCTGATATACGTTTCAGCTGTTACACCCGTTGAAGGAAAAACAACGTTGGACATGATGGGCACAGACGCAAAGAATCTTCCTCCATGGGTTGACTACAACGTACGTAAATCAACATCCCCGCCTCTGTGCTGCAGGGCACCCCACAGCTAACAAACTCTGAAATCCCAGGAGACAGCAGGCTGGGTCAAATTCACAGGGGCAAAAGAAACAATGTATCACGACATTGTCGACACAGAAGCAGAGTATTACATCTCTCTGCTGAAAGATCAAGCCTTGAATAGCATGAACACGCCGATTTCTTATTCTCCACTCACAGATGAGAATTACAAGGGAAAGGCGGGCTATGTTATCTGTGGGGCTGATCGTGTTGTGCCCCCGGCGGGACAGGAGGTGTATGCGGCTGTAGGGGCGATCGACAGGAAAGTTACAGTTGAGAAGGCGAGCCATGCGTTTTTTGCTACGGCGGCTGAGGAGACGGTTGATGCGGTTCTTCAGCTGGTGGAGAGCTGAAGTTTTTATCCCTGTGGGGTTAGAATTAGAGTCTCAGGTTAATTTTGCACGTTTGAACTTTTGAGGCTTTTGCTAAGAATTCGTAAATGAAGCGTTCGGAAGACGGGCTGTCAACTTCGTGGCATGGCGGATCGTGTACTCGTCTGTGTGCTTTTGACGTTGGCGACTTGCTTGATCGCGATTGGTCTTAGTACGGCTATTTCTAATGCCAGGCCATAAGATAAGGTGTCGGTAATCTCAACTTGGTTAACCGAATGCATAGCCGTAAACAGAGAATAAATGTTCTATGGATAATAAACATAACACTGGCATTTATTCTGCATTCAAATGTCATAGAATCCCTTAAAGTTGTACCAGGTTATCATAAGTTTTTAAATCAACGTCAATGACTCCAAGGCTGAGGGATTCTGATGCAACGATCTAGTGAGAAGTGCCTCTCCTCCCAAGATTAGATAACTCCCAAGCTTCAACTTCCTTCTTTCTCATAACATATCCTTCAAAGTGCGAAATCACTTCTTCTCTGCCTGCTGTTCCGGCTCATACTCCCGCCGCCTTGTCAGACCACGAAATAAGGAATTTCTGAAGTGAGCTAGGGCTCGGCATCAAGACATTATCCTTCCTCTTTCTATCCTCATACGCCATGAAAAACGGAACACCTGGGACATCAAGCTTCTCAGCTAGATCGGGTACTTCATCGATATCGAGTTTAGCGAGGACAAAATATTTCGGATTGTAGGGAATTTGGTTGGAGAGTTTGTCGTAGATAGGGCTAATGGTCTTGCAAGGGCCGGCCCATGACACACATGCGTTTATTATGACGATTCTGAACTTCTTGATGAGTTCTTCGTATTCGCCTAGACTTTTGGTCTCGGTGACGGGCATTATGAAATTGTGACTTGGCCAGGATTGAGAGACAATAAAGATGAGTTGGGGCACTTTGACACAAGTATTGGGCACGAGAGAGTTACAGCTTATAAGTGGCTTCGGAAGCCATTGATATCCGGCAAGATGGGAGATGTCTGCAGAGGAGATACTTTATTATCCAATTCGACACTAAAGCGCTGCACTTTTGACACCATTACGGCCTTCAACTGGAATGGTGTCATGCATACTAGTTATCGGCATGGCATTACCAAGTGGCTGGTAGGGTAGGTAAATTATAAATGGCACTATTGGCGAGGAGGCTTCAAAGTGGCATGAGTTTGGGATCTAGATCCATGACTTCGCCGGAGTCCATTATCGTGCTGCCTCAACGTAATGCATTCCAACGATGTCTAATTATACAGTGATTTCAATAGCGAAGGCAAGTGCCATGGATCCTGGAAGTACAGAGAGATGCTCCAATTTCATTCTGACGAACTACTACCTCTGTTTTCGTTTATTAATTCTCTAGTTTCTTCCAGAAATCACCGATGAGACTAGCAACATGCTCAGCCTGATCCCTCACAACACTATGCACAGCCTTTGGAACAATGAAAACATTCTCAAATCCGTGCTCATTGAGCTGTTCCTTGCTGCACAAGTCATCCAGCTCTCCAAGCACAGCGAGTGATGGAATTCCCACCTTGGCCGCCTTATCAAAGTGAGCATGCGAGTCCATAACACCACCGTCTCTGAAAATCGCAACGACAGAGGCAGTATGTCCAGGATGTTCGCGCATCTGCCACTCGCGTACTGCTTCAGCGACGACTTCACCGTTGGCGACTCTTTGCTTCCAATCTGCTGGTACGACGAGGTCACCGCCTTCGAGAATGTTCAAGACACATTTCTTTGCAGCAGCTCCGTCGTCTCCTTGAAGGCAAGCTTGCTCTTCGGACGTGAACATGGATAATTGTAAAAGACCAGCAGGCGCGACAAGAGTGAAGCTCTTGACGCGTGAGGGCCTGGAGACAACGTAGCTGACAGTAGTAGCACCGCCGAAAGAGAAGCCGACAAGATGAACAGACGGCCAGTTCAAGCGATCCAGTAGGTCGTCAATCAGCTGATGGAATAGTGATGCCTCGTGCGGAACAACAGGTGTATCGCTCAGTCCGTGGCCCCAGAGATCGATCAAAACCATATGCGCAGCCGGGAACGATTTCTGAAGAGCGCGGGCGAGGGGGAGCATGCCTAGCGCCGGAGTCTGAACACCATGGATGAACAGCACTCTATCGATTGCGGCTGGACCATCGATGGATGATGAAGGGGTGATTTCATAATAAGCAGCCTTTCCGCGGGGAGTCTGAAGGAATTGAGCGGCTGGCAGTAGAGCGCCGAATGTTTCGACGAACGCAGCCTCGGTAGGTCCCGCAACTGGCGGCTGAGACGTGCAAGTCGCCCCTGGGCGCGGTAGGACAAGGTCTTTTGTATTTTTGGACATTTTGATGCGTGGACCGAGACTGAGTTGTATGGCTATGCGGGTTTTATGAGGCCAAGTGGAGATTGGTAAGCGAGCTATGATACCGGTCTAGAACACCGAGCTCACCATGATCCTTCCGAGATCCTTCCATGCCAGCTGCTTAATGGCTAGACGAACAGTTAAATGACCTGCTATTAATGAAATACGTCATGTATATACTTGACTTCTCAATGGTACACGGCTCGACCGCTTCGGCGCAAAGTCTGATGATCTGTCAAACGGAGTGGAGCACATATCAAGCTAGTCGGATCAGTGCCGACTCTTGATGCCGTGGGGTTGAGTTGAGTCATCCCGGCCTCGGAAACAGAGAACTAGGTAACAATTCCATGCTGCCCAATATCGAGCAGGCCACACTGTTTTCCCTCATCAGGATCTCGGTCCTCCATCACTAACCCTCGAAGAGAAAGTCTTACCAGGCAGCATCAAACCATCATGTCTGAATCTTCAGGCCCCGCTCCGAAATACCGCATCCGGCCGGGAACCTTCTTTGATGTTCCAGCCACAACACGGATCTATGCTGCATCGTTTGGCAATGAGCCACTGATTGACTTCTTTTTCCCTACGCGGAGACGGGATCCTTTGTCTTTCTATACCTGGTCTTGTCGAAGATTTCAGCGTCGGTATTGGACGCCTGGGTATTCGCTGACTGTCGTGGTTGATAAGCATGATCATCCCGTGGGCCTATCGTGGTGGAAACGACCAGTTCAACCTATATCACTTATCCAAAAACTTCTCTCCCCTTGTAAGTCTCGTATCTCCAGCGTCTTTTGAACATTTATACTGACTTATCAGTATTCTGGCTGGGCTCAGTCGTCAACACTTTCATCGACCTTCAAGATTATCTCTTCCCAGTTCAGGGTCTTGACAAGAAAAACATGGAAACCTTTGAGCATGCATTTTCAGCTGTGGAACCGCATGTGCTTAATACGCCACCAAGACAAAAAGCGCACTACCTTTCTCTGCTGGGCGTCGATCCTGTTCTGCAAGGAGAGGGCCTTGGCAAGAAGTTGCTGGAGGATGGACTACAGAAGGTAGATGAAGAGGACTCGGCGGCTTGGCTTGTTAGTCTGGCTGGTCTGGAGAAGCTTTATGCGAGATATGGGTTTGTTGAGGCGACGAAGGTGGAGGTTGAAGGGCTGCATGATTGGAAAGGTGGTATGGTGATGGTTAGGGATTGATCAGATTTAGAAAGTTGAAATACAATGAAAATGGTGTCGTTTGTTCTCTATATTGCTAGTCTATATAGACTATCAGCTGTCGAGAACGGAGAGAAGTAGTAGAATAATCTTATAATAGAAGTAGGAGCTCCTAAAACAAGGCTGTAATTAGGTAAACATGTTTTATTAATAGCTAGTAAGCTAAGTTCTGGCTAGTGCCAAATAAATATATATATACTTAAGAGAAGTTATTAGGTTATATTAGGATTACTAAGAAATTCTAAGGGTTACTATCCTAAGAAATACTAATAATTTTTTAAATTTAATAGTGAACCTATCTTAGTAATATTTAAATAAATTCAATAATATAAAATAACTTTGCCTAATTAGTAAAAAATATAAGATAACGTATACGATAAGCGAGCGAGACAGACAAGCGAGCGAGACAGTATACTGTACAGCAAAAAGTAGCTTACCCTATAGCTTCTTAATACTTAAATAAAATAGCTAAAAATCTAAGAAAATTATTTCTTATAATAGTATAGCTTATTATATAATAAAGTATTTTTTAAAGACTTTTAATTATTTTATTTTATATAGAAAACCTTAAAATACAGTGTAAATTACAGTGTAAATATATTTTAAAGTTTATAGCTATATAGGATTTTTTTTAAAATCTAAGAAATTTTATATAGCTTATTTTAGGACTTATATATATGTTGTTAGGATCTTAGCTATTTTAAGTTTAATTTGAAACTTTAAGAATTATTTAAAAATCTGCCTTTAAGGTGAAAAGTAGGGTGTCTCGCTTGCTTGTCTGTCTCGCTCGCTTATCGTATACGTTATATATAATATATATATTTAAATATAATACTAAGGTATAATATATAATTATAAAAATATAAACTTAGTTTTATTTAAAAATACCTTATAAGTAAATAATTTTAAAGATTTAAAATATAATTACTTATTAAAATTAAATATATTATTACTCTTATATTTATCTTATTTAATATATCTTTTATATATAATTTAATTATAATAGAACTTCTATTAAAGCTATTTATAATAAGTACTATATACGAGTATATAGCTGGCCTAATGCTGAGGATTAGAATACAAGTATTAGTTATAAATCTGCCCGTGAAATATTACATTTAAAGTTATCGCGAGGAGAAGCAATTACCTATACCACCAAATAAAGAGTTAGCGCCGAAAGATCTCACGCACCGGTTCAAATAACACAGCAGCATTAACAAGACCAATAAAATATCTCGAGGCGGCCTGCTCATTTCAGCCACAGTGCCATATTTAACTCTGAAGTCACTAGTATCTTGGCCGTTGTAAAGCGGGATGCTCTATGGGGCCGAGGAGCCCAAGCGGGAGAAGTCGTAATTCCCACCACAGATGGACACGAATGATTGTGACGGGCGGCATAAAGTAACACAAGCAATAGCGCTAAAAGAATGGAAGCGTTTCAAGAAAATGGCAGTGACTTGCAATAAGAGAGAGGGATATAAGCGAAGCCTGTGGTTGTTGTTTCCCTCTGAATAAGAAGTAATCTGAAGCTGTGTACGCCCTATATTAACTGTAGGCAGTATAACAGCTAAGACAGGGAAGTAACTTAGAAGGGGTTCTTTATAGAGAGTGAATATAGTAATAACAATGCTCTTAGACTTTGGTGATGTAAGCCTCTATGTTTGGTTAGAGAAATGTAATATTGTTGTCTATAGTAGTCGAGTGGGTTGATGTTGATCACTGCTTTTATGCAGGAGATTCTACTCCTGGGGCTTTGGTGGCTCGGGCTTTGGGGGCTCAGGTTCTTTAGGCGCATTGGGGCTGTTATGGTCATGCATTACATCAGCATTTGGGTTTGCGCTGTTGTAATCGGAGGGGCTAGGATAGCCAATCTATTGGTGAGTAAGCGTCTGAACATATAACAAGGAGAGAAGGGACGACAGACCCCAGTTTGTTGATCGACCAAACATCCATCACTGGGGTGAAGATTACTGCCGAAATGCACCTCGCCATCACTCCATGCAGAGCTTGAGTCAGTTGGAGCAATGGCGTCAAGACTATCCAGGGCATCCGAGACATCAAGAATATCACCAAAAACTATGAAGATGTTGCCTTCGCCACCACTGGCCGCACCAACAATTGCATGACGAATGAGCGATCGGCCAATAACGCCGAAGATTGTATCCAGAGTTTCTCCCATATTAGCGATATTAATATAAATACCAGCTGGTATGGATGGGAAAAGGGTGTTAAAGTGATAGGTAGGAGCAAGTTAAAGACAGGGTCTAGAAAGGTTCCAGAAGGATAGAATAATACAGTGCTTAATTTAAAACATAATTGCGCACCGTAAGGTTTCATGCCTTCTTATAATAAACCCTTCTCTCATAGCAATACCATCCTTAATTAAGTAGAAGTTGCCGAGTTGCCCTGGCATTTAAACTCTATTAGCCCTACTTCCGTTTATTTTCGGGCTCTATCAGCCATACCTCCGTTTCCCTGTGGGCTTAAGTAGCCCTACTTCCGTCAATCTTCGGACTAAACTGTTAGACCTTTACTCCAATTCGATGCCCTCAGCCGTCTAGACCACGACAGCACAAACACCCTCCTCTAGACAGCTAACAGAAATCTCCTTGCATATTATGACATTCTGCCCATGGGTGATGGGCATGATAAGAGCTGTGTTTAGTTAGTATTCTCCTTAAATCCTGGAAATGGCGGAAGATTTGTGTAGTTAGTAACTTGTGGTTAGTACTGGTAACAAGGCTAATCTTCGGGTAGTCTCAGCGGCAATCTGCAGTCGGATACGAACTCAGCGACTGCGATCGGCGCCTTTGCGTTTGGATGGCATGCATAATAATATTTGGATCACGACTTCGGGAATGTTTGACGTGCACTCTTTGCGATGTCTGTTGGGAAACATGCCCCTTGAACCAGTTATGTTTAGCGTCGACTATCCGTTCAGCGATAACAAGCTTGGCAGAGAGTACTTGGAAACAATTCGAAGGGAGGAGATTCTTGATGAGGATGGGATTAAGGCTTTTGCATCTGGGAATGCTCGCAGGTTATTGTTCAGGGGAGGCGATGGAGCGAAGGTATGATTGCATGGACTATTGGTAAAAAATATAGCCATGTCAGAGAGAGCGAAGAGAGAATTGCCAATTTTGCTCGCCCTCTACTATGGAAGCCCAGCCGTCACATTTCAAAGTGCTGACATAGAATTATCAATGTCTCACTAATCCCTAGCAACCAGTGCATCAGTCTTCGTATAGCGTCAGGCTACATCCCGATGTACCATCTGAGACTACCTCAGCGCTAATCCAGTTTGATACACAGCCACGTCATCCAATCAATTGCCACCTTTAAATACGGCACAGCGTCATTCTTTCGTTTATATCGAATCAACAGCACATCCCCACCGCGACAATGCCAAATGCTAACGACCACTTCCATGGCCGTCATTACCACGCTGAGCGCACAACTGGCCCGGTCAAGTCTCTCAATCCAACGAAGCGATATTTAATTGCCGACAAAAAGGTACTCAATGCTGACTCTGGCGCAAGAACGGTTCAAGAGGAGTCGCGACCGGGCGGAAAGAGTCCTGGAGTTGCCTATGTATGGAGAAGTCGCGACAACAGAAAAGGGCGGCATGCGCTGGCCATCAGCGTTGATCCTAGAAAACATGAAGCAACGAAAGGTCCAAGGCCATCGAATTCGTATCACCAGACTTTGCGTGGTATCTTGAAGATGTTTGTTAGATATCCAGTCTGGGATGTATCGTACGATGTCGCTGTCGTCTTCACAATAGGTACTCACCATCTTCTTACACGTGATTTTAGCTAATGTCTGAAAGGATCGATTATCTGGGTCATCAATGGATTCTTCTCCTGGCTACCCGTTCTAAACCCCTCCACGAAATTCTCGGACTGGGCCGGCGGATTGTCAGCCTTCATCGGCGCTACGATCTTTGAGTTTGGCTCAGTACTACTAATGCTTGAGGCAGTCAATGAGAATCGTTCAGATTGCTTTGGGTGGGCTGTTGAAGAAAGTGTAGATGGAATTCTTCATCTCAATCACGCGCATAATTGCAAGCATGCACATGCCCAGAAGAGAACATTTGTGAAGCAAAGCGCTAAAACGTTAGAGAAGAACACAACGGAAGTAGCGGGAAATGATCGAATGTGGTCTTGGTGGCCGACGTGGTATGAACTGAGAACGCACTATTTCTTCGATATAGGCTTCTTGGCCTGCTCTTCGCAGACATTCGGCGCCACGGTATTTTGGATATCAGGTTTTACAGCACTTCCGCCTATCCTCAATAGTCTTTCTACACCAGCTGAGAACGGCGTCTACTGGCTCCCTCAAGTTATCGGTGGCACGGGTTTCATCGTCTCGAGTATCCTCTTCATGCTCGAAGTTCAGCCTCGATGGTACATTCCCGCTCCGGGAGTTCTTGGATGGCACATTGGACTATGGAATTTTGTCGGAGCTATCGGATTCACTCTCTGTGGTGCGCTGGGCTTTGGCATCACGCATCCGGGTGTTGAGTATGCGCTCACGTTGGCAACGTTTATAGGTTCATGGGCGTTTCTGGTGAGTACGACAATGCTTTGTGGGCAGAAAGGTGGCTGACATGAGGTTGCAGATTGGCAGTGTGATACAATGGTATGAGAGCCTTAACAAGTATCCAATCTGGGTGGATAAGAAAATTGAGCGGCTTGGACGACAAGCGAGCTGAACCCAACAACCATGTCGTCTATACATATATATAGGTCTGGTTGGTGGCCGTCGGTCCAATCATATCTATCAAATGAATCAGTACTGGAGAGGATTAGTGGTGTAGTACCTCCACTCGAACTTCGCCCTGATTGTATTCCGTGACCAAAGGATTATCGCGTGATCTAAGAACACACCAATTATAATGGCTATAATCGGCAGGCCCGGTGAGTATTACGGGGCTATGAAATGAATCAGCGCTAATATGCAAGCTTTCATGGTGGTTTTTACCGTGGTTGTGACGCTCGCTTGTCTGGTCGACCCAGGATGTTGACATCGTCTACTCTGTACTAGCATATGATACGTGGTTATCATCATAAAATCCAATACTGATCTCATGCGCTGGTGCACCGCAGATAGCACAATACGTATTAGTGTCAGACATTTTTTGTTTAGTTAATTAAGGATGAAGTTGCAAGTAGAGAAGACGATGAAGAGAGCTGACACTTCGGCAGTTGTGTTTGTGCCTGAGGCAAACATGATCCCTTGCATTAGATCAGTAGGCTGAAGAATCACTGAAATTACAAGGTCAAGCAAGGATAAGACACCAACATTTCAAGTAGCCGCCATTCTCTGTTAGCTGTGCCGAAACATTTGCTGTAATTGTGAACAGAATGGGAGTCTTCCAAGCATCTTAAGGCGCGGTTCAAGCAAGTAAGGCGAATTAATCCTTCAATCGGTTTGATATAGGCGGTCTTATGTATACTTACTTCGTCCTCCTCTGTTGTATAAATTGAGCTGCCACGGCATGTTGACTTTATCATTTTCATGTAACCTATCCTTCAACCACGTCTAATCTATCAACCTCGAAATGGTTCTTGTCCCTATCTAAAATTGATATGCTGGACCTTATCTAGTATCGAGATGCTAAAACCCTATACCCGCTTTATTCCCAGCTACCCGAATACCCGCGACCCCACTTTAGAATCTTACCCTCCATTTGCCATGCCATCAACCATAATTGTTTCGTGAATTGCCGATTCACCATGGATCAGCTGGTCTCAACGCGTGTCCAAACACGTTCTTCGTTAGCATGTCTTCAATGCCGGACGAAACACGTGAAATGCGATGCCAAACAACCTCGATGCAGTCGATGCATAGCCTACGACAAGACTTGCCAATATACAGCTTCAAGACGCGGTGGCCTTGATCGAGCGGCTTTGACGGAAAGGCGGAGACGTCTTGCTTCTAAGGATGATAGGCAATCGAACAATATTGTGCCGGAGATATCCGTGGCAGTATCTGATGAGGGAATCACCTTGGGCGATGAATCTGTGATGGGGGCGGATTGCATGGAGGTTTTTCAACATGCGAGCTTACCCGTTCCAACACCAGTTTCAGAGAACCGCGAAACACCGCATTTCAACTACGATGGCCTCGCTGATGATACTCTGGTTAAGTCGTACTATGCCAACTTCCACCACTTCCATCCTTTTGCTCCTCCGTTCAAGCACCTAGTCCAACTATCCCAGGCGTCGGCTCTCAACTTTAATCCCCTCATAGCTGCCATGCGACTGATTGGCCATATTTACGACACTCACCAATGGTCAGAATCACTAAGCCGCGACGTCGAGGCTCAAACATCCCAGCTTAAACCATCAGATGCAGTGCAAGTCCAGGCTCGTCTGCTATACTCCATCGCTTTGTTTTGGTATACCTTCAAGGCCGAAGCAAAAGAGCAGATAGATGCTGCAATCAATGTTGCTGTCAATTTGGAAATGCATAGGCAGGAGTTCGCTGCTATATATGGATTCGGAGACCCGATCATGATTGAATGTTGGAGACGAACGTGGTGGATGTTATTCATCGTGGATGCTTCCTACGCTGGAACACTGGGGACGATGAACTTCAAAACAGTACATGTCGAACCTACCGCGGAGCTTCCTTGTGAAGAGTCCGAATATGACGCAGGTGTAAGTACTTCAGACGACCTTGATACAAGAGACTGACATGCGATCCGTAGACAATTCCCGCACCAAAGACTTTACAAGACTTCGATTCTCGTGAGTTCGATAGCGAAGACGTGGTATTCTCGTCCTTCGCCTATCTCATCGGTGCAGTCCGCTGCGCAGCACAAGTCATTTGCATGTCACCAAAAAAGGCGACAAGACAAGATTCAGAGGCCATCATACAATCCGCTGACTCGGCGTTCGACGCCTGGCTACTGCTACTGCCCAAGGATAAAAAGCCAGTGCTGAAGGGAGACGGAACCATTGATGAGTTGATGTTTCAAGCTCACTTACTTATACATGTGTATGTCCTTCGTTCACAACAATGAGAGTTGAGCTAACTGTCTAGTGCAACTATTGGGATACACAGACCATTATCGGATCTGAGATTCAACCCCGTTGAAAAGGTATCAAGCTGTGCTCGAGAACCGCCCACAGACACACCGAAGCCCAATCTCATCAACGTGCACACGACCAGAATTCTCAAATCCGTCAACGCACAAATTCAACTGTTGGCATTACCTGTCCGTCCATTTCATCACACCCCATTCACTACGTGCATGGTTAGCGAAGGAACACTTGCCCTTCTCTCAGCTTGTACCTACATGTTGGAAGGTCAAGCTTTGGCGGTGGCGCGAGATCAGATTAGGTTAACTATTGGGTGTCTCAAGGCTGTAGGTGAGGTTTGGCCGAGGACGGCAAGGAATGTGAAGGAAATACAGACTATTGCTCGTCATGTTCTTGGACTTGGAGGCGGTAGTAGAGCAACGGAGAGCACTCCGGGATCAACCCAAGTCCCGAGTTTGACGCAAAGCGAGGGAGAAGGTAGCATGGAGTCTATACCAACCATGGACCAGGGGGATGATGTTTTTGCGTCTTTGGGGTCTTTTGAGGATATATGTGGGTGGGTGAATATGGGTATAGATTTGGATCCCAACAGCTGGATTTCAGGAAGCTCAGACTAAACCTGGGCGGAGTTTTTCTGGGTCTATGAAAATTAGTATCTATTAAATTTCTAATGTTCAATATCTCTACTCTTGAGTCATCTCTCAACTAACGCTGTAATACTTCTCCGCCTTCATAGCTTAGAACTCAAGCACGACCTTATAGCCCTTTCCACGTTGTCTGGCATGTTCCCAAGCTTCAACCGCCCTATCAAACGGAAACGTCTTCACGGCCAGTGGCTTAATCACCCCCTCATCAAACAACCGAGCCATCTTTCCCAAGCGATCCGCATTCGGCGAGACGATGAAATACTTGTACCTCACTCCTGGTAGGGACAAGGCCTCGGAGGGCTCATCACCACCAAAGGCCCACGACGGTGCAGGGTCGCCAATCGTGATGATCATGCCATCGGACTTGACAGTTTCCCACGTCTTGGCCAGAACTTCTCCGCCTACCGTGTCAAAGACAACATCGACGTCTTGTACAGACTTCTCCCAGTTTGGGGTTTTGTAGTCGACAATTTCGTCTGGTACGTCCCCCAATACCTGCTGGTTCGTCGCAGATGCTAGCGCAATCACATAAGCACCGGTCAAGTGTTTAACAAGCTGCACAAACTGCTGGCCAACTGCGCCCGACGCGCCAGTCACCAGGACCCTAGAGCCCAAGTGAATATCGGCATAATCCAGAACTTCCCATGCAGTCAGAACCGGAATCGGCAACGCAGCAGCTTCCGCATGTGAAAGCGACGCTGGCTTTAAAGCAACTTCGTTAGGAGAGCAAACAGCGTAGTCAGCTTGTCCTTCGCAGGTGTCTGCCGACAGAAACGCATAAACCTCTTGGCCAATTTTCAAGGGACCAGAGTAGTCAGGGCCAAATGCGGCGATGACGCCGGATATATCGTGGCCTGGAATTCGGGTTGGGCGTCGATATGTCTCTGGCCACATAACTTCATCGCCAGTGATTCCGGCGGCGTGAACACGAACAAGAACATCAGAATTGACGGGTTCTGGTTTCTTCATTGAGAAGTTTGTGGTAATTTTTGGAGAAGACATGTCTCCGAGGATCTGAACAGCTTTCATCTTGAGTTTGGGGAAATTATTTCCTGATGTCTAAGATGCAATGATAGGCTAGTGTATGAGAGTGTTAACAGATGATATAATTCAAACAATTTTCTGTGCCAAGAAGTGGCTGTTTATATGCCGATAGTAGTAGTCGGCAAATGCGCCGGGGATCCGGCGACTGAAGGGAATACCCGGATACCCGGGCCCGTAATTGACGATTGCCCAGCTTATTGATCCCCACACGAAAACCGGGAGGCCAAAAGGCAGGATAATCGTCCTTTATCAATTGAAGAAATTATCATGCCATAAGTATAAGTAGTTCATTCAAGTCAGCATCAGTATCTATCCTACTTCTCATCTTACATTCTTCCTTACTCCTGAGTCTTCTACACCACTTCGCAACACTTATATAGCATCTCCCCCATCAAAATGGCAGACAGTGTTGAGAATAAACGGCAAGTTGAACATCTGCGTCTTCCGGAACCCAGGCTAATGCTTATTAGCAATCGCCCTCGCGAAACCGTCAAGATTCTCTACGACTACGAGCTCACCAACGCACCCGGAAAATCCATCGTTGGTCTCGAAGTCCACTACGGCCCCAACGGCTGGACACCTCCGCATACTCATTCCGGTGCAACTGTCGCCGCCACTGTAATTAAGGGTCAACTGCTTAGCGGGATGAACGGTAACCCGCCGAAGGTGTATCACGCGGGGGAGAGCTTCCGTGAGTTTCCTGGATGTCATCACACTGTTAGTGATAATCCCAGTGAGACTGAGGACACTACTTTCATTGCGGTTATGGTGATTGACACTGAGGTTGTCAAGAAGGGGTATCAGTTTCTCGTTGTTCTGGATAAGGAATGGGAATAAATTTGAGATAGAAACGGAGATAGAAACGTGGCCAAGGACTATGATTACTTAGTTCATCCAATATTAACTCTCAACTATACCGTCTCTAAAACCTCATAGTTCTTTTCCTTCCAGAAGGCTCCTCATCTCTTACAACAACTGTAGAATACAATCTAACCACAAAGTGCACCCAAGAGTGGGATAGTTCCTGCTCCAAAAGGAACCGTCTCTCCAATAATAGCTCCAAGCTTCTCAACAATTGACTTGCAATCCCCGCCCGAAGTGAATCCAGTAAGACCATCAGTCTTTGCATTCATCCAACCATATTGATTGCAGTTGTTGAAGATAGCAGACTGATGGAAGTTGGGAGCATAGCCCTGCCAGGCCTTGACACGCGAGCATGCTCGTCCTCCACTTGGGCATGCAACTTCTTCAGACCAAACTTGGTTTCGCCCAGAAGCATCGGCGAGAGACTGTGCAAGAGCATTACGCATGTCCCAACCAGAATAAACGCCCTGAGCACTGACTTTGATATCCTTTGAGTAGATACCAGTAGCTGTGACGTACTTTGTGCTTCGGGCCCAGTCACTGCCACTGTCACATCCGCCTTCGTGACACAGGTCGTAGACGTGGTGGAACAGGTCGTAGGGATTGAAAGAACCAAATTTGACAAAGTTCTTGCCACTAGTGACGATGGTGTGCATACCGGCGCCGTGGCAATTATATCGCTTCTGATGGTTGGTCTTCTTTGCTTCGACGTAGTAAGGGTTGTCGAGGAGACGGTCCTCGCAGTTTCCTTCAGCGAGACATTTCTCGAGGATAGGACCGCCGAGCCAGAAGCTGAAGTCCGTCTCAGGGGTTTGAGCTGGGGTTGGCGTAGCTGCTGCAAAGGCTGCTGAGCAGAGAGCGAGAAGGGCAGCTGACACGAGCATGGTGATGATGAGAGATTGTTGGATTATAGAAAGAGAGCAAAGGGACTCTGAGAATCTGAGGATGAAAACAAGAGATGAATTAATACGGACGGTAGTTAAGTATTTATACATGGTCCTCCAGGTTCACCGCTGTCGTCAAACCTATCCAATCACTTTCCCTTGTAATGCAGTAACACGTGCAAGGCTGAACTTATTGTAAAGTCCAAGAGTTCAACCTTCCATGTCTGCATAAACAGCTAGGTAAAAATTGCACCAAAACAGATATCATTCCACTTGTCCCATCACGAAAACCTCTCAATCAAGCAACTCTTGGCAGGGGATATAGTTCCAAATGGTCTTGACTGCCAGGGACGACAAGAATCCGGCATTCACGCTTGGCAGAAGCTTGTTCCTAAGCTTGTATTTTCGCTTATTTTTAGGCCTCTATTTGCTGTTTGCGGTTGATGACCCTATCACAGCGCCGTAATCCTGCTGTAAAGTCGGCCGCTGTGGTGGAGTTCAATGTCCCCCAGTTCTGCGGCTGACTTGATCCACTTATTGGTCTGTCAGCAGCTTACTTAAGGGACTTTTGCCAAGTTCCAGGGTTCTGAGCGATAAGAAACTTATCAATACGAGATAAGATAGCGAGATACAGGACTTGTCTCATTCTCGCTATTTATAACTGGTGGCTTGGAGGTGGTATTGTGGAATTGGAGTAACATCGGCTGCTGGGCTTGGCTTTTATTTCTCAGCCGCATTGGTTTTGCCTCGGCGTCATCATCCATAATTGGGGGGCCAGGCTAAGGGAAGCATGAAAGTTTAGGTCCTTGACCGCAAATGATGAAAAGATTTAGGTAAGTCGGTATAAGCTTAGGGGTTATTTTAATAAGTTTATTTCGGCATCTTATCCATTGTATTCGGTGAGGCAATCCACGCTTAGGATACCCTACAGCTCCATTCTAAAAAAACATTTCTCGATAAACAATAATTAGAAATGTTATTTCTCTGCATGAAGATTCATATTAGAGTCTTTAAGCAATTGCGTCCAAACCGTAATCACGAGTCGTCTGTATTTCATTCCTCGCATTTTGGTTGAACCGATTCAACATGCAGATTCGAGGCAAGGCGCGCGAGACACGCATCAGTTGTCAAGTCTATCAACTCAAAATAACTCCTAGAGTTATGACAACTTAGATCAGGACAACTTGATAATGACAACATAAACAAAGCTGACTACAATTTCTTCACACTTCTGGCTATTTTTACATCTTGGAGCCATAACCGGCTAAGGTTTTACTACTACTATCACTTCCCATGTTCTATCTCATTGGCGCTGGCGTGGAGGAATTGTCAAAAAGAGAATCCTGCTAAGCAGAGACCCGATTGGCGAGAGAAAATGGCCATGTGAGTGGGCCGGGTCTTTCAGCAAGATTATCCGTGACCAGGCCAATACAGTACCTCCGTGAAAACACCTTCTGCCTTGCGGCCCTCAATGCCTCAAATATTAAGTTTTGTCTGTCTCCATATGCCCGATAAAGGGAAAGCCGGCAAGGTCGGTAAGCGCGGCAGGAAAAAGGTTCCAAGTGATCATCATGTGATAGCTAATGATCTGACACTTAGTGGAGTATCTAAACCGCGGCAACGCTTTTACCTCAGGGCGTCATTAAAATTGAAAACCAGGAACAGGCCATAAACCGAAAAGGTCAACAGCTCTTATTCCAAGCCAGAGGCTTTCAATTTTTCAACGTCATGTCACCTTGCTCTCTTATCTTCAAGTTCGCCGTATTCTTCATTTTTCGAGCAATGGCATTTCTCTCTCCGCGAGATGCAATCCATGTCGATGATATTGAGCGCTACGACGCGTTTATGAAAACACTTGCCGGGAATCAGTATCTGCATACTTACCCGAAGAATCAAGTTATCAAACTCGATGTCTACGAGCATCCATCTGATGAGCTTGTCCTATCTGGTGAATTCAAGCCAAGCGCCAAGGCCGATGCATATTGGGAACAGGAGGATAAATTCGAAAAAAAGTTTCTGGGACGGCAAGAATGCCCTGGGGAGGATGTATCAGAATTCACGATGGCGTAGCCTCCTGTACGGAAGGATGCAGGTGCACGCGATATGTAATATTGCGTGTGTACTAGATAATCAGACTGTCAATTTGTTAAGGTGAATTGAAGTGAGAATGAATTTGTATTTGTATGATATTTTAATAATTATAAAGTAATACCCTTCATAGCTAACCAGCCTTTTGCTTCAGTAAGGCCCATTAACGATGTTAGACATATCTTGCCAAAAGCATCAATGTCATCTTTCTGGGCATCGTGAATTATTATCTCCAAGAAATTCGGCCTAAAACTCATCAGCTGTAAATCCCAAGACCAAGCTTGATATGCAGCTTACGCGCCGACGTTTATCACAAAGTGTTTTTTATTTCGCCACGCCAGTGCAAAGTCAACTGGATCCTGCGCGTTCCATAAATGAGCAGACATGGTAACAGAGCGATTCACAGCCATATTCTTGTTCTGACCGCATCTGTTACCAGACTCGCCTTTCATGAAGTAGTACGTCAACATGAAGAAGTTTATCATGCCGAGGGTTCTTTTGGCTGATTCTTGGAAGATCCAGTTTGTCCAGAATGCATGTGCTGCAGAGGCGGGGTATAGTGGAATCAGATCTGATGAGTGATCTGGTGAGTTTGCTGCTTCGTCAAAGGCGATGTAGGGGATGAGCGCGTTAGATGCTTCTTCGAGATGAGGCATGGTGGCTTCGTAGATGGCATAAGTCCGGGCGTCGTTGTCCAGTAGGCGGAGCACCTGATACATGAAGAGGGCTTGTGCGTATGCAAGAGTTTCAATGGGAGTTGTTGCTGGAGGGCTAGAGAGTAGATCCTGTACACGGCTTTCAATGTTGTCGCGTATTACTCTAGCGTTGAGGTGGTTCTTGGCTGCATGGAGTGCAGCAGAAGATACCGCATCTGTATTCAAGTGTTATCCGTGAGTCAACAACATATGGAACGAACCCACGTTGCATAGATCGAGGCATTCCATCATCATACAGATGCGAATGGCACCACGGCGTCTGATTCTCAGAAACCATTTGAGAAGGGCCCTTTAATATTGTATCCATTGCATACTGAAGTCGAGACGAAATTGCTCTTGTAACTTGAGGAACTGTGACAAGCTGAGACCGATTCAGCGCATCTTGAGCCGTGGTTGAAAGTCGCGGCGTAGACCAATTGGACGCATCGCAATCCAATGACCCTCGGAATAGCTCGTCTGTAAAATCATCCGTTGTTTCCAAGATCGAACCAAGCATCCCCAGGCATGACGGCGTATACGACAACTCGATATCAGAAACTGAAACCATGGGTTGCGCATCGACAATCACACCCGCGCTCTCACGCTGTGGAGGCGCATAAGGATAATGGCAGTGGATATTCCGCTGAGCGCAGCGCTGACACGTCGGACGCGCCAAGTCGCATCTCCGACGCGCTTTCTTGCAAGCTTGACAGGACTTCCGTCGGGCTGGCGGATCGTTGCGCTCCATAGATGATGGGTAAGATGGAATTTTGATGGTCTGTGATGAGGTAAGATGGTGGAAGTGCGCTGAGGGACCCAGATAGCAGCGGAACTCCGCTGGCAGCCCCACAAAAGGACGACGGAATAGCGCGTAGGAGAGGAAGACGGACGTACTGCAGCTCACAATAATAAGATATAAAGGAGCTTGACCGCCAGCAACCAAAAACAGGATGATCATATCAAAAACAAGTAACCATTCAGCATCTATCACAATGTCTCTCCCAACCGTCTACGTCGTCGCAGCTACAGGCACCCAAGGTTCAGCGGTATGCCGCCACCTCCGCCAATCAAACTGGTCCGTTCACGCTACAGTGCGAAACACTGAGTCACCTCAAGCCCGAGCTCTCGCTAAAATCGGCGTCGTCTTGAACTCTGGCGATTGGGACGACGAAGAAGCCCTCACAACCGGTCTCGCAGGTTGCAACAAGCTATACCTTGCTCTTGGACCCAATTACAGCAATCTTGACGATGAGCGCATTTGGGCTCAGAGGATTATTGCACTGGCTAAGAAGGCGGGCGCTGAACATGTTGTGTACTCGAGTTCTATTAGCGCCGATGCTCCTGAGAAGCGCACTCTTCTTCCTCCAAGTCACTTTCTCTTCAAGACCCTATTCATCAAGAACATCATAGAAGGTCTTGTTCAACGAGCCGGATTTAATCACTGGACTATCATTCGTCCTGGGTTCTTCATGTCCAACCTCCTCGCACCAAAAGCTCGTATCTACAATGACTTATTCGAGCGCAACATCTGGTTAACCGCCCTAAAGCCCGACACCAAGCTCAACCTCGTCGACCCCGAAGACATCGCTAAATTCACTTTGGCGGCTTTCCAAAGCCCTGAACGTTTTAACGGAGAGCGAATTGATCTTGTCAGCGAGAGGTTGACGGCTGTGCAGATGATGGAGATTCTGGCTAAGGCGTCTGGACGAAACATGAAGGCTGAGTTTTACACTGATGAGCAAGTGGCTCAGGCTATGGATAACAACCCATTCATTGGATCGCAGGTGTTTTTGAGGGATGGGGAGAAATGTGTTGATGCTGATAGGGTCAAGACGTGGGGAATCGAATTGGGTAGTTTCAAGGAGTTTTTGGTCCGGGAGAAGGATGCTGTGGCTGAGACATACGCCTCATAGGGCAACCAACAGATCGGTTACATCTTTGTATGTATACATTAGCATGCGGTTGCTCAGATACAAATTTCTAGTTCCAATTTTTGACATATGGCGCCCAGAGTAAATTAGTACCCCTCAATTCATCACAGATTATGGTTAAACTCATATTCGTTATCTCCTGGCACATGTCATGTCATGATGCTCCTCACGGACTGAACAGCATTCACATGAGTTCCAACACTGCTAGCGCTCGTGTTACTGCTGTGATGACTACGTTGCCGACACCTACGGAAACTGAGACGGATGAAGAGCCTGCGTGTCGTGATGCGTCAATGGTCAAGAGGGCGGGTGAAGGGTTAGGATACTAATTTCAGGACGATTGGGATGTCATACGTATGCCTGGGTGGAGATATTTCTAAGCCTTTGGGTTATTATTAAGATGCCTGCGTCTCTGATGGTTGGTACCAGTCTCTTGTTCTGTGGGATAAACAGTATTGGACTGATATGCGGCCATGAACTGCTGAGCCTTCCGGCTTCGAGAACTGTGTGGTGAAGTCAAGGGCCAAAACCCCGACGGCGCTCATCATACTGGTTATTGCCTTGTTTTACTGTTTATACTTTATGTGTGTTGTTTTTCTTAAGTAAAGTTTAGATTTAATTTATAAATTATTATAACAATTCTATGAATTTATAGGAAGTTTATTTAAAGTTTTATAATTATTTACAATTAATTTTAATATCTATATGTAAAGATTTATAAAGCCTTAAAGAAATTTAGTGAATATATCAGAGTCTAGACCGAACTGGTATTATACTTACAGAGCAAGAGCAGCTACATAACTTATGTATTTAATCACGGCCATATACACAAGCTACAATTACAAGTAACTAATGCTCACAGTGTCCGATGTATAGGTTGTTCTTATAGCAGAATTGGCATAGTTATATATGTATTATATACAGGAATTAAACAATGAGTCTCTTGGCAAAGATGTAATCAGATTAAGAGTATGTGCTCAATCTTCAGTCCAACCACAAAGATAATCATGGCCCTTCGCTGGCGGCAAGTTGAACCAACACTTCGTGTACTGAATAGGATTGTCAATGTCCAAATCGTCATGATCAGGAACAGTCGCATCCTTGATGGTGCATTCCTCAGGAACATTACCAGAGAACGAGAAACACCGGTCTGGGTTGTCGATCCTATACTTGACGCAATCGTAGTTGTTCTTGAGAGCTGCTTCAAAGTCGAAAATATAGCTCTTGAGCGTCTTGAGGTCGTCGCCTTTGAAATTGAATACCCCGCTGATACTTCCAACGCCGTTGGGTTCCCAACCGAAGCAAATACAGCGCTGAAGCAGATGTCAGAATACTCAGATTCGATCAAGGAATAGAATGCTTTACCTTGTCATGCCAGATACAACCTTCCATGTGATCGTTGCAAACTTGCTCAGACATATCTACTTGAGTAGAGATCGAACCAACGCCGCCGTGATGCAATGTGAATGTTAGCCATGGATTGAAAGAGTAAGTTCTACGATTAGTTACCTTCGAACATTTAGTGTCTTCCTGATTATCCGAAAATCTATGTTAGTATTACCGCCCTTTATCAATGGAAGCTAGGGTAGCAACTTACGTCACTGACCATGAGATTGTAATTAGCCTTGTTTCTAGACTTCATGGCCTTGACAACCGCGAACTCATTCTATAGCCAGTCGTTAGCGGAACATACAGATGAGATCCCAAAGTTGAGGACTGACCCATTTGCTGTGCACCTGTTCGATATATGTCTTCATCGCGGGTTTCGTAATGTCCTTACTCAACCAGTCGGCGTCCTTGAAGAAGTCATACACATACTCCGTCATCTTATCATCGCTCCATCCTTTGGGGGGCACACCACCGAAGATATGCCCCACAAACCCCTTGGTAGAGTTCATGACATTGTTGAACATGTTACCATAAGCTATCTCAAGCTTGTCATTCAGTGTTTCTGGCGACACTGTCTCTTCCCAGCTCGTACCTGCTCCCATAGCTGTAAAGATACCAGCAAACGAAGTCATCGTGCCGGTCAAGAGGGGCTTAGCGGCACCAAAGCCTGCTAATGAAGTCAGGATACCAATGAGCATGTTGAGAAAGTCGCTGTTCTCTTCCTGCGGTGGAGTGCCGTATTCGCTGACGATTGCCTTGATGCCAGAGGAGAGTTGCCCGATGGCATCTTCTACAGTCTCCATCCAGAACGCGTTGAACCCGTCAAAGAGATTGCCGATCTGGAGGTGCATGTAGAACGCCTGAGGTGGGGTATATGTCTTGCACGATTTGGCGGCCGGCCCGGGACAGTTTGATGAGCTCAAGGCGGTGCAATCAAAAGTCGAACCGCCTTGCTCACCATCGGCTATGACTTGCTGGAAGAACTTATCCGACCAGTCTTTAGCTCCGTTGTCGTGAATCCACTTCTTCCACCAGTCAGCTGCACCGCTGTCTTTCCAGGTCTTGTGAACCACGTCGATATCGTCAGTCTGGAACTTATAGCTGCAAACCTCGCCGCTGTGATCTTCGCCTTTACCGGGAAGGTCAATAATTGGAATGTCGTCGCCTACGGATCCGCCGCCTGTCTTGGGCAGCCTAGGGTCCGCTGCAGTAGGTTAGCATACATGGTGGTCTGGCGGAAACAACCACGAGGGGCTCTTACTTGTCGGGGGACTGTCATCTCCACCAGTTGAGCTACACCGGTTCCAGTATGTCCAAGCCTGAAGGGTATTATCAGCCAAACACCCTCTGTAAAGTCATTCCCAGGCAAAACATATACCTTGTTCGTTTGAGGATCAACCTTGACTAGATCCGCGCGACCTTGACCACCTTGGTTCGTAAAGTGCTGACAACAATGATCAGCCAGCCAGCATAACCACCGCCTCAAATGGTCAACTTACCATGTTTTCGCCTCTGTCAATAGGGTTGTAAAGCATGCCACGATTTGTCCAAGAAAATGAGCTGCCCCCTTGAGCCTTGTGCCCATTGTTTGTAAAGACATCAACGGCGCCCGTGTACTTATCAACATGAAGAAGGTCAGCTCGTCCAGACGCTTCGACGTCCGCAAATCGTATGTTGGCGCGGTCCCTTGAAGAATCATCAGCTGTGATAGTGAAGGACGATTGTTATCGGGACGACATACCATCCTTCAGAAAACTTAATCTGGCCGACGTTTTCCAAGCCGTTGGCTTTATTGAGCCAACCAGTGATACGACCATTCTTCTCGATGCACAGGGCATCAGCCCGACCATCACCGCTGAGTCTTTGGTTAGTTCTGGACCTAAACAACTCACAAGAGGCATGTAGACGAAACCCAAGTGTACTTACTCAATGTCATGGAATCTCATTCCCAGATCGAAAATACCAACGCCCCAGCCTTGGTTACAGTCCGTCGCACCAACGGCTGTACCACTGTCAAACGAAATGCGGTCAGCTCCCTTGTCGTACTGATTCTTGTAGACCGTCAAATGTCCGGTTGCCTTGTTCTGCACAATCACATCGCATCTCCCATCACCAGTCCAGTCAGCCAAGTGGATACCGTTTCGTGGCCCAGGAACCGTGAGTTCAATCTTGGTGTTATGTCCCCATGCAGGCGGTGAGTGGATGTTGGCATTGATCTCAGCGGCATGACCGTCTTGGTAGATCCAGACATAATCATCGCTGCCAGAACCACGCATGTCGCAGTAGTAGTTGCCATCAGCCTTGAGCTTGGTTCCACCGGCGCCTTGGTTCTGCCAGACAACAACGTCGTAGTACTCCTTTTCCTCTTTGAGGAAGATGTAGTCCAAACGGTTGGAGCCGTAGATACGTCCGAACTTGATGCTGTCTTGGATACCAGTTACGGCTTGACCAGCATGGGTTTGGCCCGCAGATCTCCAATTTGGCACCTATTTGCATTTGTTAGCATGGATATCTTTCTCTCTCGATTCTTTACTGTACGCGTGACGTACTATGCCGCTGCCAGTGCCCCTATTGTTGATCCATGTACTGACTTGACCATGATCACCGATATACATGACATCGCTCCGGAAACTGTATAGGGATATCAGTAAATCTCTTGCCGGCATGAGAAGAAGATGGGTGATGGGGTATCGTACTCTCCGTTGAGGTCGGCTGCCGATTTTGTTAGCATGCTAATCAAGGAGCAATGTGGGAACAAGACTTGCTAATAATTATGCCGGCCTTGTCGGGTTGGCCAATGTTGAAGACAGTGCCACGGATGCCATTGGCTGTACTGAACCCTTGCCATTGAGGCTTGTCGCCCCAGCCACCATTCCGAGAGCACCTAGAGTTGTCAGTCACGAGCTACCATCCTCAGGGTGAACATACGCAATCTCGCCTGCAGATTTGAGCAAGCAAAAGTCTGCTCTTCCGTCCCCATCGATATCTGATCTTGGGGTCAGTGAAACTGGTTTGATGAAGATATTCGAGGGAGGGTTGGTGACAACTGACCTGCGATGCGTACATCGGTGGCTTTAAGACCACCGAAATCGCCAATGACCTGCCCAATGCTCTCGAACTTGGGAGGGTTTCCGCCTCGGTTAAGCGAAACCCATACAGCGTTCTCCTTGATGCAGAAGAAGTCGTCCAAACCGTCGTTGTTCTAGTCGAATTGTCAGTCTAGGCCAGCACGAAACGGTGTTGCGAGGCAATTACAAAATCGGCGAATGAGTAACCTGTTCAATGCATGATTAGTAGAGCTCGGAAAGCAGAGAACCACGAAGTACTCACGAGGGCCCAGATCACAGTCCATGTCAACGTTGAACTGAACCGACTTATCAAACTTGCCTCCTCCCAAGTTTTGTCGAAACCAGTACGCATTCTTGTCTTTGGTGTTATGGTAGACACGGATCCAATCATCAAGAGAAGCCGATCGTTCTGCATTCGGGTCACCCTTGACAATGTTCGCGAAGAAGATATGCCAGGGGATCGCGTCAGTAATGGACTTTGGATCACTCCCCTTGTCGATCTTTGCGCTCTCAATAACACCCTTCGAAGTGCTCTTGTGAGCGTAGTTACCATCATCATGACCGCTGCCCATCTGAGATTGACCAGGTAGCCCCGCGTTGCCAGCAACCTTCTTGCACTGGTTGCTCTGGCCACTGGCTGCATCGTCGATCTTGTCAACTTTTGCTGGTGCCTGGATCTGGTCTTCGATCTTGCTGATGGCGTCCCACCAGACACCAGCAAACATCTTGTAGCCATCGTCAGTGGGATGATCTTTGTCAGGTCCAATGTCGTCCATAGACATGACGCTTCGTACGTCGGCGAGGGCGATGCGAGCTCCTTTGTAGCCAGCTGCGACACTTCTGATTTGCTTGCTAATATTGTCGCTGCAAGCATTCCTTGACGAGTCTTTGTTTAGGAGGAGCGTTGATAGGATTACTGTCACGCCAGGTACGCTGTTAAAGATGTCGTCTACCAGGCTTTTCGTTCGTTCGCCGGCTTTGCTGGGGTCGCCTCCCGAGTTGCAGTCGTTCCTAACCAGTTAGTTGGGCATATGGAGGCCGTTAGCTAGATGGACTCACAATCCAGCGTTGATAAGGACCAGGTTTGGCTTCATCCACTTGCTCTCAGTCCATGCGCCATGGACGGACTCAATGGTCCAACCAGGATGGCCCTCGTTGTCCTAGCAAATATTAACCATGTCTCCACTGGAGCAATAACCTTCCTGTGGCTTACCGAGTCTGCCATAGTACCATCTCTCTCTGACCCAACCATGTTGACCTTCCAGCCACTGAAACGGAGCTGAGCCCGAAGCCATTTACGATAGCCGTTGCCGTCACTAGACTTGTAGCCTTGGGTAATGGAAGCACCAAGTGGCATCACTCTTAGATAAAAGTCTTTAGCAGCTCTGCGATCAAGTCCGGAACTCTGATCAACTGTGGCAGTCAGGTTGTCGAGTTCATTCGGGTCTAGGTCGGTAACTCTCGGCGCCTCTCGAGACCCTTGCCCTCTCACGTCCAGACGAATGACGTCGGGCGCATTTCCGTTCCCATAGGGTAAGATGCCATCCGAGTGATGAGAAGCGCTTGCGTGGGTGTAAAGAAGAATACCAAGTATGGTTGAGACGGCGGCATGGCCGCTGCGAAGTACCCGCATGTTCACGTCCCGATGAACTTAGCTAGGAAAGAGGCTTAAATAATATAACAGAGCTCCGGAATACGTGAACTATGTAGTTTTATATTAATTTCAACTTTCGCAACGGGTCTCTCGCGGAATTTCCATTATAGGCCATACGTATTTCTGCGGCCGAACATCAAACGACGGTCAATGGATTCGATCCTACGATGGTTGAGATCACCATGCCATTGTATCTGACTAAGATAAATATATCTATGGGTCCGCAAATCTTGGCATTGTCCGTTCCCATCCTTCTATGATTGGGTTGTTCGTTCCGGCCCTTCCATCATTGGCTTGCTTACAAGCGAGACATGGATGGGAAAATATCCATACGATTACTGAACGCAGCATCCAACTCATGAACAACTAAATTTGGCTGGAACCTTTGCACTTCTTCCTTCTTCCTTCATCTTCAAGTTGCCTCCGTGTGACAATTCATTTAGTCTGTCTTGTCGATATACCTCGGCACCTGAATTTAGACAAAAGTGGACTTATGGCCGATTATTCTAGACTTTGGAGGCAATCAGAAGAAAAGACGGTAATAACATCTTCATTAAGCGGCTTTTAGTAGCTTTCTGACAATGTACTCCACAGTATTGTAATTATGTACACGCTTTAGTAGTTCATAATGGGTCAATGGTCTTGTATTGAAAGAGAGACCTGACATTGATCGCGTCTTACTATTCTCTTGGCCCCGTTCTTCGTCCTTCGCTGGGTGAAACAAGCGTACCAGACAGATTTCGCTGTAAAAGCAGTCTGCTAGGTGAGGTGGACTGCCTCTCCTAATTCCCAATTTAACATTAACCCCACAGACGACCTACAGAGCCTGTCAGAGAGATTGCCTTATGACTTGACAACCTTACAGGGCTGTGTTAGAAATAGGAGCATTACCACGTGCGCCGCCTTGCATCCTCGCATGTCAAACCACCAGTCAACCATGCGCCTTTCCTGAGGTCGGCTATTCCGGGAATGAGAGGGTGATACTACCTAAGCAGCGTCTTTTATCCTTGTTGATTGGCTGAGCTTTGATTGATATGTTGCCTGCCAAGACTCCCGTTCGGCACTTATATCCGTGAACTCAATCTCACCTAAGACGGAGAGTTAATCTTACCTAAGTCGGGAGAGGCGCTCGAAATCGATCAATTGAACCCTGTCGCTAGAGTCTAACTTTGCTATATGAGCTGGACAGAGTGGAACCATGCAAATTGAAGGGGCAGATATCATCAGTTTCACTGATAACGAACAGTCCAGAGCATGTCAGATCACGCCTCTCAGAAGGGAAATTGTCATTCTTTGCAAGCAGTGAAAGAAACACGTTACTGGTCCACTATACTTGCTAGCAGTAGATGAAACCCCTTTCCTCTTTTCTCTGTCTGTATACATAGCGCACAAGTCTTGAACTAGCTGTTGGCTTCACATGCCGCCATGTCTTGCATCCCTCAATGCGCCTCTACAAGTGACAGGCAGGAAAGCAACTTCACAAATCTACCTCTACGTCCCTTGTGATCGCCTTCTCCTCACATCCCTCCCCATCAATAAACATCTCCCGAAGCCTTTGCCTTGAAATGCGAGGGAAGTAGTAGGTGTGCCTCCCCGGACCCCTCCTCAAATTTTCAATCTCACCTGCGATATTACCAACTTCTTCGCGTCTATGACCCGCATGAACACCAAAATTCATATGTTCCTTCCAGAGTGGATCATCCCTTCTTAGACAAGTCCCAAGGTCTTTCCACGATGTCATGACGATAAAGTTCGCGCACGAGTTTTCTGAACGAATGATGTTCACTGCGTAGTCCGTTGAACAGCCGCCGCAAGACCACACCCGACCTTCCAGGGCGCTGTCTAGCCTTGCCCTTGTTTGACAGTTCACCCAGCAATCTCCCTTGTGAGTCCACAGACACTCCTGCAGTTCTTCCCCAGGGAGATCAAAGTCTTGTAACGATGAATGGCGGAATGACCATTGCCCACGAGGCCATTCAAAATCCTTGTCTGGGCTGGAGATGAAAGGATAAAGATCAGCCCACTTAGCATGCCCACAGATCGTGCCAAGTTCGTAGGTCTCAGAAAGAAACCGATGTAAAATTCCAGTTCCCTCAAGAACTTTATGCGTGTCGCGGCCCGCATTTCGTCCAGGAAATAGTACTCTCTGTGACTTTATCAGGACGTGCCCCTCGGCGGAGAAATGTACACTCTGCTGTAGCCGTATAACAAGTTCGTTCTCATCATTGGCATACGGAGCCACAAACTGGACACTTGGTTCTCCAGGAAGTGGCAAGTCCGGCGTGAAATGGTGAGATCTCGATATAGCTGCCATGACATCGAAATGAATCTCTCTCGAAAGGTAAGGCGACATGACCATTCTCTGAAGGGCTAAAGAGCCATTACCGATACATGCTCGCTGGCCTTCCTTTGGGGTGAATCTTCGGCTCTTCCGAGGCTCGTGGAACTTTTGACAGATCTCGCAAAGGACTTCAGAAGGCCACATGTTATTATCTTCGAGTCTGCGAAGAAAAGTCCAACGATCCAGTTGGTTGAGTTTTAGAGCGTTACCGAAAATGCTATGAAGCCAGCTGGATGTGAAGGCGAGGCTTGCACGGTCGATTGGAGCGAGGAGAGTGGCAACTTTGATTAAAGGCTCTGTAGGAAGACTTTGAAGGGTTTTCAGTGGTGTCGACTTTGATTTGGGCTTGCTTATCATGTGAACCCCAGCCACAGTTTCCTTTGCGGGGCGAAGTCTCTTCTTGCTGCTCTCTGAACTATGACCGCTATGGACCAGTTTTGGTCTCAGTATTCGGCTGGGAGAGACAGACGTTCTATGTGACTTGCGGACAGTCAGCTTCTTGAGCTTCTCGAGGAGTCCCATTATGGTGATTTGGTTGATCAAACGAGACAACGATATAGCAGAATGGTTATGGCTGAGACCGTGGAGGGCGGTGTCCTATGATACGGTGTAGTTAGGTTGGTGAATGGTACATAATGAAAAGGAAGAAAGACAAAACGGAGGTTTTGGTTCGTAGTCGCTTATATAAAAGAAATGAATCACTTTAGTGAAAGCGAAAAAAGATACTTTAAATTATATTGCAAAAGATAAGAGGTAAACATGTTCCAGCGCATAAACTCAAGGTAAAACACCCAATACCTAATGCGAGAGCGAAATATAGTTTTTGCTTATTTATTCACCAAACCATAAGTCCCTATAACGGTTTTAGATAAGGTGCGGCGTGCGTTACAAGTGACCGTGCTCTTTTGTGTGAGTTTCGCTTGGAAAATAATATTTTCGAATCATCAGCTTATTACTGCAATCCCGACCTCATAGATGTTCACAAGTACGATAGAGTTAGAGTGTTAGCGAAATTTAAACTCTTGGGCACATTTTCTTCTTATTCTTATATAATTATTCAGTAAGCTTTCATTTTATTAGCCCATAGAAACATTTATTCCCATGCATCTTCCTCATCATCGACTGCATCCTGCTCCTCCTTCTCAGTTTGATCTTCATAGCGTACTTCAAGACTTCCGACACCTGAATCATCTTCAAACGTTGTCAGAGATGCAGAGGTTGATGGACCTTCTCCTCGGAATTGCCTTGGACTCTTCTTCTCTGCTAACTACATACAGTCAGCTATCTTGTACTTCATCGATCAAGCTGCTGGCTTACCCCTCTGATAGGTACCCAGGTGAATCGGATACCATGGAAGAAGACAACATGGCCTTTATCCTTCTGTAACCATTAATCAGTCGATCAGCAAAAATGGACATAGGAACTTACTTCATCACTCTGAGTGCTTATCCAGCCTTCTGCGCTTCCTCCGTGCAGATAACTTCCTTTTGGGGCCACTTCCCCAAATTCAAGAGCCGTTGTACTGAACCCGACATCAACCACCTTGCCTTTAGAGTTCCAGCAATTCACAGATGCATCCTCTGCCGTCCATGTGGAAGTAATTACCCACAAACCATTTTCTCTGACCTCGGGATGTGATTTCACTATGCTTTTTGCGTTCTGCTTCATCCATTGTAAAAGTGGCTCTTTATGATAGTATCGCTCATGGACTACAGGTCCACTGGTGAGGAGTACAGCCCCATGATTCTGGTCTGACTGGAATCTGAAGCAGGCGGAAACATCGAAGGGAAGCGCAGCTGCAGCCAGCATAGGTATTGCTCCAAGGCCGACACTCAAATCTATCGCCCTGCCTCTTGTCTCGTTACCCAGCTTGGGTCCCCATATCTGTTTCTGAGATGGAGCGCGCTTCAAAGTGGTGCTATCGATGGATGACAAACCCGATGGCAGGCTTGACGACGATGTGAGATCTCCAATAGGATTCCAGGCACCAGTCGAGTCAAAGTATCCTACGAAACCAGGCTCAAACTGACTCGAGGGAATTGGCAGGTACAGCGCTGTGCCGAAAGGATGCGCTCGCATGAGCTCGGCATACTTGAGATCCAAAGCTTTGCCCATTATTGTTAGTTGTTTCGAAGCTGTTGATATATGATGGAGGGGTAGCTCAGTTCTTATCTTGGGTAATTGGCAAGGAAGCACAAATACCTCGTATCTCAGCCCGATTTAGCCGACGTGGCGCTAATAGTGTGCCAATATTTATGCACGCAATGTCACATTGCATTTCAGCTTGTGATACTGTACCCTATCAGCGCCGCTGATCGCGTTGCACAAATGGCTCGGCCGTTCGATATTGGATGAAAAAATAAACTCATCAAAGACCCTGCTAAATTCATCCTAAATTGTCCTAATACTGTCTAAATCTTTATGTCGTATATGCCTAATGTTTCAAAAACATTACATACATTAGGATGAAAACCCCGCATCAGAGTCCAGTGGTCATATTTCTTGCTCCTGGTTCTCTCTAGTGCTTGCGCAAGTCGTCTTTCCCCTCTTTTCCGGTCACTAAATGACTGCTCAAGTGCCGACTTCTCACAACACTCACGATGGCATCAGATCTCACAAGTCAGCTCGAACATGCGGCAACATTGATTGCATCCCAGGAGCAAGATGAAGAACTTGTCCCAGATGGCCAATTCTGCCGTAATAAAGATTTTCTCAAAGACGTGGATCCGGAAACCTGCAAGTATATCTATGCTGTAATGCTTTCGGACCGCTCTGAGAGGGCGAGGCGGTTCTCCATGGCAAGTGAAGAAGTGTTGATGACCAGAGGCATCGGGACCAATACCTCCGGTCTGAAGGATGCGGCTACTCTAGGCGCCCTGGCTGTATTCAATGTTCTCAAAAGTGATCCAATGAGAGGAGTCGTCGTCAGCATGTTTGGAAGAGTTCTACGGAGGCAATGGGAGGTTGCAACTCCTGATACCGAATCAGAGGCTCTCGATCGAGCCGTGGAGTATCTCAGAAAGGCTGTTGAATTTGGTCCTCGAGATCAGTCAAACCGAGCATTGCATCTGGATGATCTTGGGGATATTCTGACACAAAGGTACAAGGCCAGTCACCAGGAAGCGGACTTTCAGGATGCGTCTGTTGCATTTCATGATGCGTTGGCAACAGACTTTCCAGGGAAACCGATTTTCTATCTTGGCCTGGCAAAGCTGCAACAGGAAAGGGCCTTATTTGAGAAGGAAGATCAGGAAAGCTTATTTCGCGACAGTATGGCCACACTCCAGCTTGCCGAGGATTCCGTCCCAAGCCAATTCGACTCGACGCCATTTCGATACACCGTTGCAGATATCCATCGTGCTCGCGCCGCATGTTTCGTTCACTTATACGATCTGAATCAAGAAATCGAGAACCTCAGAAAGGCAAAAGCGTCTCTTAACAGGGGTCTTGCAGTTTCCGATGAGAAGCGTTCAAAAGATCGATTCAATTGTCTCATCAACCTCGCGTCGCTACAGCAAAAGCTCAACGAAGAGCAGAATGTCAGAGATCCCTCCGCAGAAATTGGCTATCTGAGGCAGGCCCTTCGTGTTCACCCGAACTCGACAGAGGCGTTGGAAGAATTAGCGAACGCACTTGGTGAGAGAGCTGAACAGAACAATCACCGGGAAACACAGGAGGAAGCAGACAGGCTTGTGGAGCGAATGAATGAGATCCAGATCAATGAACCATCTTCAAAACCACCAGCTCGCCTTATTAGAGAGGCGGGTGCTCATGAAGAGCAATTCAGCAAAACTGGATCCTTACATGAGATTGACCAAGCCATCAAATGCTTACAGGAAGCCCTCGACCACCCAGATTTACAAGGCCATCAACAGATCAACTGTTATCAACAACTCGCCATAGCACTTCTCCTCAGATTCGAAGCGAGAGGGGACAAAGACGATCTGCGTAACGCTTGCCAAGCAAATCTCGATGCACTTCCTTTCCTTAACGACCTCGAAGGCCCGATGAAAGCTCGTTGCTTGAGGGCTTCTGGGAGGACTGCTTTTGTGTCAGCTCAGATTCCGGGACAAGAGCGGTTCATCGACGGTGCTTTAACGGCATTCCTTGCAGCGAAGGACCTAGCGTCACGGACAGACCCTCTTTACCATACTGTCGCGAACGACATTGGAAACGCATACATCGTCAAATGCCAATGCACTGGCGATGCCAAACTTCTGTCTCAGGCCACTGAAGCATATCAAGACGGCCTTGATGCCTGGAAGGAGCAAGGATCTTCTGATAGCGCTATGAGCATCATGTTGACGCATGGCATTGGAAACACGGCCATGTATCAGTTCAAGTTCTCGGGAAGACTGGAAGATATCAACACAGCCATCAAATCCTTCGAGAAATGCCTTGACTCAACCGGGCCTACCGAAGTTCGAGCTGGTTCTCGCACTCGAAGTCTGAGCCACGCTCTTCAGTTGAGATACAATGACACGGAAGACGTCAGGGACGTTGTAAGAGCTGGTCAAATTGTTGAAGACGTTCTAGGCAGAAACCTCAGTCTTCCCCCAGTCGAGATCTCAGCATTGCACAATATGCTGGGAACAGCATATCTTCGCCAATATCATCGAGACGAAGATCTGGGTTTTCTAGCGCAAGCTGAGAAAAACTTCAACAAAGCTCTGTCTTGTGGTTGCACAGACAAATTTTACTTGTTTTCAGCACGGATTAATTTGACGCGCACACTACAGTATAGAGCCAAGAAGACACACAACCTGCGAGACCTTCGCGATGCTCTTGTCAACTTCCAAGAGTGTATTTCAATGGGCGGTATGGACGACATTAATCGTGGAGGACTTTTGATCAACCAAGCAGAATTATTCATCGCGATCTATACTGTTAGTCCTGCTCCATTGAGTACCGTCGCTGCAAATGCCTACCTGATCATGACGGCTCAATTCTCATCGGCACCGGGTATTGCTCGTCATGTACTAGCCTGGATGAAGGTCTACGCTTCCATGTTTGCGCATGTAGTGGCAAAGGATTCAATAGCTGCAAGGAACTATATCCGAGAAGCAGCCGAGGATCTTCCCTTTGCGGTATATGCCTGCACTACCCGAGCTGATCAATTACGCCAAGCTAAGAAGTTTCAAGCTGTGCCGACACTTGCTCTCTGCTTTTCGATTGCCGCTGGAGATTCGTTAGTTGAGGCCCTGCAGCTATACGAGAGAAGTCGATGTGTATTATGGGAGGAGATCCTCAACAAGGGCGTTGATTCTGGTTTGGATAAGCTCAACGAAGTCTTTCCAGACCTTGCACGTCGGTTCATTGAAGCGAGGAACTCTGAGAAGGTTAAGGGTCAGCGTGCAGCTCGCTTCGACCTCGACAAGAGGTTTCTGCAGAGTCAGACAGCCTTCAACAAGTCGACCTCGTTTCAGGAACTGATAGCCGAGATCCGAACGAAAGAAGGGTTCGAAGATTTCTTGAGGCTTCCTCGAGAATACTCGCACTTTCATGAGCTTGCTGAGACTGGTCCAATTGTCATTGTCGAATCGGAACCTCTGGCTGGGGGCTACGCTCTTATTATTACCTCCACGGAGATCCAGAAAATCTCGCTTCCGAAGTTCACTGTCGATGACATCAGGGAGCACAAACAACTCTTTCGCAGTGCCATTGATATGTCGAATGATGGAGATGCGCAAGGTGGGGACCTTCTCCATTATCTACTCACATGGCTCTGGGAAGTAGTAGCAGAACCCATCTTGCTCAGCCTCGGGTATAACGGGTCTCCTAAAGACGGAGATTTACCCAGAGTCTGGTGGTTGACGACGAGCAGCATTAATACTTGGCCTATTCATGCAGCAGGAGATCATCGTCGTGCAGTTGAGACAGGCGAGCCTTGCACAGTGCTTGATCGGTGCGTTCCATCTTACACAAACACCCTTCGAGGCTTGTCATTTGTGAGGGGGCGGGAGAAAGAGATCATGCAACAAAGTGGACATCAAAAAGCTATGTTGGTCAAGATGGAGACAACAGACCACCTTCAGCCACTGCAGCACGCTTCAGCTGAGGTTGATACCATCAACACAATCCTGACCAGCACAGGCTTTCCCACGACAGTCCATGACCGTCCCGTCCGCAAAGAAGCGCTCCTGGGCCTCTTAGACTCCCACATCGCCCATTTCGCCTGCCACGGCAAGGTCGACGACGCAAACCCAGCACGCAGTGGCCTTCTCCTTCGAGATTGGTGGAAACAAGATACAAATGGCGAAATCACAAGAGGAAACGTCCTCGACGTTCAAAGCATGATGTCAGCACCAAAGAAGTTAAACTGTGCTCTCATATATGTATCTGCATGTGAGACGGCTATTACAGGTGATCCAATGCTTCCTGAGGAGTCGATCCATCTTGCTGCTGGGTTCCAAATGGCGGGTGTACCTTGTGTAGTGGCTAGTTTATGGAAAGCAGAGGATGAGACTTGCGGCCTTGTCTCTAAGGTCTTTTATGGGGAGTTGTTGGAAGAAGGGAGGGGTATTACGGGAGATCGGTCTGCTAGAGCGTTAAGATTAGCTGTTCTTGAACAGCGTCAAGCTGGAGTTGATCCGGGATTTTGGGCGACTTGGGTTCACTACGGTCCTTGAAAGTTAGTTCAAGGAGAATCTAATTGATATCTGGTGCTTCTGGCGCGCCTTGCCCTATTGTCCTTTAGAATAAGCAACCCTAACGTTATCCTAAATTTAGAGGACTATGTCCTAAGTTTTGAAATCTTTATTTACCTTGAGAAGAATTTATTATTATATACCTTCTCTCTCGACGGCGCCAGGCACAGCGCCCGTCCGCAGCACCACCACCTCCTCCTCCATCACCAGCCACAGCTCCAACTCCAGCTCCAGCTACATCACCACCACCGGTCCGCTCGCCGCCGCCCGCACACGTTCCTTTGCCGAGTTCGCCAAATCAGAAATCACTCGTGACCGGGCCTTGGTCACTGGAAGGTTCGCAGGATCCTTGGGAGGAGGGACTCCTCGAGGCCAAGAGGAGTAAAAAGACATAAATAGTCAAAGTTTTGAGTCTACAACACTAAACTTATGGTAAAGGTTTATAGTAGCTATCCTAAACTTATGATGAGACCTTGGAGTGACTACACTAAAATTAAGCTAAACTTGGTCTAGCATCACTGTGATTCAGGGCCGAGGGCTTGTTTTCTTTTATCTCCGAGGTATGCAAACACGCTTTCACCTATTAAAACCAGGTCATCGTATAGACAGCCAATTGGATAAAATCGGGATCGACCGAAAGTTAATGTGTGGCGGCGAATGCCGAACTTGACATGGATCGACGGTTTCAGGTGCACAAAACATGTGAAACAGTTCAGCTCATACTCATCCCTTCATAACTAATCTCATACTCGCTATCCAGATAACACCAATACAGTCATTCCCATCAACTCGCAAACTCCACATCGCTCCTATGCAAAAGTATGTACAAATATTTATATACATGTCATCTCATCATCACAAATCTACTTGCGGTAAGTGGTCCAAGCAGTGTGCATGCGGGTCCTCTGACCGGCAGTAAACTCCTCATAGCAAACACTACAATACTTATTAGCAATCGCATCAAACAAAGTTTCGGGAATAACTTACTCATCGGAGTAATCCATAAAGTTGTGGATGGGGTCATCACCAGCCTGGTTAGGGCAACTATCCCGTCGAGCAGGGCATCCACTCGTCTGGCTAGCCTGAGCAGGGGTATCGCTAACCAGATCTCCACCAGTGCAACCATCCTGGAAAGTATGGAAGAGGTTGAACCAATGACCAACCTCGTGGACGGCGGTTCCACCGAGGTTATAAGGAGCCATAGAACCTCCAGGGACGGTCTCAGCGACAATGACGCAACCGTCGCGGATGAATGTCTGAGATCCAGTTGAGACATTGGGCTCGGGGAAGAAGCAGTATCCAAGAGCGTCAAGACCATCAAGCTTAGCAACATCAGTGAAGTACAAGTTGAGAGTCTTGTAATCACCCTGACGAAGCTGCCTCTTCATAGCAACCTCGCCATTACCAGCAGCCCAGTTGGAGTTGGTGGTGAAAGTGGTATCGATGAGGTTGAAGGTAACATCATGAGGACCATAGGCATCGTTCAAGGCCTTGAGTTGGGCTTGGAGCTTGGCCTTGGTGATGTACTTTGAGGAGGATGAAGACACAACGTGGAAGTAGGTGTCGACGGTGATGGAAGATGCAGCGACTTTGGAGATGGACTCGATCTTCTTGAGGTTCTGAGCGTGCTGGACTTGCTCGGGGGTAGGGTCGGCGATGGCGCAGCGAGGAGGAATGGCTCGTCCGGCCAGACCAGCGAGGGCGTTGCCGAAGAAGAGAGCGAGAGCGAGCTTGGAAACCATTGTTGCGGTGATGAGTTGTGAAGAGACAGATGAAGATGAGGATATCGACTATAATCTTTGCAACTACACTTCATATTTATAATGCCCTTCTGTTGTTCTCAATCACAACATACAACGGGCATAATCTATCCATCTTACTATCTCATGGCGATCGTTTCCGATTATGCCATATCTCCGTTCATCCAGATCAAAGGTCCATCCCATCACAGCATAACTACCCATCCTTATCTATCCCAATTCCCCATAAGAGCAACTACACAAGTTATTCCGTTATTTGGACCTGCCATATTGAATCATGAGTGGACAGCTTGCCGCGGTGTCTATTCCGTACATATGCTAGTGTAGAATACACCACGGAAATGGACCCCTGGACCTTCTGTTAAAGGAAACGGCCGCCGTGGAAATACGAGACAGCCGAACTTCGGACGCCAAGAGACCTTCCCGTCTTGGAAGGATCTTCTGCCGACGCACGGGCTTGATCTGGCAGGTCATCCTTGTAAGCTTAAAATGAAGCATTATGGTTAACTACCGAGAGTTGAGAACTTTTGCTAAGCTTATGTTGAGTGATCACATTATCTTGATAGACTGTGGAGATGATACTGGGGTTGAAGCCGATGCCGGCTGGGCAAGTCAATTGAGGTATTCCGGATGAAGGGATGGTGAACTTGCTGCAGAGTCTAACGTCTCAGCATGGTCAAGTCATGAAGGTCAACTTTGACTAGGTAACCCGTTTAAGTTCATCGGCAAGATACTACTAACCATCAGGTTACATAAATAGTACAAAGCTTCGAATGAGTTTCATACATCTCGATGTATGTAACAGCAACTTACTATATCGATTGCAAGTGTTTAGTGTCCGAATGTCTCACTGTAGGGTAGCGATCTAAAACCCTATCACTCCATCTTATCTTATCATTCACCAGATCTCAATTAGACGGCCTAATTAAATCACATACATGGCTAAGCTTGAACCAGCACCCTGCAGGGACTTTTTCATTTGACGTTATCGGCTTGCATATCAATTTCATTTTGTGAATAATTGACAACTGAGATATAAACTCCGTGCATCAATCCAGCCAGTTAGACGTCGTCACATGTAATCCGACAATTTGTCAGAAGAGTCATTAATACCACTTTTGGGAGACAATACTTGGTATGCATTTGTCACATGAAAAAAGCTAAGGTGATAAATCGGCTGTAGTTGAAGGGATTCACAATCAGGTCAAACCGGCTGATTGATCTTAAGTTTATTGATTCATTATTTACCACCAGGGCTCTCTAGTTGGTCTTACATTTCTATCTATACATTTATTCTCCGCTCAGTTCAGTCCTCGTCTCCAAAAACAACCGCATGCTCAAATGCCCAGTCTCGAATAGCATCAAAGTTGCGACATGTATGCAACGTGCTGAAGTCAGGCCAGTGGCCATCATAACCATCGTAATACTTGAATGCGAAAACACCAGTATCGCTCTGGCACATTATATTATTTCGCAAAATCTCAATACAGTGATCTACAAATCAGATTAGCATTTATCAAGCGACTATAAAACTCTGACTTACCGAGATGTCCTCTCAAATCCTCTGGCTCAACCTCAATATCGCCGCCCATTTGAGAGTAATAATCCCTGTAGGTTTCTTGTCGAAGCAAGTTCAGACAGTGGAGTTGATGGAATACTTGGATACCAACACGGTAGCCTGTATGCCCTGTCTTGGGATCCTTGACCTTGAGAGACTTGGGGTCAAGACCCAGTTTGTCAAGCTCCGCTCGAGAGATCATCTGATCGCCAACATCGTATGTAACATGATTCCAGGCTTTATCAACTTCGGGGCCGTATCCGACAAACTCGGACATCTCGAGGGCTGGAGTAATGTTGTAGCGAACTGTATGGAAGTCTGCGACGCTTTCTGCAGGAGCTATTTGATGTTAAAGAGAGGTCGGCAAATGGCAGCGATAGACTGACAGTAAGGAAAGCTTGGTTGATTGCAAACGCCATTTTGTAAAGGACTGGCGCGAAGTAGCAATGAAAGGGCGAAGAATGCCAGAGAGAAAGATAGTAAAACACCATGACATATCCAGATCAAAATTGGATGTGCGCTGGATTGTGAAATGTATGGTGAAATATTGGTGTAGATTGGTAGAGGTGATAGAAGAGCATTCTTCTCATGTGTTTGTTGCTCTTCATCATCAGGAACTGGGCGGTATTTTGAATCCATTGTTGCTGCACGTATTGAGATAATTGATTGAACTTTCGAGAGGCTTAAGAAATGATTGACGTGGAGTGAGAAAATGAGGATGAAATGATGATGAAGATGAAAGTTAAATGGATGTGACGGGTTTTGAAGCAACGCTGCGTCACGGTGTATATATCAATGTCCAGAAACCCGATTCTATAATTGGTCTTCTTTGACTTGGCGTTTGGGTCTGTACAGTGAGCGGATAATCGGCTCCCAATAACAACTCTTCAAACGCCAAGACGAAACGTGAAATGGTTCGTGCGACGACAGAATCCTACATCCCAAGACTACGAAACTCGTCCAGACCGCCCACTTAAAACAATGTTCCAGTTTCGCGGGTTTGACAGATCTCGAATCAGGAATGGTAAACCATTACTCACCGAGAATACAGGCCTAGACAATATCTGTAACAGGGGTTAGTGATATTCTCAGGCAACGTGAAGCACTATACGTCGTAGCGGTCAGGGGTGGTGGCTTCTAGGCCAATCATGTGAAACCATCGAAACTTGTTTGAGTTTTATTTCCACCAATGGCGCGCCACTAATTATTTTGGCATGTCACTTCGCGATTTCGCGTTTTAGCAAACAACGACCAGAGTCTTGGGTTTCGGCCGAGGCTATAGTTTCATGATTGGCCGTTCTAACCGTCCCTACACTTTCGTCCCAAAACTATCTAGTGTGAGGCCGATGAGGGTATCAAGGAGAAGACCTTTTTTCGTATACGGCGGTTATTCCGTTGTTGACTCAACAAAGCGGCAATTCGGCATCATGTCCAACGAATCTTCAAACACTATCGGTCTTGTCTTGGCGCTTGCGTTTGACGATTCTCTGAACTTGGAGATCGAGAGAGGAGATCTATTCTAAGACACAAAGAATCTGGGGGAATGAGGGTCATCATCTCAAGTTAGGTTTTCATACCAAGATCAGAAGTATAAGAAGCTTGGCATCTTCAGCTAGAATTTTAGTCTCTTCAACCAACTCACATTTCCTTCTTCAACTATCTGAGCTTAGCTTTGCTTGACGCAAACGTTCTTCTCTTCTCATCAACTTTCAAGGCTAGTCCTACTTTATTCTACATCACTCTCATTTTACCTGCCGGTCAGAACCACTTCTACACTTTCATCACTTTATCAGTCAAGATGTATTTCTCCAACGTTGTCGTCACTGTCCTCGCCGCTCAGGCCTTCTCCCAAGACAGCCGAGTTCCTCGCTCTAGCTTTGGCCAAGTTGCTGTAAGTGCCATTACCTCATCGTGATGTATTCAAGCTAACGAGTCTCAAGGCCTTAATGGCTGCTGGAGCTCTTCCAGGACACGCTCTTGCTCTCCCTATCTTCAGCAGCGTTCAGAAACGCGAGGTTAGTGGCATCCATATCTACTAGTAGCTCACCCTTTAACAAGAACAGCCTCATCACCAAGGTGCTCAGAACAAGCAGAACAATCAGGCTCAGGGCAACCAAAACAATAACCAGGCTCAGGGTCAGAACGCCAACGCCAATGCCAACGCCAACGGATGCAACGCCAACAACAAGCGAGATGAGGAACTTGTAGCTCGTCACCACCAAGGCAACCAGGGAGGCAACGCCCAGGGCAATGCCAATGGCAACGCTAACGGCAATGCTAATGGTAATGCCAACGGTAACGGAGCTGCTGCGGCTGCTGCTAATGATTGCAACAACAATAACGCCGCTGCCAACAACAACAATGCTGCTGCTAACAACGGTAATGCCAACGGTAACGCCAACGGCAACGCCAACGGCAACGCCAATGGCAACAACAAGCGAGACCTCGAAACCCGACACCACCAAGGAGGTCAAGCAAAGGGCAACAAGGCCGCAGCTGCCGGTGCCAACCGCAACAACGCCGCCGCCGCCGCTACTGGCAACAACGCTAACAAGGTTGCCGCCGCTGGCGCTGGAAACAACGCTGCCAATGCCCAGGCCAACAACAAGTGCAAGCGAGATCTCGAGGCTCGCCACCACCAGGGAGCTCAGGGCAAGCAAAACGCTCAGGCTGCAGGTTGTAACTAAGACAATACACTTTAAAAAGTCTCTTGTAGACTTGGATATGCATAAGCAAGGCATGTAATGGTTGGGGAAAAGGAGATGGAGATTATGCCTTGGCTTGGAGTGATGGGGTGCTGGAAGTGATGGGCTGGCCCATGGATTCTGGTAATTAGAGTGCTAGTTAGAATAATAAGACTAGAGAGTTCGGTTCAACTTCGTTCTAAGACCCGTTGGTGATTTGACTTCTGATATGTGGCTTGCTTGCGGCTCATGCCGTGGCCGTGCTGGCAATGTTTCAACGTTGACTCGCTTCCTAACCGAAGCTGAGTTAGGCTTAGTCTGCTCTTTAACGATGTCTCCGCCCCTCCACTATCTTTCAGGGTCCTTCACGTGATACCCCTCACGAATGCCCTTTTCTGTCATGGAACTATATCAGGTTTTGTATAGATTAGACTAGGGCCTCCATATAGAGATTATAACTACTATACTATAGACACTGTTAAATGGACTCACTGCATATGAATATTCACCGTTTTCTCGTATTTTCTTGAGGTTACAGTGTATCAACGTGGCTTTCGACTAACTGGCCAGAACACTCTACACCCATGTCTTTAAAGTGGGCTATCAGGCCATTTCTGAAAAGTCTGCCTCTCAATCCCATCCTTTGAACCCTCTCAAAACAAAAACACCAACAAAAACATCTCATCTACATTCTTGGCAACTATCGACGAAAAAAATGCCTCCCAAGAAAGCTGAGCCCGTTATTGACAATGTCGTCGCCTTTGGCAGAGTTCGCAAGAACCTGAAGATGGGATGCGTCGGCCTTCCTAATGTTGGAAAGTCGAGCTTGTTCAATCTTTTGACGGAGCAGAGCGCTGCGGCGGAGAATTATCCTTTTTGTACTATTGAGCCTAATGAGGCGAGATGTGCTGTTCCGGATGCGAGATATGTGAGTTGAGATTCTGTGAAATAATTATGAGGGACGGGCTGATATTGATGAAATTCAGGACTTTCTTTGTGATCTTTGGAAACCTCCTTCAATGTACCCTGCTTATCTTCAGGTCACCGACATTGCTGGTCTGATCAAGGGTGCTTCTCAGGGAGAAGGTCTTGGAAATGCCTTCTTGTCACATATTCAGGCTGTTGACGGCATGTTCCATATTGTCAGGTAGGGGTTTTGTCGAACAGAGCGGTGAGGAACCAGGCTGACTTGGCTCGACTAACAGAGCATTTGATAACGATCAGGTCTTGCACGTCGACGATTCGATTGACCCTGTTCGGGACCTTGGTTAGTTCAGTACAATATCTTGAGGCAACTAAACTGACCAATGGTTCATGTAGACACCATTCAAAGCGAGCTTTGCAAAAAGGACCTCGGTATGTACTTTCTCTTCGGTAACTAAATAAAACTAACACCAATATTAGACATTCTCGCGAAGCAAATCGTCGCCGAGGAGCTTATTGTGAAGAAGGCCGGTGGAAAGTACAAGATGCTCCCTCTCTTCACTGAAACAACAACCAAGATCAAAGAAGTCAGTGAAAAAAGAACCTTAGTTGGAGAATGAGAAGAAGGCTGACACGAAATAGATGCTGGAGAACGATAAGCCAGTTCGAGATGGAAGCTGGACACCTGCCGAGATCGCCCTCATCAACGAGAAGATCCAGCTCATCACCACCAAGCCAGTCATCTACCTGGTCAACTTGACAATGAAGGACTACCTCCGACAGAAGTGCAAGTATCTTCCTGGTATTGCCAAGTGGGTTACTGAGCATGGCGGTACTCCTCGTGATATCATTCCCTTCTCCATTGAGTTTGAGGAGAAGCTTCACAGCTTGAAGGATGATCCGGATGCTCAAGCTGAGTTCCTGAAAGATATCAAGGTTAAGTCAAAGTTGGACAAGATTATCACTGAAGGATTCACAAAGCTTGGACTGCAATACTACTTTACAGGTTTGTTCAAATCTTCTGATATGGTGAAATCAACGCTGACTTGGATGTAGCTGGCGAGAAGGAGATCCGATGCTGGACTATTCCCAGGGGGTGCTTGGCACCGCAAGCCGCTGGTGCTATCCACAGCGATTTCGAGAGAGGCTTCATCAAGGCTGAGGTTGTTGCTTACCAAGACTTCCATGATCTTTGCGAAGGACAGAAGTCTATGGGTCCCATCAAAGCTGCTGGCAAGTACCGACAAGAAGGAAAGTCATACGTAAGTGCACGCAACTCGACTCACACCACATAAAGCTCACTCTTGCACTCTGCAGGTTGTCCAAGATGGAGATATCATCCACTTCCAGTTCAGTAAGCAACAACCCCCATAATGCCTCGGTCTTCTGTTGTATGCTGACTGTCTTCACTAGACGTTTCAAATAAGAAATAAGTTTATTATAACTGTAGAGGAGGTTCATGAAATTAGAAGTTACAAAGGATTCAAGTTTCTATGATAACTTATAGATTAGACACCTAAAGAATACCCAGAATGCATTTAATTTGTAATGGGATGTCTCAAGTCTCTGTTTTACATCTCTTCGCTGAAAATTGCAACGTAAGACCCCAACGTCACTGGCAGAATGGTCCAGCGCCACTGATATAGCGACAGATGGTCAGTGAGTAATAATACCATCAGTCACTGAGAGGCCATGGTAAATTGCTTTGAATCACTCTTCGGGTTCAGTGACGGCCAAGACTTTTACACTAAGAGGTCCAGTGCAGCCCTCTGTTACAAATTTCTATCAAGATTATTTATTTTATATCATCTTTTGCTCCTCTTGTGATAACAGCGATTGAATCTGTTCAGGTTTGCCAATATTATTTACAGAATAGACGCCCAGAGATAGACACGACCAAAGATGTATTTACTTCGTGATTGGCCGTTTGGTATCTCTTCGACGTGAATTACAGCATGAGTTTCAAGTGTCACTGACGTAAATATCGACATCGGTGGAGAATCATGATTCCAGTCAGTCACCAAGAGACCACAATGAATTCTAAATCACCACATTATATCCCAGAATCACTCTTGTATTCATAGACGTCGGTGATTCATAAAAATAACAGTCAGTGACTAGGAGACCGCGGTCAACTCTACAGAGTGCTTCAAGATTCAGTGACAACCAAGACATTTGCATTATTTAAGTTCAGTGCTGCCCAGTACTACCCTCTTTTCTCACAAATCACTTACAAACGTGCCACCCTCTACAAATTACAACAAAGATTGCTGATCTCGCATTGTCGTTTGTTCATCTCGTTACAATGGTGACTGAAACTGTTCGTGCCACTTACACCGAGCAAAACGCCCTAGAAAAGCTTCTGACCAGCATATTTGGTCAAGGAAATGCAACGATTACTGACAAAAAGATTTAGGTAAATTTAGTGTATACTTAGATAAGTTTAGTTAGGACTAAATGGGCCTTTAGACTAATCAATTTTTGGACCCCGATTTCCGGTCAAAAGCTTTCTTGCTCCCTAAGCGCGGGATGGGCTCAGGTGATTTGTGTTTGATGGTCTGTACGTACTACAGTGGCGGGACCTGGTGGCTTTGACCCGAGACGAGTACCCAGTCACATATTTAAGTATCGTTACACAAGGCTCTTAGCATTGAGTGTTATGCCGTCGCTTATGCTGGCCTACTCGTTGCTTATTGGCGCGGTCACTCGCCAGGAGGTCAGATAAGGTTCCGATTCAGGTAATCAATCCGAAGTAGGCTGTCAAAAGGTGAAGATAATTGGCCCAAGATTTCACAAACTGTCACACAACGGAAACCAAAGGCGAATGAGCGCTCTATGTTGCCGCATAGAGTTGACATGCGGCTACACAAGATCATCGAGGAGGATGTGATTGAGGCCTGCCAATATATTCTTGACGTGCATATTGGCTTAAAACATGGCGTAAGGAGATATGCCTGGCGTTATTGCCTTTTTCTGAATTAGTATTGCACGTTGACAAGAGCCTCATAATGGGTTATAAGAGGGCCACTCTTCACTGAATTACTAGACCAAGCCCGACTATTACCACCCCATTCATTGAACATTCATCAAACATTCATCTGTGGTTCTGTCCTTATTCGCAATGCTTCCCCGTAGCAATGACGGACCGCCAGTCATTATGGTCAGCCAAGTCGAGGCTGATGAACATCGTTCACCAGTGAAGAAGTCGACTGAGAAATACAAGTATGACGGTGATGGCCTCGTACCAATCGAAGACAAGTCTGATGACCTGGGGAAACAACTGCGAGAATATAGCGTAGAAGGTATAAATGGCCAGTTTTGGACTGACAAGTTGCTGCGACACATTCTGAATAGGGAGCGGATCAGAGCTGAACTACAACGTCCTGAACATAACTTCAAGAAGCACCAAGTCGACAGCTACGTTGACAAAATCCATCCGCGAGGCATAGCCCCCTCAGCAGACCGAAGTCCACTCGGAACGTTCCTTAAGGTCTTCGCACTCCTCGTATTACAAGAACGCTGCGGGGATTTCGGCCATTTTGTAAAGGCCGGATTCAACGACGAAAAGCTACCTATCAGGATTGAGAACAACAACACCGTCTATCCTCTTAAAGGGCCTGATGTACCCCTTGCGTGCTTCAACGGCTGGAGGACCGCGGACAAGGAATATTTTGAATCGTACCAATGGCGAATCAACACACCATATTTCAGCTCAACTGAGGGCGAGCCTTTGAAAGAACTCCAGCTAGACAAGGGCACTCAAAGGCCCTGGCGCCGGTCTCTGAAAGAGCTGAGCGGCCCCCCTATTGAGCACTCAGACAATGCGGGAGCCTTTGGAGCTGTAACTCGAGTCGACATCCACCCAACGTCACACTCATATCAGCGGCTATTGACAGGTGTGAGTAAAGATTATAGGACAAGTACTTTTTAGTCAAGAGGAACTGACCAAAGAAAATACAAGATCAACTTGGACTGCACAAAGTTTGCAATTAAAACCCTTCACATCACGGGCCATGACATTGAGTCGAAATTCAAAGAAGAGTGGGAAATGCTCAAGCGATTTAGCGGACATACTCATCCTCACTTGGTAACCGTTCTGTGTGCTTTCAGCTGCGATGAAGAAAAAAGCTTCATTTTTCCAAATGCGACTTGTGACCTGAGCGAGTATCTGGAAAAGAATGAGCCCCCAAAACAACAGAATGGAACACTTTGGATATCCAATCAACTCGTGGGACTGATGGGTGCCCTCGATACTATTCACAACCCGAGGCACCTGCACCAGGGAGTAACACAGCGCTATGGGAGACACGGTGACATCAAGTGCGACAACATTCTCTGTTTCAAGAGGTCAGGGACTCAAAACGACGTGGTTCTTGTTATCTCTGACTTCGGACTTTCAGCCTTCAACAGTGACAAGAGTCGCTCAAATATTCCTAACAAGAATGTCCCCCCGGTTCCAGGATATCGGCCACCAGAGTGTGACATTGAGGGAGGTACTATATCGAGAGCGTTTGACGTCTGGACACTCGGATGCTTGTATCTAGAACTCATCACTTGGTTCTTAGGAGGAGGTAAATACGTCGAACAATTTAGCAAGAAGAGAACGACTATATTCATAAATGGCTCAAACAACGACATCTTCTTTACTCTCAAAAGTGGCAAGAAGAAAGGGACATATGTGGCACAGGTTAAACCCGAGGTTACCGAAGTAAGAAAAATCTTTCCAAACTGAGAAGAACTCTTTTAACTCTATCAGTGGATTCTGCTGCTCCATCAGCATCCAAACTGCTCCGAGTTTTTGCACGATGCACTGGACGTTGTTGAGCAAGAGATGTTAGTGGTTCTGTCGGCTGATATCAAACGATCTCCATCTGGAAAGCTCCGGGAAGAATACGAAAGGCTATCTCAGAAATGCAACTCAAGACCCGGCTACACACAGGGAAGACCATGGGGAGATGAGAAATTGGAGATTGCTCGCAAACGAATGTCGGAACTCAACATCGCTGTTGAGGCAGTCCCCAACGAGAATGCAGAGGCACTAATTAGAAAATTCCCGTCGCAATTACCAATTCACGAGGGGAAAATCAGGAAGTCTTTGCGAACTGCAGAATTGGAGAATATTGATAACAGGTGACTAGCGACGGTAATAGGGACTCATGAGCTTGATAAGAGGTTGGACCGAAAAGATTGGGTTGAGTAGGAAATTTGTTATTATGAGGGTTTTTGCCACGATGTTATTTGACGTATTACTTGATCGTGCGCTGGATGCCATGCATGCCCTTCGTCATACACTCCACTCGTTTGAGAGATACAAAGCGGTTAATAATGTTCGACCATCGTCACCACTTGCTTCATTTTCTGGGTTTCATCCTTGTTCAATGTTAAATACAATAAAATTCTGAACTGAATATGGCATACCTCAGTCAATTCTCTAGGAATGTTACATTGAAATCTGCCTCGCTTCCACTGGATGGTCAGTAAAGGCGAAGTGATAAGGCGCACTCATGCAAAGGGAGCGCTGTGTCTTACAAGGACAGTCGCGCCTCCTCGACCAAAAATGTTGGCAAAAAACCGCTCTAATGCATCCTGATCTGTGTAGGTTGCGCGAACAATCGCAATTGCCATTGTGACGATATGAATAACAGATGCGATATTGTCAATTAGAGGATTTATGACCGAGGTTGCCAAGTGTACATGTAAATCACGAGGTCTTGTGTTCTTATGTGTAAACATGGAGACATTGAAAAAAAGAAAAAGGTCTGTCATGCGCAATTGGCCTCACTCGCTATGGTTACATTTTCATTGGCTTGACGAGAATTATTGCCTGGTCTGTGTCACCTTGCGTATGTCAATATCCATCAGCATAGCCCAGTTGCCCCGCAGGCAATAAGCAGGCGTATGGTATCATATCTCAGTTAAAGCTCTGAGAATGGGAAATGTGAGACACAGCGCCCGCCACTTCGCCTCCCAAATTACACTGATTACAGTCCCGTGCAAAAGTTCCGACACATCCGAGGTCCGGACCCCGCTTTCAATTAAACATCAACATCAACACCACAACTTCATCGCGTTATTTCTATAGGAAAAGATGCCTCGAATACGGCAAAAAACACATCATTCTCCTTGCAAAAGAACGAGGTTTGTGACGATGTACGAATCAGGTGTTCGCGTGCAGGATATCGCAGACAGTGAGGGGCTAAGTCGGCACGCGATCTATGGAGTCATTCGACGGTACCGTCACCAACAATCAGCAAAAGATTTACCTCGCTCTGGAAGGCCATCACGACTATCAGATATAGATAAAAATCATATCAAAATACTCATTGGAAGAAACGCTTTTATCTCATACCAAGAAATAATTGATTGCACCTGTTTGAACTGCAAAAGAAGCACAATTCGTCGCTGGCTTATCAATCAGAAGATACAACACAAGCTTGCACTTCGACGCCCGTTTCTCAGCGAAGAAAGTGCTCAATTGAGAAAAGCTTTCTGTGAAAAATATCGTCATGAAGATGAGTCTTTTTGGTATAGCTGGTGGTTTTCTGATGAGGTCTCTATCGACCGTACAGACGGTGACTATACCAAGTGGTCATTTTACTCTGCTGTAAGTCTAGCCCCTTCTATTTCAGAAGCTTCTTTTGACAACACCACAGGGTGAGAGACTCCATCAAGATAAGGTGCAGCCCTGTAGACGGCCTGCCAGACATTCTCAGATGTTCTTTGGTGCAATTCACTATGATAAGCCGTCTAGGATCGTCCCTCTTGCCGGCGATCCTGAGTCTGAGAGGGGAGGCGTAACAGGAAGGATTATTCTATCCTGTTTACAGTCTTATCTTCCCGGACTGGTCGAGGAAGGAGAGACTTTTCAGCACGACAACGCCCGTACATATAAATGCCGGAAAGTTCAGAATTGGCTGCTGCCCTGGGCAAGAAGAACAGGAGTCTTTCTTGCTGACTGGCCGCCATACAGCCCTGATCTCAACCCCATTGAAAATCTATGGAAAGTCCTGAAGAAGAGGATATGCGATAGATATCCTGAAATTGCTGCTTATCCAAAGTCTGCAGCAGCTTTGGCCCGGCTGATTGAAGCTGCAGAGGAGCTTTGGTCGGAGGTCGAAGATGAAGTGGTCAAAAACGTGATAAAATCGATGCCCGACCGGTTGAACGCCTGTTACAACGCAAATGGCTATTATACCAAGTATTAAACTATATTTCTGGAATCTCCTTTTAAGTCTCTACAGATTGATATATATATTATCTAAATTGAAGAATTATTGCCCATGCAATTGCAATCCGAAATGGCAGTATGAGATCGAGGTAGTTGGGGTGGATCCGGAATGTGTCGGAACTTTTGCACGCCCACTGTAACAACACAGCCCCCTAATACCCACTAAGCAGCTGCATATCTACTGCCCTTGCCTCCGTTACCAACATCTCTATAGTTGAGATAATTATCTGTATTCTTCAGTCAGACGAAATGGATTGGGCCAATGAAAATGCGATATGCTGTGAAAATGGAATCAGCAATGTATTCCGATATGAGGAGAGACCAACCACTGTGGTATGGATATCTTCGGATACAGCTGTTCGTGTTCCATATTGGAAACTACTACACATCACTGATATTGAAGCTAGAAACAACTGATATGGACACTATCAAATGACTGCGACTGGAAAAACTGGTTTGAGACTGTGAGTTCTCATCAGGGCCCCGGCAACTTAGCTTACATATTTTTAGGAATATCCAAGGCTTGATGGGAAGCATTCAGGGCTAGTTCTAATGTACGGTCCTTTTCTTGTATGTTTTGGTTATTGAATCTGACACTTCTTTTCAGTCTAGCAAGGCGAAGCGGCGAACCAAAGATTGATCCAGTCAAGAGGGTCGAGTCAGATGAATGGATTAAATCGATTAACAAAGCAACAACCGTCGAACCAGCATCGGCGGGTGCATTACGAGGGACTGGTGGAAAGCGAAACCTACGGAAACTACCCTTCTGAGATCGAACTTTTACGGAAATTGCGAGGAAGTTTTATATTCACGATTCAATTATTCGAATCGTGAGCCGCGCAGATGTCTCTGAATTTTCAGCTGCATCGTTGGAGATGGGAGAGTCACCTGCTAATGGTATGTTGCCTCTTTGTAAAAGTGAACTCAGACCTTTTCTCATAGTGCTCCAGTGTATAACATCCGAACCTCAAACGCCTGGGATCAGGATCTTGCAGTATCAGCGACACACTTCCCGCATTGCGGCTTAACGTTCGCCATCATGTTTGGCTGCACTCTATCAGTCGAAGCAGAAGTGTTGACACGTCTCACCGCGGCTACCTACGAGATTTCCCACCCTCTTTTAGTGCCGAGTATTATAGTTGAGATCGAGCGAAAACGCCATTTGCCTATCGTTGAAGACACTCTTGATGAACTTGAAGCACGAATTCAGGAGCTTGATGAAGATCCCGAGTCTCTGCAGGGTGTAGCCGAGGCGGAAAAGACAGCTCGCAAAGAGGCAAAGAGATCGGCGTGGCTGGATATGCTATACCTCCGCAATCAGCTGATAAGTTGGAACACCTGTTTGGAAGCACTATACAAGCATATAAACCTCCTGAACCGCACAATACCCCAAGAAAAGAACATGCGGTTTCAGTATAGGAATGAGTATACTGGGGATTTGGGCGAAGACGAAGGCAGTTTTTCAGATTTTGACTCGTATTCGAGTGGCTCGAACAGCGACCTGTCTCTAGCAGATATCTCGCCAGATGCTCATACAAAGGGCACCAATATTTCACAAGTCATTTACGAAGTGCCACAAGCATACAGCTATCCGAAGCCCAAGTCTGAGACTTTGATGCTTTCAAAATCGCATATGAGACGTACCGGCGCAAAGATTCGAGGCAGACTCCAGGAGATTATAAAAGACTATAATGAGAAGATCCGGGAATGCACAACCGGGGTTGAGGGTATGGTCATGGCGACGCAATGGGTAAGCCGTAATCACATGTCCAGTCTGAGTATTGCTGACCAAACGTAGGCTCAAGGGGAAACGAACGTGGAAATAGCACTAGCGACGAGCCAAGACTCTCGGCATATGCGCTCTATCGCCCTCGTTACCATGATATTCTTACCAGGGACATTCTTTGCAGTAAGTCATCTTCCTCCAGTTAAGTTCCTGGGCCTGACTGTGATTCCAGAGCATATTCTCGATGGGGTTCTTTGAATGGAAGGGTATGGATGGGACCGTAGTCGTTTCTCAGTCCTTCTGGATCTACGTCGTCCTTGCAGCAGGCTTTACAGCTCTTACGGTAGGAGTGTGGTGGTATCTTGGAGTCTATCGCTATAAAAGACATCGAAGCATGGTGTCATCATTAAGCCAAAGGGGCGCTTCAAACTTGAGACACTTGGGTCTACTACTGGCTCGAAGGCAGCAGTAAGTAGAGCCCTGAGTGATTTCAATCACGATACGCATGCAATAAGTTAAGGCTCCCGGATCAATCTAACTATATGTAAGAAGCTTCAGGCTATAAGGCGGAAGGTTTCGAAAGTGCCTGAGTAGTCTCAGTCACTACTCCCTAGAGATCAAGATATTCAGTTTCACAGGACTCACTTCACTGATAAGATATGACTTACGTTCTCAAGAAAAAGCCTTGGTCTGAAAAGGTGTTCTTACCGACTTCAAGAATCTATACAACATCTCTGACTCTAATGAAGTTCACATCTATATATCTAATCCTTTGACATGTCTACTCTACCATCCATGTTAACTCCCGCGGCTGATGGCAAAGCTCCTCTTTTTACAACGCTCATACAAAGTCGTCTACGAAGTAATTAGCTCTTTGGGAGCATAAGAATATTTTGTGGTGCTATACTAACCACATTGAACTGCTCAGCAGTTTCGATCTCATAGATGTTATGTCGCATCTGAAAGTTCATTAGTCAAAGAATCAAATCTATAGAATGTTTGAGGTCTTACATCGACAGTGAATTGAGCACCAGGACCAAGAAGATCTCTAAGCTCTTGAACGAGCCGACGGGGAGACGCATGATGCGTATGGAATTCGGTTCGGACTGACAGTTCTGAGGACATTTGAAACAGATGCCTATTTTAGGGCTGATAACCGATGGACAAACGTGGATAGGGGAAACGGGGCAGATGTGAAGGGACAACACACATCCTACTTGGATGGGGCAACTTCACACTAGAAATAGTTAAGTAGGTGACACTGCTCTGGAAATTTGCCCATCAATCAGAAATGTCCAGCGCAGCCGTAGGCTGTCGATTGAATACGATTACGCCCACCTGTATCATAAATAGCCTCGCTTCGGTAACTGGTGGCGAAGCAGTCTTTGGAGGAGAGGGTCACACGAGAACATCGGATGCAATCAGCTGAGCCAGAGGTAACGCAAAAGGACTGTTGGAAAAATCAGGCTCTCGAAAAGCAGAGAAATACCTCAGCTGACGCCTTGGTGGTCCGCGCTGGTGCGCACTTTTCGCATTTCCGGCTTTGCCGCCATATTCGGCGCTTATGCCCACATCATTTTCTATTCATACTTCGCTTTTGAACAAACGAGGGCACTTGTAGGCTGGCGGTGTGTTGGTGGCGGAGATGTGATACCCTTTGGGCGCGCACAGAAGAATCAGGCTGCGAGTCCAGCGTTGTGACTGGTGCACCGGAACGATGATGACAACAGTCCTGCAGCAAGCTGAAAACTCTTGTCCTTCCTGCATGTCTTGACTCGTACCAACTGAGAGCAAAAGAATTACCAGGGGCTTGAAATGCTCATCGCAAGCCTGGCGTCAATGGTGGCGAAGCCACAGCGCGTATTTCATAAGGGCCTGAGTTGATCGAAAATGCAGACCGTACTTGTCATTGGTCATTTGTCTCAGTATCTCAATTGTTTACTAATGCCTATCGCCGGAGTGGCTTTGCCACTCGAACTTGGTTGAAATGTCGGTTGCAATCTGCAGGTTCATAACACCCTTACATTCTTACTCGGCAACACCAACAGTTTATTGGCTGAGAAAGGTCAAAGCACTGTGCAGCAAATGGCTCACCGGCTCTTTTTCACATCTACCGGGCGTTTTCAGCCTCATGAACCGAGTTTGGGAATTCGATGGCTTTGAACCGCCATAAAAGAGCTTTGTGTGTCCAAGATCAGGCTCGAAGACAAATCAGGTGAACCATCACACAATAGCCTTCTGGTACGATTGGCAAAGGGTGTTATAACTAACTAACGAGGCTTTCCAAAATGGAAGAAGTATGTGCATCCATTGTGAGACCCTGTGAGTGGTTACGAGGCGACTGACTCTGACACACATGATACAGTCACACGAATCATTATCACTCCACTCGCCAGCATCTGATCATGTCTCTCCAACGAGTCACGTCTCACCAAGGCGCAAGTCGGTAACTTTTAGCGACGACACGTACGAGCCTGCCGATGCCGGTACTACCGTGGAAAATACTCGGCCAAGTTCACCAACGTCAGCTGACACGCAACCCTCCATTCCGCATGCCATTTCTGAGGAACCGAACGGAGACAAAAGTGATTCCGCAAATTTTCGTGAGAATACTTTGGGAAATTTGATCAGAGAGGAGTTACTTGAGCTCCACGATGAAAACCTCGAGTCATTTTTACCGAGAGACCGTTTAGATGAGATTCTCACCGAAGAGACAATTAAGCGAACTCTTGAAGAAGAGGGAAAGTTCCCGAAAGAACGACTAAATGTCATTGTGCAAGAGATCTTGAGTCCTTCAACTTCCAACCAAAACGTGCAACCATATCTCAGATCTCGGAAGGTGATATTGGTGATATTGTCACTTATAGATCGAGTCTCGACTATTGAACGCTTTATCAAGGAGGACATTTGTGATTATGATCTGCCTTTCCGCTATGTCCGAGAAACAAAACCACAGAGTGGCGATCGACGGCGGTGGGTAATGAAAACAAGTGACTTTGAAAGGGATCCTCGGCCGATCTTGCTCTTCAGTGAATGGAGGGATTACCAGGCAGAGTCCTTCGAAGACCAACAGTGGAGGATACACGTTCCTGTTTTCAGCCTCAGCAGGGAAGGCATTCGCGAACCAACACATTACTCTTTGGCACAAAAGGCGATCACTCCATATTTGACTCGTAAGGGGGTTGGCAGAGGCGGCTTCAGCTTTGTAGACAAAGTGGAGATCCATCATGGTCATATCGATCCAAAGGGCTCAGTAAGTAGTTCTTCCTTTCTAAGTTCAATTACTGGCTGTTTCATCTCTTACTAAAGACAGTCAAATACAGAAAACAGTATTCGCCATTAAGAGATTGGAGACTTCGACAAAGTCAATGTTTGAACAAGAGGTGTCAGCCCTTAGCCGATTTGCAGACAAAGAGCATCCTCACTTAATCAGGCTACTTTGGACCTTCTCGTTAGGATCAACCTATCACCTGGTGTTTCCATGTGCCGACGGAAACCTGATGGACTTGTGGAAAGAGCACAAGTCTCCACTCGCAAGGAAAAAAGATCATGGTACGGCAATTTGGTTCGCAAGACAATGCCTAGGAATCGTTGAAGGCCTCAAGATGATTCATCAGGATACCGACCATGAATCAGACGAGCCAAAAAGGCATGGCCGACATGGAGATCTCAAACCAGAAAACATCCTATGGTTCAGAGACTTCAACAGTTCCAAGGAAGGTTACAGCCTGGGTACGCTGAAGATATCTGACTTCGGCCTTGCAAGATTCCATGGAACGAACTCAAAATCCCGGATCAACACAGAAGGAGTCGGGGGGTCTCCAACTTACAGAGCACCGGAGTACGATGTTCACAATGAGGTTTCTCAGAGTTATGATATCTGGTCGCTCGCATGTGTCCTTCTCGAGTTCGTTACATGGTATCTCAAAGGCTGGGATGAAGTCGAGAACTTTTCCAGATCTCGGAAGAATGAGGACCGGAACTCAATGGTAGGAGAGGACATTTTCTTCAATTGCAAGCAGACGAAGACCACGATAAGCGCGAACGCGAAGATGTCTGTTGCGGAGGTATGGCATCCTCGCCTTTTGATTATGAGCATTACTAACTTAAGCTAGGAGGTCCAAAGCCTATATGAGCATCCGAACTGTTCAGATTTTACACTAGAGCTTGTGCAGCTTATACAAACAAAACTCCTTCGAATGCATCCTGATGCACGAAACAGATGTTGTGATGCCTATGAAGAACTGAAGAAGTTCTTCGATGACTGCTGTCGATATCCTGAGTACTGTCTGAAAAGGATCAAGGCACCACCTGCGAGGAGAAATACAGAGATTTCACTTTTAGGGCCAGTGGAACTGCCTCGACCTAGGCCAAGATCATTGGGCGAGGATATACCGCCGCAATTCGCCACGCGGCTAGGTTCCGGGTCTCTGACTCCGCGATCTAGACCAGGATCTCCGGCATTATCAAGGAGTCCATACATTCCAGAAGAGACTTTGGTCGAGGAGTCAAATTCTCAAGTGGAAGAATCAGTATCGAATAACGAAGTCCATGACGTTCTGTCCCCAGCCGCTACCCCGAGTTTAGACAAGCCAATAGTTGACACAAACGCGCACATTTATGGTCCGAATATTCATCAGCAAGATACACAGACGCGAGATTCCAACACGACAAGAACCCCAATTGGCAATAACGTTACAGATGTTGACACATTGCAAGGGAAGGAAGAAGCTCAAGGTGCGCAAACACATGACGTACCTAAAAAGCAGTCGGATGAAACAAGCTCCCAGAGCGGGTCAAACATCGAGCCCAATTTGGGCCAACCCCAGGAGGAAGGTTTAGTGAAGAGCCCGTTGGGACGGTTTAAGAGGTGGAGAATGAAAACTATGGCTATTATTTGCTGCTATAGATAGAATTCCACATATGTACTCAGAGTTGTATAAACAGGCATCAGCAGCAGAAATACAAAGATAAGTGTACACAGACTGGAAGAGGTCACATCATGGTTGATGAGTGCACAGCAGGTCAGCCAACAAGAACTCTATTATTAATTACTTATTGAGCAACATGTAACTCTAGATAGCAACGGAGATCAATCTTGGTATCGCATCGACAAAGAACATAGGTTGAAAGCCTCTCAAAGATCGGTTGAGCCAGCAGGCCAGGCGATGTCAGCACCCCAGTGATGTTTGTTGACAGGGTCTTTCTGATAAATGTTTACTTCAAGAAAATTGTTGTGGCCACGGCACTTGTAGTTCTTATAGCTGGAAGGACTCTTAGTATCATCGACTTGGCTGTCATGACATAGTCTAGAAGTATTCACTTACGTATTGGCCTTCTTGAAGTTGGCCTGGATCAAGTATTGTTCAGACTCTTCGATGTATTGCCCTTCGGACGAGTCTTGAGGGATGAAGTACCGTTTAGACTCGAGTGGGCCAAAGTTGACTTATCTAACAAGCTGAACCGCATAAGATGGGTCGAGCTGGGAGAGGTCATGCTGGATATCACCGGTATCGAGAGTAGATTCCTTGGGAGAAGACCCCCATGACATGAAGCTGTTGAACTTAGACTGATGGGAGAGATACTGAGAGCGATAAGGCTCAATGGTATCACAGCGGAAAAGTGTAGACATTCTGGATGTATGTAATAAGATAGAGTGATGAAAGGACGAAGAATCACCGAAGAAGAATCATAGCAAGTGCTGAATATTTATGTCTTCTTGTCAAGCTGGCTGTCCTTTGATGGTTAGCCAACTGCCAATTCACTACCAGTATGTGATTGGCCTAGCTGGTCGGATGCCACTATCATCATCTCGCAGATTCTGAGGCCTAGCCGGCAGTTTGGCCAATCGGCCATCCTAAATTCATCCGCCACATGCGATTGGCCGCACTCGTCTAAACTGAAATGGTTTACATAAAGCTATTTTGGTGTGCGGATAGTTGAACCTTTCTCTTCCTTCTTCACGGTTGACCCTGGTGGTACTTCCGCAGCCACTCGTTGCATCCACTTCTGTCGCCAACTGTCTAGATTCCTTTGCAAATTCTTCAGCCGTTGAGTTCTCTCTTCCTCTACTGTCTTTCCTCAGTAGGCTAGCACATCACCAAGTCCCCAAGGGGTCTTTTATTTGTAGTCAAGGCTAGTTAGGGCCACCGGAACTAGAGAGGTCATTTCACCAACGCTATCACGAACATCGAGGTCCCCATTTCATTGACTCCAGCTGGACTCGATCCGGAAACGCGGGTCCTTTGCCTCCCTATGATTGGGGGTATTCAAGTACTACTACTCAGCCTGCTGGACAGCGCCCACAAGTTGAAGAAGATTCACGGCTAGACTATGTTGTTGAGAGTCACAACTCTCACGAAAATGACAAGAGTCAGGGTGGCGTGTCTTCTACAGGCGCTCAAAATTGCACGAGTGTCCAGCTGTTCTTGTTACCAAAAAGCTGTATACCTGAGTCCTCAGTCTCTGATACCTATGATAGTACTAACGCTAAGACATACGAACAGTGCTCATCTCAAGACTCACACAAGACTATTCAAATGCACCAAGACTGGTTGCAATGCAAGTTTGGTACTTGGGAAGGATTGTACCCGCCACGTCAATGAACATCATGGCTTTACTTGATGGTATTGTAGCTTTCCGGGATGAACGTACTAAATGGCTCGCGATGGGACGGCGCGGAGAACCAACGTTGAAAGGCATGCAAGGACATGGCATAAGCAGCAGGATCCAACTTTATAGCGTAAGTAGCTATTTCGCCATTGGAAATAATGTTACCGTTGTTTGAGTAAGCTTTCTGTGGGTTCCTGCTTCAATGCCTTGGATCTTAGATAACATACTGGGGGGACTTTTGATAATTGCCTGGATAGGAAGGAGGTCGAGACGAGTGACAAAGGATGAGTCACAAGTAAGATTGTCAATTTCTTATAAATAACGTGGGTTGATACAGCCTGATGTTATTGACACCAAATGTTCCGAACATCGAAATAGCAACACAGCCCTTTTAGAACTTCCATTATTAGCACTTCACTACTGAAATGTCTTCTCAGACACAGTTGCAAGACATACCGCCCTTGCCCTTGTCACTCGCCCCTTCAATAGCAGCCCATTCGCTGTCAACGCCAGACTCTTTACAAATTGAGATTGATCAAACAACTCATCGTCTTGAACTCCTCAATTTCTTCCATATTCCACCTTCATCTAATATTCTCGAGATTGGGTGCGGTCAAGGCACATGCACCGTTGTCTTGGGTCATGTCATTGGGGAAGATGGCCATGTTGACGCCATCGACCCCGCACCTCTTGATTACGGTGCACCATACACCCTCGGCCAAGCACAAGAACATATCGCCAAAGGCCCTTTGAGCGGTCGTGTAAAATTCTGGCAGAATCAGCTCGAGGATTTTCTGCAAAAGACCGGAGACAAGGCGTGGGACTATGCAGTCTTTGTGCACTGTTTATGGTACCTCGATGCACCTGAAACCCTTGCACGTATGCTCCGAGCGTTGAAGGGACGGGTGAACAGAATCTGCATCGCTGAGTACGCCATGAAGGCATCTGAGCCAGCCGCTGTCCCTCACGTTCTTGCTGCTTTGACGCGGGCTACACTTGAGGCACAAACGCCAGAGAGCGAAGCGAATATCCGCTGTCTGCTGAGCCCACCTGATATCAAGAATATTGCTGGCGATGCTGGCTGGAAAGTTGAACGAGAGACGGAAATCGTGCCGCATGAGGGACTGCAAGATGGAGGCTGGGAAGTTGGAGATGTGAAAAGTGCGAGTTTTCTTACTGGCGTTGAAGAATACGTTGCGGATAGCAAGATTAAGGTTGTTGTTAGGAGTGGTAGAGAGGCTGTTATAAGAGCTGTTGAAGGGCTCGACGGTAAAAAGGTGCGGACAATGGATGTCTGGGCAGCAACATTGGTTGAAACAGATTAAAGGAAGATTTCGAGTATAAAGGGCTATAGTGAGGATAGAACAACTCAAAGTACTAGTTCGCTTGTCAGCTCAAGAGTTCGTCCCCAACAACACCGTCGTGAGGTCTGATTTCCATTGTTAAGGCAAACATGAGGCCCAGATCGGGTGATGGCAGAAACTTGCTACATGTAGGAGACGGATTCTCGTCTTCATACATAACCAAGTATGTCATAAACAAAATCGAAACCAAGCTTGGGTTGTTAGTACTCAAGGACATGCTTAGAGAAAGGAATGAAGCCGGGAGAACACCAAGAGAGCAGGTAGAATACAGTGATGATCTAGAAACTGTGGAGATTTTGGACGCAGGGATGAAAAAGTTCGAAATGCTGGATTGAAGAAATTGAAAGTCTTGGGCTAAGTTTCGATACTAATTCCTCATTTCCTTTTCCTACGAGGACTGCTGAAGACCAACGCCTTGCAACTTAACCCCTTCCACAAAATTGACCGGAGGAGTGTACGCCTTCCTGCCATGCGTGACATATGCAATGGCGGCGATGATGATAACGCCAGCCCATATCAAAGGTGCCCAGTTCGCTGAGGCAGTATCGACAGGCAAGGTAAGTGGAAAACAGCAAAGAATGACAATGAACAAGCTGTAAAGCACAGAAAATGCATTGATCGCCAGGCCAAAGCGACCCAGGCTCCAGCGGGCAGAGGGAAGCTGCTCGCCTCTGATGCGCTTGAGGAGTACGCAGCCAATGCTGAGAAGGTATGTGCTCATGATGCCGAGTGTTGAGAGCGAGACTAAGACTGTGAATGCAACGTCGGAACCAATTTGGATGAGACTGAGGAGAGCGGCGCCGATGGACATGAGATAGACTGCGTTGAAGGGCATATGCCATTTCTTGTCCCTGAAAAGCTGTTAGGATAAGATATACGCAGTTGATGTCTGAACTTACATATGGCCAATCCATTGAGAGCCTGGAAGTCCCTTATCTCTCGCAAACGCCCATGTCTCACGAGCGCAAGTCGCAAGAGTCGTGATGTTGCCAAGGTAGACCAAAAGCCAAAGGATAACATTGAAGAACAAGTTCAGACCTTGAGATCCGGTGCGATCGAAGAGGGCGATGAAGGGCCAGTCTGCCTCGATGATGGGGTCAAGAGGACCAATGCAGAACAGCATGGTTATCAGCATGATGAATCCGAAGAAGACATTGCCAACGTATGACCACCAAATCGCGCGTGGGACAACAATCGAAGCGTTCTTCACTTCCTCTGACAGATGGACGATACTGTCTGAACCGAAGCAGCACCAGAGAACGTAGATCTGCGATGAGATGTAGGCAAAACCCATATTATCCCATCCGCTCTGGTCAGTGAACTGCAGAAACACGTCGTGTGCGTCGTTCTTGTCGCAAAGGACCCAAAGAGGTATCATGACCGCAAAGAATCCAAGCAGATGGCCAATCAAGCTTGCTGTCTCGAGCTGAGGGAAGAATGCGGTACCCCAGGTGTTGAAAGCGATAGTGACGATGATAACAGCCCACATGATAAGAGCAATCTGCCACGTCGTAAATGCGAAGTCAGGCATGGTAACGTTAATACACGCCTGCACCTGAAAAGCGATAGTATAACAACTACTCGCAAAACTAGCCAGCCATCCCAGCGTCGTCATCCAACCCGAAGCATAAGACAGAACTTTCTGATACCTCGGCGGTGAAAACTCGCTAACCCAATGGTACTGACCACCCGAAGTCGGCGCCATAGAAGCCATCTCCGCCAAACTCGCGACAACAGCAGAATACGCTGTAGTCGTAGTAACAAAACACCAGAAAACACCAGCGTATCCACCGTTCGTAAAACCCGGCGCAAGCGATATCAGCACAAATTCCCACGTCGCCATGTAAATAGCTACAAAGCCAATTGACGACCACAGCGAAAACGTTCGTTTGAACTGCTGTTTCTTGCCAAGACGCTGCATGTCCAAGTGATCTTGGTGGTCGTTGTGAAAGCCATCTTGATCGAGTTCTGTTTCGTCGGGGAGGAGTTTGTTCGCTTCTTTCGAGGGACCGACGGCGGCGGAGGGGTCTGTCGACGATTTAGATGAATCGTCAGCCATTTTGGCGACTGGAAAAGGACGATGAGGATGAGGAGAAATTTAGAATTTAGGTGGCGAGCACTATTTATTAGGTCTTACAGGGGAAGAGATTGAGCTTTAATCCTTATCGAAGCCACCGATGGAAGCCCCGCAGTGACTGATGAGTACTTTCATGCGTTATAATGTACTAGCAAGTCTCGGCAATATGTTAGGACACTCTTGGTAGTGCTAGGTACTGTTGACCAACCAATTTCGACGCCGGAGGCGGCCCGAAGGTCAAGATCCATAAAATGCGTTACACTAAGATCAAACAAACGTAGATCGTCCGAAGCTGCGGGTCTGCTAAGGCTGAAACTGCTATTTGAGGAAGCTGCAAACAGCCGCGGTTCCATTGGCTTTGCCTTTCACATAAAGACAGTAAAATATCTTTGATCGCCAATTGCGGTTCAGTCACCAGTATTTAGTGATGTCTTGATGTCGAAACTGTCATGTCACCGCTCAAACAGAACGATGGATATACTAAAGCACCACTTTAGCTACTGTCTTCCCTGGTCGCATCTCTGCTCTTCACTTTCTCAATGATTCGCACCAGTGGGTTTTCCCTCGCCTCCTCTAGGTCTTCTTGTTCAATCTCCAATTTTGATCCACTTAGCAAACCTTTGAGATAGCTCTCCACCTCCCAACTCCTCTCCCAAGGCTGATCCTCAAATTTCAGCGCTGAGTCGAATGAATCTTTCTTTGAAGCAGGCCCTTTCACAAACGGGTCTGCTCCTCTTTCGACCAAAAACTCAACAATCTCCCAGTTTTGGTGGTGAACTGCTCTCGACAGTGCTGTGCCGCCTGAATAAGTTACACCGTTGATGTCAGCGCCGCGGCTCAAGGCCATCTCCATCAGAGGTCTCCAGTCTTCCTGCGCCCCTGGGATTGGATAACAGTGCAGTCTCTTAATAGCGCCATGTAGTGGGCGTGAGTATTCTGGGTGGGCGCCGTGCTCGAGAAGCATCTCCACCACAATCGTTGGACTCTTCTCGACGGCAAGGTCTAGCGCTAGGCCAGAGGTGCGATCCATTGGAGGCGTGGCTTGCTCACCCCAATTTCGTGTTCTGCCACATTTAAACGGTGCAAGATCTGGATCTGCGCCGTGTTCAAGAAGAAAACGGGTGATATCGACATCTTGAACGCAGTGATGTATAGCGACTCCAAAATACCCATCTCGGCTAGGAATCTGCTGATTAGGATGATAGCCGTGCTGAACACATAACTCGAAGAGCGGTAGGGAAAGGTTATTGCAAGCCTCCTTCACCACTTCACCGTTCAGAGGAGTCCATCTTTCGTTGAGCAGGTAGCGAACTACTTCAACCCGATTGGCCCTCGCTGCAAACACCAAGCCGTCTTGGAGTCCCATCTGCTGAAGGTCTTCTAACAGTTCTCCATCTTGCGTCCAAGCCTTGACTTGATCAAGCAATCCTTTATCACATGCAACCATAAAGGGCCTCACCTTTTCCCTTTTGCAGGTCTCGGCCCGAGTGTAGACTAACCAATAGCTGCAAGCTGGGAGAGGGAGAGGTAGGGGTGGAAGGTTAAGCTGTTCAAAGTAGTTGTATATCATGAGTCTCAAAGGCTCTCTAGCCTCATCATACCTCGCGCCATCTCTGGTGATAATATCCTCAAATACTTGGACATCCTCCTGACTCCAGTTCCGTGAGCCACGTGCATACAGATACTTGATTCGCACTTCATCTTCTTTACTGCGAAAATATCGGTCAGGCTGATATGGTGGGATGCTCGCAGAGTTGGGGCTGGAAGGGCCTCGAAAGCAATAATAGTATTGAACTGGTTTGATACCATGGGGCATCATGTGGCGACTTCTGTATATCATTCTTGCCATGATTGCGGCTCAGGCTCTGAAATGCTGACGTCTTTGTTTTTCGTATAGATGTTTCAACTTGCCGCAAGAAATCAGCTCATCAGCTTGGTGTTGATGCCTCAGGCGCCATCTCTATGGCTGCCTAAAGCACGTCTCTTATGCCGATGTGTTGTATCATGTATATTGCCATTATCCGCGTTGGTCCCCAAATTATATTTTGTGTAACTACAATAAACATCATTTTGCCGAAAGAAAAGCAATCGCCGCATGCTGTGCCTTAAATATTGATCCTCTGCTGAGGCGAATACGATACCTGGTTTTCGGAGCATTTGCCCCAGCTCCACTACATCTCGCATCACTACACTAAGACTCCACGATGAATGTTTCACATGGTATCAAACGACGACCGGGTAGTCCGGCCGAATCTATCGGTGCATCTTACATGACATGGCGTTGATAAACGGCCCTTTAGCGTGAAACGGCATGATCTTGACTTTTTCGTTCTCCCAGGGTCTAATGTATCTGAGGTTCTAGATGCATTACACAAACATGGCCATGTCCTACTTGTAAGCTGAATGGACCGGTAATCTGGTACTCTGCGGGGCTCAATGCTAAGCGCACCACTCCATGACACGATCGAGCATGCACTGAATTCCCAATCTGTCTATATTCCTGACGATCCCCTTGCAAGTATAAACTCAAATGAACTATTTTCTCACCAACATGAACAAATACTACACGGATAATTCTGGATAATAAAAATTCAATTTAGCCACAAATGTTACCGTCATGGACGTCGTATCTGCTTACGCTTGGCAGGGTGTTTATCGCCCCCAGTTGCTTAGTTGAGGGCGGATTGCAGCATCACAAAGACAATTTATATAGAAAACATCCAGTAAACTCTATTAAAATTATTTTATCCGGCGGGCCAATCCTATGCCAAGAAACTACCCCGCAACCCCGTATTTCCAGGGGGAATAGGCTGATTTATCAAGGGGACAAACTTGAGGTCATCATCACGGCAGTTGGTACAGTAGTGAGAAACTGGGTATAAAAGAGAGGGACACGATGCCCGATAATTCAACTCATCAGGCTCTTGGTCAATCTTCTCAATTAAGCATTCGTTTTACAATAGGCTACGATGCAGCTCAAAGTTTTGTCTTCAGCATTGCTGCTGTCTCTGACCAGCACATGCGCTGCCCAAGACACAAATGAGATTCCACCTCTGATCACCGGCCTTTGGTCCGCCGATCCCTCGGCTCATGTTTTCGAGGGCAAGCTTTGGGTGTACCCTTCTCATGACATCGAAGCCAATGTCGTCAACGGAACAGGAGGCGCTCAGTACGCCATGAGAGACTATCATACATACTCCATGAAGTCAATTTACGGAAAAGACCCCGTTATCGACCACGGCGTCGCTCTCTCAGTCGACGACGTTCCATGGGCCAAGCAGCAAATGTGGGCTCCTGACGCAGCCCACAAGAACGGCAAATACTACCTGTACTTCCCCGCCAAGGACAAGGATGAGATCTTCAGAATTGGAGTTGCTGTCTCCAACAAGCCCAGTGGTCCTTTCAAGCCTGACAAGAGCTGGATCCCTGGCACCTTCAGCATCGATCCAGCTAGCTATGTCGACACTGACAACGAGGCATACCTGATCTGGGGCGGTATCTGGGGCGGTCAACTCCAAGCATGGCAGGATAAGAAGAACTTCAACGAGTCGTGGATTGGAGACAAGGCTGCTCCAAACGGCACTGCTGCTCTGTCTCCTCAGATTGCCAAGCTGAGCAAGGACATGCACAAGATCACCGAAACACCACGCGATCTCGTCATTCTGGCACCCGAGACGGGCAAGCCTATTCAGGCTGAGGACAACAAGCGACGATTCTTCGAGGGACCTTGGGTTCATAAGCGCGGCAAGCTGTACTACCTCATGTACTCCACCGGCGATACTCACTTCCTTGTCTACGCCACTTCCAAGAACATCTACGGTCCTTATACCTACCAGGGCAAGATTCTCGATCCTGTTGATGGGTGGACTACTCATGGAAGTATTGTTGAGTACAAGGGACAGTGGTGGCTTTTCTTTGCTGATGCGCATACCTCTGGAAAGGATTACCTTCGACAGGTTAAGGCTAGGAAGATTTGGTATGACAAGAAAGGCAAGATCTTGCTTCATCGTCCTTAGATAATGTGCGTGCTTTTTTATCAGCATGTGAAACTTTCTCTTCTTCGGACTGGAGGATAGTAACGAGTAGATGTTAATGTAAATACACAATATTATGAGTGGAGTCAATTATACATTCTCTGACAACAGACTAGTTTCTAGCCATGTCCGCCCTGCTATTATGTCTGTAGTGATTTCCAGTGTCTTACCAAATGATCCGCAAAAGGTCCTGACCTTTTATAATTTCTCTTCCCGTTCTCGCTGCAGAACGGGCAGTTGTAATAGTTATCTCTGTCTCTGAAGCCAGCCAAAGTAAAAGGCATGTCTCCTGCGGCAAGGATCTTCTCCAGGTACTCTGCTAAAGAAGTCGGGATCTCATGAAATGTAGTGCCAGCCTTCTTGTCACTCGGTATCCGGCAAAGATCATCACTATTCTCCAAGTCGCCATGAGGTCTCGTGTTGTTAGTAGGGTTCGACTTTAAGCTCGGCGCTGCCTTCTCGTGAGGATTCGGCTCATAGTGAATAGGTTGCAATGGGTCGAGACTTCTATTTGAGGCAGGGTAGGAGACCTGGCTTGCTCGTCGACTACTCTGGGGAGTGTGAAAAACAGGCGACCCTGCTATATCGTCGCCAAATGATATGATGGGGGGAAGAACTCGCGGAGATTCGGAGCAGTTACTTCTGGTTGTCGGAGATGACGTATTGAACGGAGAAAAAGAACCATCTTGAGGTGTTCTATGATGGCTGGGCGGTAAGTGAGATATGTATCTCGGATGCGATAGGTTGATATTATCCGCAGAGGCGCGACGGATAGGTGGTAGACAAAGGGCATCCCGAAGTCTCCCCGCCCGGTTCTGAATCTCCATTTCTTGTATCGAAGGAGGCGAAGATGATGTCCCAGGTGTCGGCCTCAATGACACAGCATGATCTTCAGCTCTTCTGTCCTCCTTTTCAGATATAGGGACCCAGGGCGCATTATTTTGTTGCTATAAAGCCCATTAGCGAGAGATACTGTATGTGGGGATTGAGCACTGACCAAATGGCGGTAGATGCTTGTCTTCTCTATCAACTTGGTGCCCTCCTGCTCAGGGTATACTTCAGACCATGCTTGTAATGACCTCTCAACCTGAGGCCGTCCGATTATTCCGATGATATCGTGGCACATGGTGGTGATAACTGCCCGCAGTTCCTCCTCATTTCTCGCTGATTGAGCGTTAGCAACATCTCCGCGGCACTTGGCGACAGCTTGTTCTATAAGCATCACTCGATCCAGCCATTCATTTGTCGACATCGCGGGCTGCTTTTCCTGTTCAGCACAAGACACGACATCTGTAAAATGTGTCAGAGCAAAAAAGGCAGTGTTCGAGAGATCATGTGAAGGGCGCTATTGACAGGCATTGGAAAGTCTGCTTAGTGACTCGAAAGTCGGGCAGCGCTATTACTTGCCGAACCTCGGAGTCATGGGCGAATGGTTGCTATGCGGCTTAAATAGTGGCTGTCAAAAATTCATGATTCCGCTCTAAACACCTTAGTCTGGACGAGGACGCTCGTTCTGGTTGGCCGATGTAAGAAGGGAGGGTATTGCAGCTGACAGCGGGTAGGTCGGATAAACCGGAAATGACGTTAAAGGTGATTTAGTTGTTGGGCACTTTTTTAATTCTGATATAAAAGGTAAGATGTTAGTGGTAATGAATGTTGGTAAGTAGACCCAGCGTCACTGTAGTTTTTCTGAGATGAAATAAATTCGACTATAAACTTCTGCTTTATGTGGCTAAAACTAAACATGGCGCTATCTACCTGGTAGTCCAAGAATTAAACATGTAACAAACTACAGATTTAGTTGTGTAGGTATTCCTGGAAATGTTTCCAAGTAAAGAGCTTAGAGGAGAGAGCTTAGAGGAGAGAGATATGTGGTTTTGATTTATTTCAGATGTTATAAACTCATCTCAATGTTCGCACTTAGTAACGAGATACCGAGAATATTAGGGATCCGGTGTTGTTCACCGAAATTCACCGGTCTACACTAAGATAGGCGAACAGTGATAGTGGAGTACATCGTCGAAAGAGGAAAAAGCAGCCACCAATCAGAGCAGTGTTTGTGGATAGCATCGCATTCCGCTTTCACGGAACGAAGTGCTGTGGCGGGTGAAGTATCCATTGTGGCTCTGTTTGCTCGCTTCTGGGGAGCAAGCAGGCCGAGAACGGAGTAAGTTCGATGAAAATTACAAAGCAACGGTTCTAACAATTCGAATTCAAGGAACATGTCATAACACCATGCAGTTACTTTAAAGACAAGGAACCGTGATTGTGTTGCATCGGGGCAATAGATGCCATGTTCACAGGAACTGCATAGGGTTACAGCCAAGTGTCTGTTAAGGAATACCTAAAACAACACCTAAACTTGGGTAACGTTTAAGTATTCTTTAATGCAGTATGCTCCGCCAGAGACATCTGAATCTGTCTAGCCTCAATTGGCGGGCGGGGTTTACTGTGGCTGGCTGTGGATATGGGCCTATCCGCCCGAGATTGGTCTGGGCCAAAGACTAGTGAGAGAAGCTGAGCAGACTACTGAACAGTGTACGCCATGTCTCTCAGTGTGTTCAGAAAGACTGCAGTCATAGGTTCCTAAAGTTCGCTAGCTACAGTAAGTTGTCTATGGTCAACCGACCGCCTATGTTTCTTGGGAAGTGGTATTAACTATGATAAGCTGCATTAATGTGGCCAGCTGAGCTCCCATCGAAAGTCCAAGACTGTTAAGGTAGTTAACTGGCTCTCTGGTCGCAGGCTGTAAGCTATAAAGGGCGTCTATGTTCCCCTCATTCAGTTCTTCACATCTCAGAAAACAACAAATAATTCTTCATCGCAGTTTCTTATCAACCCCTACCACAACTCCTTGTCAAAATGACCAACTATTCTCTGACAGTCAGGATTCAAGGGCGCATGGCCCTACAGCAATTCGCACAGCAAGGTTATAATCTCTGCTTTGCTTCCGCAGTGGAACGCGAGGGATACAAGGTCATAGCATCAAGCATGAGTAAGGCTTCGTGTTCCTCTACTTTGACCTGCACTAACGATTATAATTAAGACATTGCGCCCAATGCCCAATTCCAGTGGAATGATGACTTTGGTGTTGCTGCCAGTCAATCCAACTTCATGAACGGAGGTATGGAAGCCATCGATATCATAACTCAAAAGTCAACATGCTAATCAGCTCTTCAGTCCAAGTCATGGCGGCGACTGATATCGAGTCCATCAGACCCGGCCAGACCTACACCTTGACCCCAGACTGGCAAGGCAGTGTGGACGACGGTGGACCTCAAGGCGGTATTCGCTTCAACAACAAGGCCGACAGAGCATCCCCCATTGTCTACAGAACCATCAACGGCTCCAGGGCTCCCATCTACTTTGGTTCCATGCAACTCCCGAGAGGCAGCAGTCAAGAAATTAAGCCTAATAACAGGGTTACGGTCTGGTTCCAACGCGATGGCGAAACTGGCACCATGATCGATGGAATCGATGGACAGAACATTGAAATTGACATGTCGGGAAGGACTAACGCCACAGTCGTCTTCAATGACGATTTTACGTGGTCGCTGCAGTAAATACATCCTAGCTGGGGCTACCAACAAACTGAACGTGACAGAGTAGTCTTCGCTACAAGACTGAACTTTACACAACATTTTCAGGCCACCATTCAGAGCCTCGCCAGTTTCTATGTAAGAAGCTAATTAACTGAGACAATGTGTGACTCTATTCCACCTCTTCAACATTGCACAACCTCGAGGAGGTAAAAAGAATCACCCGTTTACTCAGATAGTTAGCGTCTTGCTATAGCAACTGTTGAGGCATTGTGATAATGGAAGACAGATACCGTTATTGGATGACTGCTTTTTTCAAGTGAAGAGTAAAAGTACAGAGTAGTGGTGACGTTCCTATATCAATTCGCAGACAAGTAACTGAAGACAAAAATACCCACTGCAACTAAAAGGCAAGCCCCATAACCAGCAATGAACTGAATCTTCTCGCTGAACTGGTAAACTTCTGCACCGATGAATGCACTGACATCTCCGTCATGAGTTGACATCTTGAGCGAAATTGTCGAAATCACCACATCTTGCAGGTATTTCTCAATACTTGCTGCCGAGATATTGAAGCGAGCATTGTATCTATCAACCAGTCCAATGTAAGGGCTGCCCAGTACTTGTGATGCATTGCCTTGGAAGAAGATCACACCCTGCCCGGGGCCGTCTCTATCTAGATGATGTCAGCTTTGGAGAGTAGCTCAACAAGAAAGCAATGTACTCACGCATTTCAACCTCGCCTTGCAAAGCATGAACAACAGCACGACTAATAGCAAATGTCTGCGCATTCGTGAAGTTGGTTTCTATAGTGTTGTTGGCGATATGCGGCTCAATGACGCCACCATAAAAGAAGTAATAAAAGAACTGTGTCTGAATCCAAGCTTTATCAGACCATATTTCCCTCTCGTTTTCAATATCCACAGTGATAGATTGAGAAGAGTCCAGCGAGTTATTGATGTGAAGATTGTACGTCGCTAACGTCATAGAGCAGTCGAGTGTCTTGAGGTTCTCCGTGTTGCATCTTGGTCTGGGACTCGTGTACCAGCTCATCTTGAAAGAGTTGTTTGTGCGACTATATAGTTCGTCAGTGCTGCTGTCTATCTCATCCTCGGCTCTGTAGATGATAGAGCACTCGGTCATGAGAGCATCGCGACGACCACGCTCCTTGCAGTTAAACCGAGGGCCCTCGATAGAGATGTCATAGACACATGAGGCACCGCAGGGAGAGTCAAGTTTGACAGGACCTCCAGATGATAGAACCTGGGCTGCCAAAGCATTAAGACTCGGTCGAAGCTGGTTCCTGTGGTACACTTAGAAAAGGCCAAATAGGTTTCAACTAAACGTAGATACTCACATGTAACTAAGATCCCCATTCATCTCAAAAAGTGACTTTTCCACAAAGTCCTGGTAGGTACCGTTTCCATAATCGCTGATGTTCATTGTTGCAACGCTATTCATAGTTATAGGCACAGAATTTTCAAACTTGACGGTCAGAGCACCGGGAGGAAACACAGCGGCAAAGGGGATCCCAGCGCAAAGAAGTCCAACAAGCCAGAGCCTCTTGATACGGAGGACTTGTACGAGAATCCTGGGACGAAACAGATTCCATGGGCTGGAAGCAAGGGTATCTAGCTTAGCCTCCAGACCACTCGCGGGTTTCTGTCCAAGAAAGCTGCCCAGAATCTGGTTATAAGCCACTCCAAGGCCGCCGAGGAGAGAGATTTCAACGAAGATTGCTAGTATGTTGGCCAAGGCGGTTGAGAGACCTTGACCAATTGTTGTATGAACGGGACTGTTATTTAGTACTAAGAAGAAAGCAGCGTGGATGCCCATGAAGCACACAGCTGTGATGGAGTAATATTCAGTGGGTGATCAAGCATTCAATGGAAAAGTAGCACTTGCCGACAAAATAGAAGATACAGATTGATCTCATGGCCGAAGAACGCTTCTTGTTTGTGTGTGCAACTGCCCCCCGGAGAGGACCGTAGACTGGACCGCCATTTCGAGGCATATGAGTCGAATTTGTCATGAAGACAACAAGTTGCTCTTATGCTCCAGCTGTTCTGGAGGCGTCGAATTGATCTTTTGTAAGAGGTTATATCATGCACTATTTTCCAGGATGAGGCCGTGGAGGGACAAGTTCAAAAGCCTCAGCAGAAAGGCTGGGGATCCTTATGCTGAAGAGGAGGGGGGCTCCGGCGCCTCATGGAAGACGCTGGTCTCGGTCAGAAACGCCTCCGAATTGGAGATGCTCCCGGCGCCTGTTATCTCTCCGTAATTGGTAGCCTGATTCTTCTTGGGATACACAACTTAAGACAACACAAGCCAAAGAGCCATCCCATTGGTGGCTAAGGGAGCCAAGAGTGCGGCTGAATCTGAGCTGCAGCCGGGGGATGTGGATCCTCGGAGCCCGATTTTCTTCTCACAATTGATATGCAGGTTGCGCTATTATAAGAAAGATTAATATTAATATATATTAAGTTAAGTATAGATTATATCTATTAACTATATTTACTAGATGTTTATTTGCTAACCTATCTTCAGTTTAGATTAAATTGAAAGTCTAAGCGGACAAATAACCCTCCGAACTCGTCGACGTCATAGCTGAAATAGCCCGCGTCGGCGATTTAGACGTGCCGAGCGGCGTCACAATGTAATAACATCCTGAAGTCTAAGTAGTAGTGATACAAATATTAGATATAAAGTCAACAGTAGACTCCCAGTACCTCTAGAACTATTAGGCACATCAATTAGGCTACAATTCCCATCTTACATCACTGCACGAATCAGTTACAACTCAACAAAATGCCCGAAATCCATGAATCAATCACAATTGCAGCTCCTCCCTCGCAAGTCTGGAGCGTTTTAATGGACTTGGAATCTTGGCCAAAATGGAATACCTTTGTCTCATCAATCGAAGTACAACCTCCACACAATGAACTTGCCGTTGGAAGCAAGCAGACCATCACCATCAACAAGTCTCAGTCCTACACCAATGTCGTATCAGTTTTACAACCTGAAAAAGAACTTCGCTGGAACGGCAGTATCTTGACACCGATTATCTTCGATACGAAACACTGGTGTCTTTTGGAAGCTGTCGACGACGGACGGTCGACGACTTTTACTCAGGGCGAGCGTTTTTCTGGCATCCTGGCACCTGTTGCTGCGGCGATGGGCAAGCTGGATGAACTACGTGAAGGTTACGTGAGGATGAATGAAGACCTGAAACGAGCTGTTGAGGCTGGAAAAGAACAAAGTTTATTGTGAGAGTATAGGTAGATAGGGAAAGTCAATCAAGTCCCTTCTTCATGACATGGGATGTATCAAATGATAGCAAGGTCAACACTCTCCAATACTATTAACAGAATGGAGCTACTCTAGCGAGGATCGCACATCAGCACTTCAAAAGATTCCACTACAAACTTGAGTCTCAAGTCTGACGCCCCCCTATTACCTGGAACCGTTTCGGTATCGGTTCAGGCTATACTCTAGATCCCTGATCTTCCCCTCCAGATCGCGGATCTGTGCCTCCTTGTCTGATTTGTCTCTTTCGCATATCTGATATTGTTGGAAGCAATGCTGCTGCTTGATGTTAAAGACTGTAATAAAAATACCTGAGATAAGGCTGAGATAGATGTTGGGGTATCGAGTAAACATCGCACATACAGCTTGAGTCTCCTGTCCAGCCTCGTAATGGGCGGTATATGCATTCCACCATGTCGCAATGCTAGTGCTTAGGGCTGCAGCCGCAGCTGTGAGCACTGCTATCTGCTGATAATATGAGTTTTGGGAGCCCGACATGCTGTGCAATCTGGAGGAACAATGTTTGGTTGTAAGATATATAAAAAAATGTGTTGGGCGAGATGCTTTGGTATCGGATTCCTTTTCGAAGGAAGCCCGGCCCTTTTGAACTACTTGTTGTTGGGCTCAGCTGATGTTCTGGCCACCCTTGACAAGAAAAAGTGAAGTCAATCACAGAAAAACACGCATGATTATATACGCCCTGTCTCTTAGCATTCTGCATATCACTTGCCGTGATGTGCATCAGGAGTATGACAATACCCACATAACTACTGTAGTGATTGCTTAGCTAAGGATGCATCTTCGTCAATTAAGGTAAACGGGCTAATGGATAGCCATTGAAGGGCCAACACGGGGTAACAGGCAGAAGTGCATATGGTAAGCCTCAGCGTCTACAGCCAGCTCATTACTGGCTGCAAATGAAACCAACCACCCGTGGATTGTAGATGTCTCAGCGACAAGGCTTACTGCATGGACATGGCTTTTCGACCCGGTATCAGCTCTGTTAATTAAAACTACGATAGTTTGTAGTTTTTATTTATCATGATAGATTGACTTCTAAGAGATGAACGTCTGTCTTGAATCTTTTAGATATGCTGTAAGCCTCGAAAACTTGACGCCGCTCCAATCTGCTCATAAATCAGTCATGTCTCAAAAGATGCAGGAAGAGACTGACAGCGGAGCGGTCTTAGAGAATCCTCAAAAGTCTGCGTTGAGTCAAAGAACAAGGCTGGGGGGTCCTCCTCGAGTGTGGATTATGAGTAGCGAGGTCGAATCTGGAATACCACCGGAATATCTTTACTAACTCCAACTCAAGTTATAGGTTTGAGCACTTCCATCATCATATCGCTGTGGACAGCTTTCAGATTGCCTCGATAAACTTGTCTAAGTGGTAGCTACGCGAGAAACTCCCACCGGAGAATTGCCTATTGGAGAGAAAAGGGAGATACATCAATGTCAGGAATCTGTCCGCGCATAAGTTGGCTCATGACTCGCCCACTGCCCATTCCCAGTGTCAGACCCCATAAGCCATGGTATTACAACCCCCGCGGTTACATCACCTGGCACCCACAAATTTCGCAAATTAACTAACAACATATACTTCCCTTGTATTCCTCTTATAAGCTATTAAACAGGACTTATAATAAGACTTATAGCTTATATATAAGTATTAAGTTATAATTATAAATTACTATAAGTATACAAATATATTTATTTAATATTAGATAAGACATAGCTTATTAACCATTAATAAAACTTCTTTATATTAATTTAGGCCTAATATATTAAATCTATTATTAAGAGATAAAAAATTTTTCTGTACTTAGTATTATACCTTATATTATTTACAAATATAAACTTAATATAAACTAGTTTACCTGTTTAAAACTAACCCATTATATTTAGCCCTAATAGTCAAATATTCCGTTAGGATAGGACGCTGTGTTCGGGCTAATATATGAAGACTTGACCTCTGATATTACCGGAAGCCCAGATTTAGACGCGGGCCTGAAAGCCCGGCCCTGCTTATGGATCTGGACGTCATCACCGTGCTGCTCGTCGCAGGTACAATTCCCATTCAGCCACTGGCGTGCACGTTAACTGATCTCCTGAATAAGCTCTTCGTCTGGCTCATCGAATTGACTTGGTGAGGGCAGCGTCGCATCGGTATTTATTCGTCCACAAGCCCAAACGGTTCCGTCGTTCCGACCAGCGAATTCGAACTTTTCTCCAATAAGTGGCTCGAATGAAATAAATGCCGTGCTCTCCACCGTTTTCAGGCAAGGATTCTTACAAAGAATCCAGTCTCCGGCATTTGTAGCCCATTGGAGATGGACAGGAGCGGAAGGACACAACCGCTCATACACTGTTGGAGTCCATGGGCCACAAGCTAAGAGCAACTGCTTGCATACAATAGTTGTCTTTCCCTCACCATTTACGCTCAAGGTAATGGCCTGCACCTGATTCAAGGTGGAAAATTCGACTCGAATGACCTCTGAGTATGTCATGATCTTGACGCCTCTCGCGAGGCACTGCTCTTTCAGCCATTTGCCTTAACCATTCGGGTCCCTTTCAATCAGCATTAGCACTTGTAACTAAGGACAGTAGATTTGGAGCTGGAGAATACGTGCACTGTAGCTGTGCTACCCCCCAGAACCTGGGTGTCAACATCCCAAGAGGTCTCTGTCTTGATCCAGGTGGGAAGTTTATCAAGGCCCTTGCTATCACCTTGATAAATGCCGTAGGAAGAATTCGACCGGTACCCCGTTGCGATTCTGAAATCGACATCCTGCGCCTCTTGCGCCCATAGATTGAACGAGTATTTCCCAAGAGGTGTAAGTATTTTGCTTAGCGGGCCAGGGAAGTGGTATTGAAAACAACCTGTGCAAGCTGACGAAGCATCGGCGAACGGTCTGTCACTGGCGTCAACGACGATCTTGGACTTCGGATCCTGTGTGCTGAGTGACTTGGAGAGATGGTATGTAGTGCAAAGCCCAATCCAACCCGCTCCAACAGTAACGATGGCGGTGTTGTCCTGCATTATAGCCGTTTCTTCGTGATATCGTTGAACCTGCTCCTTTGTTGTGAGAAACGCCATGAATTGTGGCAGGATAGTTATATGTTTAGTGGTGTTTCTTTCGTACTGCTGAACGCAACTTACCGCTTAGGTGCATACGGGAGCTTAATAAATACTTAACCTTATTGGCAAAAGTGAGGCTACAGGCTTAAACATTATCCTCGGAGTTATTGGTGCACTGGGGTCAATGGTTGGATTATTGTAAGCCCACTTCTTGTAACTCTATAAAACTCTGATACTTTAACTTAGTTATGTGCTCCTAACCGCCCAATCTGATTTGTATACCAAAGCTATTCTCATTATCAGTCTACAGTTGTCAAGAATACCAACGAGAGACTTACTGTTTCAGCCCCCATACCGACAGCCTTGATTCCAGTATACTTGGCCCAACTCCACGCCTCAATTCTCTTAGCATATGCCAAAGCCCCATGCTCTGGTATACTGGTGTCCAGGACTTTCTTTGGCAGAGCTGGATCAATGACCGATGGCCGAGCTAAGCCCACCAAATCACAACTGCCTCCTTTGACGGCAGCCTCCATACCTTGGCGTGTCCGAAAGCCACCAGTCAGCATGATGGGAACGTTCGGAAGCTCAGATCTGATAGCGTTCGCGAAGTCGATGAAGAAGGCTTCCCGGGCCTTGGTGCTCGCCTTCACAGTTGTGTGCAGGCCAGTGCTGAACATGGGATCCTCGATGGACCCTCCACTGACCTCTACAAAGTCAACTCCAGCATCAACTATGGCCTTCAATTGGGTGATGAAATCGCCCAGATCTGTGTGATCAGTCGAATTGACCTTTATGCCAACACAGGTCCCAGCTGGTACAGCTTTTCTGACGGCTTTGATGACGTCAATAACAATCTTGGCTCTTGCTAGTGGGGAGCCTCCATAGTCATCTGTTCGTTCATTCGAAAGTGGCGATAAGAACTGGGCCAATAAGTATCCATGGGCAGCGTGTATTTCTACTCCAGCAAAGCCCGCCTCCACTGATAGCTGCGCTGCTTCGGCAAATCTCGTCACCACATCATCTATGTCAGACTGAGTCATCTCTTTCGGCGTTCCATATACTAGTGACCTGACAAGCCATGGAAATAGACCCTTGCCAAGATCCAGAGGAATTGGGCTTGGAGCAAGGCTCTTGACAAATGGTGCTTGCCGTCCTGGATGGTTGATCTGGACTATGGCTTTCGTTCCGTTGAGTGAACAAGCGCTGGCCCAAGACTTCCACGCTGGGAGAGTCTTTACTCTAGGGAGATCCCGGTTTACTGTGAAGTCACCCGGTGCCCCGGGATGAGCGGGATCGATGTGCACATTACCTGTCAATTGATTTCAGAATGCGGTGAGTTCTGGTAGTTTGAGGAAGCCTTACCACTGATGATCAAACCCCAACCCCCTTTCGCCCATTCACTATACGTTGCGAGACATTGCTTGCCACCTGGAAGGCCGTCTTTGTCAGCCAATCTCTCGGCCATGGCCGCTTTGGTGAGTCTGTTTGGTAAAGTGAGACCGCATTCCAGCGTGATGGGTTGCGCGATAGCCAGTTCCATGGTGCAAGTATTGTCTAGACTGGCATTCAATTCGCAGTGAAGGGTGACGCCAAAGAAAGACCTATAGTTGAGGTGAGGCTACGGGTAAAAGCAAGGTTACTATCAAGCGAGCTTAAACAGCGCAGATAGAATCTATCATTGGCTCTTTCTACAGTGCTGGCAAATGGTTCCGAATTGTTGGCTGCAGATCCACGCGATAATGCGTGTCTGTCGGATGTCTAGGCAGGGCCCGGAATAACACGTAATATCCCGCTATTCTCCGTGCCCAATCAGACGCTTCACCTCCAGCTTCAACTCTTTCGGTGCAAACTTCTCTATATCGGAAGTTCCAAATGCGGTCCTCGGCAGAATCTCGCTTGGGACTTCGCAGGTGATTTAGGTAGAAACAAGACATAATTCGGAAGACGGCGAGACAGTCCAGTGATATCGCACACGAGCTATCTGGAAACTACAAAGTAACTGTTTTTACTGATCTATTTCTAGATTCCAGTATAGGTGACGGCGTCAGGCGTGGTTAGATAACAAGATACATGTTATTCAGTGCTACATTCAGAGTACTGCAATATGGCCGTTGAAAGGAGCTAGAAACTGTAGAATAACAAAGAAATGCCATTTAATCCCTCAAGCATGCAGATGTCTAACAAACAACACTGTATCATCTGTATAGAGCGACCTTGACACCCGTCTTATTCGATGGCCCAATCCTCATAACTGGCACATAAGGCTCTGGGTCCCGAGGCTCGATGCGCTTGAAAGTCTTTGCAAGGTGAGCAAGAATATACGCTGCCTCAGTCTGAACCATCATCTGAGCTGGGCACCGTCTGGGTCCACCACCAAAAGGCAGGAAACCCCATGAGCCTCGATATCCGTCAAATCTCTCCGGTTTGAACTCATTAGAGTCCTCACCCCATGCCTCGGTATCACGGTACATGACAGTCTTGTTGATGAGAACTAGATCGCCCTTGCGGATGAGAGTTGGTGACTTGCCATCTGGTCCGCCGCCTACTGGTATCACGACATCCTCAAAGGCACCACGAAGTTGAGAGACGTTGTTGGGGATCATGCGGTGGGCTGGACCGTTAGTTACGAACCGCAGACAAAGAATGTCAAGAGGGTAACTTACTCTCATTCATGACACAGTTCAAGTACTTCATGTTTCGAAGAACTGAGAAGTTCATCGGAATATCACCCAGTTCGTGGACTTCCTGGCGGATCTTGTCCCAAACATCAGGATATCGAGCAAGCCACCAAACGCAGTTGCTAATGAAAACTGACGTAGTGTCAATGTTGGCGACAAGGATCAGGCAGATCTGTGATCTCAACTCTTCAACGTCCTGAAGATTCTGTACCATAGTCCACAGGAGATCAGTGCGCTCAGGCTCCAAGTCAGTCGCACCCTCCTTGATCTTTTTGTCGCGTTCTTCTTTCTCCTTGATGGTGTCTTGGATAGGAGGAGTGACGAAAGCGTGGATCTCTTCCACTGACTTCAGCCAGGGAGTCCAATCGCGAAGAAACATGAGTCTGTTGAGCTGAGCGCGAAGTCGACCACCATCGAGAACGTCAAGCATTGTGTTGGCAATCTTGGCGCGCTCCGGGTATACTAGCGCTTCAGTTGACTCGCCGAAGATGAACTCCGTGGCGATGTCCAGGAACTTGATAAGGTTTGTCAGCGAGTTGAGCAATGCGAAATACGACCTAAAGACTTACCCATCGTTGGAGCAATGGCTGCAGGTCCACAGTCTCCCCATTCTCAGGCAGCAGCTTGATGAATTGGTCCGTGTGCCGAGCCACTCTGTCGGTGCTTGTATACACCTGACGATCAAAGAAGGGCTGGATCAAGAATCGACTATGCTTCCACTCTTCACCATCAGTTGTGATAGCCCCCTTATCAGCAAAAGGCGTCAGTCCTCTTCGAAGATTACCAATCGGTGTGACTCCAAACTCCTTGAAGTGAGTGGCATAGACAGCCTTCAAAACCTCAGGATCATAGGTGTAAATCCACTTGACACCAAACATATTGATACTAAAAGTTTTGGTGTGCGGCATGCTAGCGTGAAGTTTGGCAAGCCAAGCCAAGAACTGGTTTGATCGCAAGGCATTGATTTGACTTGCTACGAGGTCGAGACCCCATATTGGATCCCATTGCCAGTAGCGAGGTATTGGCTTCCAGCCTTTTGCTTCAGACTTCTGGCTGCTTGTGAAAAGCTTCCGAAAGATGAATATGAGAAAAACAGCCCCAATTGCAAGAACAGGGAGATTCCGTGTTGAGATTTGTTGGGCGATTAATTGATGAAGTGCCATTGTTTCGTGTATAACAGCAGAGAAGTCTGTGTAGTTACCTTGAGTTAAGGTGGTTCAGAAAGAGGAGTTTGAGTCAATCCAGTTCAAATCTGGTGGCGCATATGGATGGCTATGATAAACTCTGAGCTATTGAGATAATACTAGCCAACTCACTGAAAGAGTGCTACTGACAAGCAATTAGATCTCAGCCGCCAAGAAATGTCGGGGCAAACACCAAGACAGTGGTTCGTTGGTGCTGCATAGCACATCATCGCACTGTACGGCAAGGGTGAGACGGCGCGGGAGGAGATTCCCCGAAGGATTTCCCGTGGGATTTTCCGTGCATACATTACGCCATTGACGATACCGAATAGCCTTGTATTCTCGGGTTTAGAGTTTCTGTTCCAAAAACAGTATCCATTGTGGAGTATAGTGGTCGTGGGGAGAAGTAGCTATCACTTGAAGAAACCAGTGACCAAAATGTGCTATCGACGATCTGATAAAATAGCATCAGCTTGAGGCGACGGGAGTCAAAACACATGGGAAGAATAGATAGCTGTAAAGCTTTTGTATCAATTTCAGGTATCACAGGTTTCGACTATAACATGGTAAATGTGATATGAAATTTGAGTTATTGTAAATATCTCGAATAGTGAACTAACTTTCAGCCCATCCAAATGTCTGTCCCTGCGAGCGACTGCCTCCGCCTCTGCTGTTCTATTTTATCACAGCAAAATTTGAGAATATCCTTTGCTGACTCCCACATTCTCTCGTCCTTTTTCTTCACTTCTTCCTTTTGCTGTATAGTCTCAATATAAGATAACGCACATGAGAATAAGAGAAACTCTTCCGTCGATTCTGTGCCGTGTGAAGCTTCTACACGCCGCTTGAACATTGCAACTGAGTTAGACAAGATATCTCGTAGTTTCGCTCTAGACGCACTGTCCAAGTTGGGGAATGAGTCCTCTTCGTAGTCTCTAATTAGATCAAGACACAGAGACATTGTAGCTTGTCTCTGCATGAGAGAAAGCTGCCCCGATCCGTGAGTAAGTAGTGCTAAGTACGAGCCTTGGTTTGCTTTGGATGATAGTAGCTGGGCTGAGATCTCCATTCGCATTCTTCGTGAATAGTAGTACTCCGGTTTGGCATATGCTTCTTCGGCAAAAGCGTCATGTAGTGCCAACACAAACGGCTTGGTGAAGCTAGCCAAAAGACTGCTCTGAAAATCGCTGAGCAGCGAATCTAGCTCGGATTCACCGGCGGAACATGCCGCATTGAGCTCGGATGCAAGAGTGTGGCATTCTTGATACGTCTTTGACGAACCGGGTGCGTTAACGAGTTGGAGTATTCTCAAACGCAGCCTTTGAGTTTGCGCAAGCAGCGTCAGAACTGAGGACTGAGTCACACTCTGTGACTCAACCCCCAGCACCATATCATCATCCGCAATGCTACTTGGCACCTCGCAATCATAGCTCTCAGGCGCAATGGGAGCCGGAAGTCCCTGATCGACAGAGACCTGTAGTGACAACTCTAGCATCGTAGCCCAGAGCCGTCTCCGTATCTCGGCTTCCTTCACGGACATATTCGGTGAACGGACTCTTGGTTCCCGATGTAAACCTATCTGGACGGCCATGTGAGTTAGACCGTGTCCTTCGGAAAGCCATGCTACGCCCATGGGGGCCGAATCCTGGTGGTGCGTGTGACGTGTCAAGGCTAAGAGGCAGGCGATCTGTGCCATACTTAGATCTCCTCGCATGCCCTTCATGCTTTTGCGGGCGAGCCAGTCTTTGACGTAGGAGATCCAGTTGTTTGACTGCTCTCGGCATGAAGTGGCCTGATCATGCTGTGACTCTGGTGGAACGAGAGTGATGGATCCAAGGGCTGCTACTAGAAGTAGCTTGCAGGCGAATGTCTCATCAGTACTCCCGATGGTCGAAGCAGAATCTTCCCAAAACTGTTCATAGTCTCTCAGGAAAGACGGGACGTGAATGATGCGTAGCACAGACTCAAAAGTCTTGATGTACGCATCAACAAGTGAGTCGCACGTTCTTCTGGCTGGGAGCATCCCACGAGCGCCACTTGGGGACAGGCCTGAGTTCTCACTCGTAAGTCTGCTTTCGTGGTTTTTTCGAGCCTGTCGAAGAAGTCTCTTGTACGACTCAAATAGTGGGCGAATGGCTTCTTGCTCTGGGGAAAGGCGAAGATCGTCTCCAGAAAGGTTGTCCACGAGGAATTTCAACTTCTCACACTTGAGGAACGGCTCATACCAGTGACTCTCATGGTCTTCGGGACCAGCATACTCTTGTTCTCGTGTTTGGGCTGCTGAAGATCTTCCTGAACTCTTAGTATGCGTCAAAGGCAGATTATGTAGCGAGTTTGTGATGCTGCTGGCCATTGTTGAAGGGAGACTCGAAGTTGTCCACGATGGTGATCTCGACAGACCGTGAAGAAGTGAGTTTGTTGAATCAGTAGAAGCCGACTTTGAATGCGAAACATCACTCATCCCAAAAAAGTCCATATCAACAAATCCCAGCGACACATCAGTCATGGGCGCAACATCCATATTAAAAAGATCCATCTCCTGCACCTCATCAAAAGGCTGCTGTCCAAAGATCGACTGCTCATGAGGTATCCTATGCGCGTGACTACTCAGAACCAACGAGTCGTGCTGCTGCATGTGGTTGTGCATCCCGGGCTCCAGATAATTCTCGGGAATTCGAGTTGTTGGCTGGTTGTTGTACACGCATCGTAGGCTCGGCATTGATTTGCTACAGGGCCCGCAGGGAGAGTGACGGTCGCAGCGAATCTTTCGTCTACGGCATTCGGTGCATGCTACGGCGGGACGACGCCGTTTGTATGCTGGGCCTGGATCCATTGAATAGAACTTAGTATGGTCTCGTAGTTGGTAGTTCAGTTTAGCCGTGAGTGGGTGTTGTCTAGATGACAGGAGACCTCTATCTTTGAAAGGAGCTATTGATGACGGTTCATATGTATGGGAGCTTATGTCCACGGCAATAGGATTTTGTCACGAACTGTGGAAAGGATACGCCCAGGGCGTCAATGTTGTCATGCAAGTACAGCATTCACCTTGGAAGTTGTCTCTTCTCGGCAGCTACGAACCGTAATCAGAAACAATACCGATTCCTCTCAGTAAATAATGCAAATAACGTTCGACTTCCACTGCAGTCAGCCATATTCGACATACTGTGATACGCGTCGATCAAAGGATGCAATCCTAGCCCTATGGGGTTACACCTTCACATAGCATTCGGCAGCTCGAGGTCAATGCGAAATCTTTAGATTGGTGGATTTAGAGCCTGACATTGTTTGCAATCTTGACAAATAAAAGTCATGACGAATATGTCAAGGTTGTTGCTGCGTGTAAGATCCTCCGGATAAAGTTCTCCGCCTAGATGCAGATTCCACGGAAGTCTAATCAGATCATGTTTTCTCAGATATGGCCAATTTGGTGACCCTATCAGTATCTGACTGCGGCATCTTATTTGCCAACTCCTACGGACTTTCAAAGAATTGCCGTCGGCAGTGGGGCGAAGGATTACTGAGACATAATGCCATCGGACCCGAGTGGTCAGCGTGTTGCGAGTGCATTGGCGAGAATTGGACGCGTCTGGGTGGATGTGACACACCACACCAGCTCATAAGGCTAAAAAGCTTGGTATTCTAGGCGCTTAAACCCAGTTGCGTAGGTCCAATGCGGGATTCCGGCTTGGAGAAACTCCAAGAAGTGCAAGGCTCATGGTTCTTGATCCTATGGGATTTGTCACTGAGCCCAATCTGATATATGAAAGCATCTCATATAATTGTTATGTAAGAGTGTTATCAGAGTCGATAGCATCTTTCTGTGTTGGCTATCGGTCTTGCAGGAGGTATACCCCAAGGACTTTTGCTTATCTATAGACTATTGACGTACTGCAATGCGGTGGCATTACTGTACGCTTCCCCAACACTTCCCCTTTGGGGTTCTTTACAAATCTTGGGGTAAATAAAGTGTTGATCTCGATACAGGAGGTAAGTGGCATTTAAACTTTGGCGACGTCGCATTCATGGATGATGACAAGTGGGGGAAGTCTCAACAATATCCACAACTAAAGCTCCTCTGACATGCAGAACGAATCCTACCAGCATCAGTGTCGTAGCAAGTGCTCTTACGAGTTACCTTGTACAGAAGTGAATAATCATCTCACTCGCATTTGGACCAATTGAGATCGAAGGGGGTTTGTCCGAGGCGGGTCTTCGCACTTCATCACGCAGATCCTTCGTACCCCACAAGGCTGTAAGCGTTCCAGTTTGATAGGTAAACAGGTAATGGCCACCCAATGGCAGTTATCAAATGTGCATGTCGTCGGGTTGATTTGGTTTTGATTGTCACTTAGCTTACAATGAAGTGCTTCTAGCCGAGATGAACGTTTGCTGAATATTGTGATCCAATGATGCAATTTCAAGATTCTGCATGATTGAGGATATTCCAAGGCGGCCAGAAAACGATTGGATTGTAATTTCAGATATTGCCTTGGCTAGATCCTATTGGTAACTGTCCTGAACCATACAGACCAGGTTCAACCATCGAATCACATGAAGTTTTAATCTACTTCTTGGGCTTCAATCCTCCAGCAGGAACACGACCCCTGACAGCGAAGCTCTGAAACTCAGCCCCCTTCTCAGCAAGCTCCTTACGAACTCGAGTATCAAGAGTATCAAGCTGCTCACTTGTAAAACCTTCAAGCTCAGGGAGAGCTACCATCAAAGTCAGCACTAATCACAAGGATAAAAGGTCCGAAGAACTTACTGCGCGCCATAGCCACAATCATAGGCCCCGCACCAGCTGCACCGTTAATACTAGCCTGCTTCAGCTCAGGCTTAGCCTTCGCGCCAACCTTGCACTGCAAAACATCAACCTGAACATCCTCCAGCCCCGCATTCTCCATCCACTCTTTGAGATTAGGGCCAAAGTTACCGCCCATCTTCTTGATCTTCCAGATCTGCTCTAGAAGGCGGAAGAACTCGTGAGCAGCGGTTCCTTCCTCGAGAAGACTCTGGTCGCAGTCGAGCTCTACGAGCTCGACCCAGCCGCCGGGTTTTGCGAGGGCGCAGAGGTTGGCGACGGCTTGTTCAAGGGAGAAGTTGCCGCAGAAGCCGAGGACTTGGCGCTGGTGGACGAGATCGAAGGATTCTTTCCACTCAGTGGGCCATGGCTCCGTGATAGATTGCTTCTTGAACTCAATGCCGTGAGGTCGAGGTTTGGGGAACAAGTCTTCGACCAGATCAGTGCCAATGTAGGTCTGCTCATCAGCAACAGGCCCAGCTTGCTTGCGAAGGTCCTGCAGCCAGATGCCTAAACCACTGTTATCAATACGCAAGCGCCATGTCTTAGAAGGGATACATACCGTCTGCAGTCGCAGAATCAAGGATTCTCAGACCTGGCTTCTTCCAATCAACTGGCGCATAGGACAACTTGCCACCAGCAGCATCAGTGTAAACCAAATGGTTATCAGTCAGACGAGAAATCTCTTCCTGCAAGCCACGCTTCTTCGCATCCTCCATGAGAGCATCCATTCCAGTGCCATTAGCAACGCTGGAATCAGGACCCGTCTGGGGAGGTTGATTCACTGCTTCAGTAGCCATTCTTGATTTGTGCAAATATCAACGAGTTGTTTTGTTTGTGGAGTTCAATTGCCAATATTGCAACTCTCAACTGCATCAATTACCACCTTCTTTTAACTCCTCGCTCCTTATCTGTAAAGCACCAGAACTAGTGGCTGTAGTGCGCGGAACGGCCCGTATCGTTCTTTGATACGGCGGCCGACGGTGCATACCAGTATTTGCCGTGCTGATTATACTAAAGCCGGATCTACGGCTCACTAGCCTAAAGAATGAGATAGATCAGGGGTTTTCCGTGGGGTGCCGAAGGATTCAAGCACGGGAACGGAAAATGGAGGGGAAATGGGCTGACGGCTGACGCACCAAAGTAGACTATGCCGGATACAACATTGTATTTTGCCGCTCGCGTAAACCGGAGTGTTTTCTCCGGGCTGATGGTGAGAATTCACATGCCGAAGGATGGGCGGGAAAACGGCACCTTTTTGTAATGGTGGTTTGGTGAGATGGCTTTCGTATATGCTGTCATGCCTGGCAGGATGGGTAGTAGCCATACTGTCTCATCTCTACAATGAGTGAGTCGAAAATTCGGCACCAAAGACAGCTATGGAGAACTTGCAACTAAGCGCTGCTTCACTGCTCGCTGTGGTAGCGTCTCTCATTGCACTGCGCATCACCTACACCATTATCTACCGCCTCTATCTATCACCTCTAGCAAAGATACCAGGGCCCAAATTGGCAGCTCTCACTTTCTTCTACGAGTTCTACTACGATGTCATCAAACGAGGCAAGTTTCTCTGGAAGATCCAAGACCTTCATCGTGAGTATGGTCCAATCGTGAGAATAAACCCTTACGAGGTTCATATCAACGATGATAGCTTCTATGATGATATCTACGCCAGCGGCCCTCATCACCCCCGCAACAAAGTTCGCTTCATGTCTACGCATGATGAAAGCATGTTTGACAGCTACGCTGCCGAAACTCATAGAGTTCGGCGAGCAGCTTTGTCAGGGTCCTTCTCAAAGCAGTCTATTCGTGCTCTTGAGCCACAGATCCTACAGACGATTCACCAACTCGCTGGCAGGATGAGCTCACTCAGAGACAGTGAAGAGGCTGTCAACCTCAAAGCTCTCTACAGTGGTCTTACCATGGATGTCATCGCTCAATACTGCTTTGGCGAGAGCATGGATAACATGAAACAAGACCAGTTCGGAAAAGAGCTACTGGACTTCTTCCATGAGATGCCTCAAGCTCATCCCATTGGACGAATGTTTCCATGGCTGTTTGACATCATACAGAAAATTCCCATTAGCTACCTTGCCAAGCTTGACCCAAAGCTACAGCCATTAGCTGACTATGACAAGAAAATCTCGGGACAGATCTCAGATGTCCTAGCAAAGGAGAAGAAGGATGGAATTAGAACTGTCTTTCATGAGATGAGAGATAGCAAGCAACTTCCTGAAGCTGACAAGACTCTTGAGAGGTTCAAGTCTGAGGCAGCTATCTTCCTTGGAGCTGGTACGGAAACAACGGCAGCGGCACTGACGACGTTGAGCTTTCACCTTACTGAGAATCCGAACATGCTAGCTACACTAAGGAAGGAACTTCAAACAGTTATTGCAGATGCTCATGCACCCATCACTGTTGCGAAACTTGAGCCTCTTCCATATCTGGTAAGTCAATGTGAGCCATACAATGACTAGTTACTGACAAGAACAAGACGGGAGTGATTCAAGAGGGTATCAGGCTCTCATTCGGTGTTCCTGGACGCTTACCTCGTTATGCACCAACGGAAGATCTTGTTTATGCTGGATACAAGCTGCCTCGAGGTGTAAGTCCTCATTCCTTCTCTCGCTACCAGGATCCTAACTCCTCTAGACTCGCATGAGTTCATCCTCATATCTCGTGGACACAAATGAGGAACACTATCCAGACCCCTTCAAATTTGACCCGGAGCGCTGGATGCATGGTAAGGCCAGTTTAAGCCGCCATTTCGTGCCTTTCTGTAGAGGAAGTCGTCAGTGTATTGGTATGAATCTTGCATATGCTGAGCTGTATCTCACTGTTGCGACGATCTTCTCGAGGTTTGATCTCGAGCTGGTTGGCACGACAAAGAGGGATGTGGAGATTGCTCACGATTTCTTTGTGGGGATGCCGCCTCTGGATTCGAAGGGTGTTATGGTCAGGGTTGTGAAAGATAGCAGTGAGTAGAGTAGTCGATTCGCGAACTGCAATGAAAGGACATTTACTGTTATAACCGCAAGGGTCCGCAAGCTTGGCGTATTGATCTAGACTTACTCCAAGTGATAATCAGTGAACTTTGTACACTTCTTTTAGTGGATCCTTAGGCTGGGGCTGCTTCAAAACAGCCTCTGCTTCCGGCATCGTAAATTTGAGAGGGCACTAAGGTATCACAAGCTCTGTTTCCTTGCTCACTGAAGGTTCAGTTCTACGGTCAAAGGATTCGAATATCAAATCTTATAATACGGAAAGGTTCTCGTCCAACAGTAGTGTATATTCACAGTTCGATCTATCTATGTTGATGCTTCCTTGACGTATGCCATCAGCGGAGGCTTTGACCTCGTACCAAATGTGAGCTGCCCGTCAACCCAACTCTCAGACTCAGGTGTAAGCTCAATATCAAAGCGGTACAAGAGTTTACACAACGCCAACCGTAAAACATAAAAGCTCAGTCTGTAGGCGGTCAGTATAAGTCTCAATGAAGTTCAGCAGCTGGTGAAACTCACTCTTGTCCGAAGCAAGACTGCGGCCCAACAGAAAACGGATGAACACTGCCCTTCACATCATTGATACAATCCTGAGGCCGACCCTTTCCTTCAGGAAGCCATCTCTCGGGGACATACTCAGCAGCTCTCGAGAAGTTGTGATTGACTGAGTAGGTGACTTGATGCAACATCATGACCACTGTGTTGCCGGGCACAAAGCGGCCAGCGATTTGAGCCCCAGATGCAGGTACTACACGGTCTGTACCGGTTGCAGCGGGGGAGTAGCAGCGAATTGACTCTTGAAGGCATGCTTCAAGGTATGGAAGGTCTTTCTGAGACTGGCTGATCTTGTCCATTGTGATATCAAAATCACTAGAGAAAGCGCCTCGAACCTCATCCAGAAGCTTTTTCTTGATATCTGTACTCTTCTTTCGAAAGACAAAGTAGACAAAGCCAGTGAGCACAGTAGGCATAGCCTCGCAACCGCCAAGCATCAAGAATGGTGCAAACTCTCGAAGAAGGTCAAGAGGCATGGTTCCCTGACGCCCAGTACCCTCTGAGTCTCCATCGAGTACCATTTGCAGCATGTCATGTCGAGCTGAAGTAAGAGCTACACGACGATCAAAGCGTGCAAAGATGGGTGCCATGAAAGAGTCTCGTTCACCACTTCCCCAGCGATGAACAGCAAAGAGAAGGAATTTGTGTAAGAATGGAAAGCGATTGAGAACAGCGAGGATGGTGACGCCACGAGCAAAGCGATCGAAAGAGTGAACCCAAGGGATGAACTCTGGGACAGTGAAGAGATGCAGAGACTCTCCGAGGAAGAGATCCGCGATAAGGTCACAGATGAGAAAGCTGTTCATATCGCGCATATCAACAGCCTCTTGCCTTTCACTGGCTTTCTGCAAAGCCGAGAGGTACTCTTCGATGTGACCGTTGATCATGCCCTCAAGCTTCTTAACATTCTCACGCTTCAGCGCCGGAACCATGGCCTTTCTCATAATGCTATGAGTCTGCTGCGATCTCGGCTTTGCTGGATCAGGATTCACCAAATCACCGCCGACCAAAGCTGCAAGACGAGGATCTTTAGCCATGCCATCTTTTGCAGCTTTGGATGCACCGCATATATCAGCCCAGGCACGCTCATCAGTGAATGTGAGAGCATCTGGGGCAATACGTACGACGCCTCCGTATTTGTTGTGGAGATTGATAAGCCAGGGGAGTTGACGGCCGCTGGCTGTTGCTATGAGATGGGGAATTCGCGAGATGGCGCAGAGTTTTGGGCCTGGGAATTTGGAAAGGGGGGAGAAATAGAGTTCGTAGATAATTGAGATGAAAAAGGCTGTGAGTGAGAGGGCACTGAGGGTGACGATTACTCGTGAGGCTGGTGAAGCAGTCTGCCAGATTACGGCAACACGCTCCCAGTCCACGTTTAGCTGATTCATGGTAAGATTTGTGGGGTTGGTCATCTCAGTGAGCTCAGATTTCCAAGTGATACAAAAGTAATGATTTAGCAAAACCCATTCGTCCAGTCTACAAGATCAATTTCTAAGCTGTAGCACTACCTCGTAGATGCCTTTGGCATTACGATAAGGACTGTAACCACCGTGGCTGTCACACTAACGGCACTCGCCAGGGCTAGACAGACTCTAATTCTCCGTGCCGCCCGGGCCGGTCGTGCAAAGATGCATCTGCCGGAGAATCCTTCATCACGTCGGGTATAGTACCCATTGCAGACCTCGTCCTGGAAAATGATACCCCGACCTCTATCTCTCTATGCACTTCGGTCTCGCGTCACATTTTCTCTCGCCCGTAAAAAGGCGGAAAGCTTTCTACTCAGAATCATGGCCATATCAGACGATAAGCAACATCTTCAATACCCCGTCAGCACAGAATGTCGTCATCGCACCCCGCTCCCAAATCCTTCGTGGCAGTTTTCGTAGGGGCAACGAGGGGTATCGGTCTCTCTACTCTCAAAGTTCTTACCCGGACTTTGCCTAATCCGCGAATCTACGTTATTGGTCGGTCGAAAGCGAGGTTCGCGTCTGAACTTGCTGTTCTAACCGAATACAACCCCAATGCTACAATCCAATTCGTCGAAACTGAGGTTTCGCTTATCAAAGCTGTTGATGATGCTTGTGATAGGATTATGGGCTTGGAGAACCATGTGGATTTGTTGTTTATGAGTCCAGGATCATTGGCGTTTGGTGGACCGCATTGTAAGACACCCGTTCGGTGGGGTTCATGGTTGCTGACTTACTCCACAGATACAGAGGAGAAGCTTGATCTTTGTTTTGCTTTATCCTTTTACATCCGCATGCGTCTTATCGAACGCTTACTCCCCTTGCTCATGCGAGCACCCCACCCACGGGTTCTCTCCGTCTTAGCCGGGGGCCATGAAGGTCCACTATTCACCAATGGCGGGGATATTGGACTGCGGATGAAGGGTAACTATACAGCTCCGAGGGCGGTAAATCAGGTCACTACATTGCACAGTCTTGCCTTCATGTACTTTGCTTCTCATTACCCAAAGGTGTCTTGGTTGCATGTCCATCCTGGTTGGGTGGCGACTACGTTTCTATCTGATTTGCTCCAGAGCGCTGGAGTTATTGGTAGTTTGGCTGGGAAAGTCGTTTTGCCTATTTATCGATGCATAGCTATGTCTGAGCATGAAAGTGGACAGCGACAGGCTGAGTATGCTTTGAGTGGGAGATACCCCAGCCGAGACATGATTTGTTCTGCTATGGTGGACGTATGTAACCAAGCGGCCTGTCATGGGCCATGCAGTGGTTTTTATCGTGTCTTGAGTGATGGGAGCACAGCTACAGATAGAAAGGTGTTGGGTCCTCTGGAGGAAGAAGGATGGCCTCTCAAGATCTTTGAACATACTCAGCGGATATTCGATGAGGTAATGAGTCAGAAGTAGCGATTTGTCATTCAAATCGTTCCAGCTTCTCATTAAGGGAGCATCCAGAGCTCAGTGATCGCCATTCCTAGGTTATCAAGTTTTGGGGTTATGAAGGACCAAATGTGAATGATTGTGCTGAACTACACCTCATGTTCTCTTCCATTGATAGTCCCGTCGGCGCTATTTCCTATAGTGTCTTACCTCGGCGTCACAGCAATCTTGACGCCATTCAAACTACTTGGCCCAACTCTCATAACCGGAACATACCCCCTCTCATCCCTCGCCTCGATACCCTTGAACTTCTGACAAAATCTCGTCAAAACATAAGCTGTCTCAGTAGCAACAAGAATATGAGCAGGACAGATTCTAGGTCCGCCACCGAATGGGACAAAGTGCCAAAGCGGACGAAGGCCATCCCATCGTTCTGGTCGGAACTCTGCTGCATCTGGACCCCAGTAGTCAGGGTCTCGATGCATGAGATAGCGGTTGCAGTGGACGATGTCGCCTTTGGCGCAGAAGATGGGTTGTTTGCCGTCTGGACCGCCACCGCGGGGGAGGGTCGTGTCATGGGCTGCGACACGGATCATTTGGATGCCATTTGGAATGGTGCGATGAGCTATGATGGTCAGTAAGAGGCTTTCTAAAGCTCAATTTTACTTACTCTCGTTGATGACCCAGTTCAAGTACTTCATCCCCCGAAGCTTGGAGAATGTAAGTTCCTCGTCACCGAGGTCCAGGACCTCCTTCTGCAACTTCTCCCAAGCATCCGGATGTCTAGCCAACTGATAAATAGCATTTGAGATATGAATACTCGTGGTCTCATTACTCGGCACCCAAACAGCAGTGATCTGATCTCTCAGAAGAATTCTATCCTCAGAAGGGATCTTCTGGACCATATCCCAGAGTAGGTCCGTTCGCTCAGGTTTGTCAGCAAACTTCTCACCGTGTTCCTTTCGCTGGTGAAGTTCATCGTATGCTTGGTCGATGTACTCATTCATAAAGTTGTGCACGAAGCGAATACTCTCATACCACTTTGGGTCTCGGTGGAGAAACATGAATTTGCTCATTGTGAGACGGACACGTGCACCGCGCATGATGTCAACCATAGCGAGCATAACGTCTTCGCGCTCAGGATAAGTGAGACAATCGCGAGACCTTCCAAAGAGGAACTCGGTTGAGGTGTCCAGAAACTGTTTAAGACAAGTCAGTCTGTGTTCTCACTGAGTAGATGCTACTTACCCATCGTCTTGTCAGAACCTGCATGTCAAAGGTGTCGCCGTTTGTTGGAACGAGATCCAGCATCTTATCCGTGAATGGCTTCAGTCTAGCCACATTGGCAAATGCCTGCCTCTCAAAATACGGCTTGATGATGCCCCGACTATAATGCCAGAACTCACCATCTGCCGTACTAACACCTTTTCCGGTAAAAGGCGTCGCGACACCATTATCCACACGAATCGGCTCAAGCACGAATTCCTCCCACTGAGACGTGCTCATCGCCTTCATATTCTCCATCTCAGATGAATAAACCATTCTCATGCCCAGAAACCTCGCCTTGAAGGTCTTGGTTCCTTGCGCGGCCCAAGTCTCCTCCATCCATGATAACCACCGATGCTCTTTGAAAGCACGGCTCATGGACAGAACAAAGTCAATGCCCCAGATTGGATCCCAGTGGGGATAAGTCTTGAGAGGTCCGCATTTGTACTTCTTCGTCTTGATCGAGTAGCTGATATGGTCCCATAGTCTGTTTAGGAAGTAGAGAATTACAAGACCGTAGAATGCTACGAGTGAGATCGCGGACAGACGAGATGACATGTTGGATGGTGTTGGGGACTTCAGTGCGGAGAGGGATGGCGACGACGTAGGGGCAGCCAAACGTCATTGGTATGAAGAGTTGAGGTAAAATTGTGAATAAGGGATGTCAGTGGTGAGAGGGGATAAGTTACAATGGCAACACAAATTGTATGAGACAGATGAACAGCGGACGAGACGTCTGCCAAAAATCCCGATGGATAATGAGACTGGGGGTGAGCGTATCCACCTCGCCGTTGCGGGGCCGAGGCCGGAGATTCTCCACTTCAACGGAGATTTCCTCCATCCTTCACTGAGCGCCTATGACGGGCTGCGGAGAGAGATAGGCTACCAATGCATGAAGGATAGTGTAAACCCGCGGTATAGTCCAGTAACTAGAGGTCTATAGGCTTAGTTCCCATGCAAACGAAGTCTGCTTTGCTTGCTAAATGAATTACATGACGTCATTTAGATGTACAGGGTAACTGAGAAAAACGACAGAATGCAAGCAAGCTATGGACTGCATGAGAATAAATCAGGTTTAATATTAAGAAGTTATTGTATGGTTTTAATAGAGGTATGCAGTTGCTTGAGGATCTATTTCTGCGTATCAAAGCGGCGAAGACTACTGGTAATTGAAAAGTTGATCTGAAAAGTGACTGTAAAGTTTTAGTAAAATGGCATGATGAAAATGAACAGACAAAATGGAGAGGATCAGTGAAATTAATGAAGCTAAAAACAATGTACGCGTCAAAAACATAAACTACTCATATGAAGTGCTCTATCAAACAACATTGAATATGTTGAAGCCATCTAATTTGCAGATGTTGGTGATGTTGAACAAGAGAGGTTTCCATGATTGAGGGTTACTAAAAATAGACACTTATATAGCCTTTGGACAAACGCGTCGCGAAAACAAAACAACACGACGCGTCACAGGATGAACTGAACCAGATTGACAGACAAAGAAATTGTTTACAGGTACCATAAAATCCAACAATCCCACGTTTCAAGATGTCGACGGTGTAGCCACTCGATATATCAGTTTCTTGCCACCAGCTGTTCCCATCTTGACCCTCTCCGCTCCCTTCGCGACCCCTGCAAGTCCCTCATCACTAACCTCAATCGGATGCGTCATAATATCCTTAGAGTCCAGTAACTTCTGTGCAATAGGCGCCCATCTCTCCGCAAACGCCTTATCCTTAGGCTTTGCTTCCCGACGATATGGCTTTCTCCAATCAACAGGTTTGCCTAGTGCTGTCCACGCGAGAACCCAGCCTGGACGAACATCGCGGCGCGTATGACCGCGAATAGGGAATTGATCGAGACCAATGTAGTTCCCGCCGTGACTACCGATGGCAGCGTAGCAGATTTTCATGCTGCTGCTTTCGGTGATACAGTCGAGAACGTATTCTAGACTGTCGTGTGTGAAAGTGCGGATGTCAGAGGCGCAGGAAGGGGAGCGGTAGTCGAAGGCTTCTACAGCGCCTAGAGACTTGACGTGCTCGAACTTGCCTGGTGAGCAGGTTGTGATGGGCTTCAAGCCAGATCTGAATATTATCAGCTTTGGCTCACAGAGTCAGGGCGATGAACTTACAGCTTGGCAGCCTGGATGGCCAAACCTCCAGTAGCCGTTCCACCACCATAGATCAGAATATACTGGTCCCTCGCCTCACCAGAATAAGGAAGTGGAAGCTTCATAGTATGATACAGCGACAACCCAACAGTCAGTAACCCAACACCCAACGTAGCACCCTGCTCAAAACTCATCCAATCCGGAAGTCTTAGCAACAACATCTCCGGAACACTGACATACTCTGCAAAACCGCCATTATTCGGGTTATCAGACCGATTGCCTGCACAAGCACCACCAACACGATCACCAGTTTTAAACTTGGTGGTCAAGTTTCCTGCCGTGACAACTTCACCTGCGAAATCGCAGCCCCACGTTGCGCCGGGAGATGGTGACATGTCTAGGGATTTCCAGTCATGGGGATTGACGCCGACGCAGAAAATTCTGACGAGGACTTCATCTTCTTTTGGGGGTTCGGTGGGACTGTTCTCCTGGAGTGTGACTGTTCCTGCGCCTTGAACTTTGAGGGCTTTTTGAGTAGCTGGTAGGGTTTGACGGGAGATAATTGATTGGACTGCCATGATGAAGGTAGTCGACAACGACTGTGATGAGTGAGACTGCGAACGCTGTCACAGTGAGATGGCTCGAACAAATTTGAAATGGCAGATCAATCAATTAGAGAAGACGTCGCATCTCTCTGATAGTAGATGCTCGTCGGCCAACGAAGACTGTTTTGATCACTAATGCTTCCAAAGTTCCATTGCCACGATACAACCTGTTCCCTGGAAACTGCACAAAACACACCTGTTTCGCTACGAGCGATCAGAACCGTAAGCCGGCGTCCACTGCAGGACCTTTCTCCGCACTCTCCGGAACCTGCTCCGTTGGAGGATCCATACCCCTGCTCGGGATATTGACCCATCCCGGTTGGTCTGCGGCCTCCTCCGGGATATGCTCCACACTACGCACGGCACTAGTCGTAAGCACAGCTTGCCTACCCGATGCCGAAAAGTTTGGGGTGCCGCGGAAGTTGATGCCGGATCGATCTGATCGAAGATGGGATACGAAATTCCCAATACGGTTCTACGCTGAAAGTGCTTTGCCTTAAACTTGAGTTAAGATGAATAGCATCCGTCGAGTGAAACAACTGCAACCCTAGACAAACAGCAAGTAACCTGTCGTCCTGAACAAACTTTCAACATTTTTGACATACACTTTGTCTTCAACAGCACGGCACTGCACTCACTACCCAACCTTTCAACCAACATGCCCTCCCCAGGCGAGCCCATTGCCGTAATCGGCTCAGCCTGTCGCTTCCCCGGCGGAGCATCCTCCCCCTCCAAACTCTGGTCCCTCCTCAAATCCCCCAAAGACTGTCTCCGCGACTTCCCCAAAGACCGTCTCAACCTCGAAGCCTTCTACAACAAAGATGGCGAGCACCACGGCGCCACAGACGTCTGCAACAAAGGCTACCTTCTCGAAGAAGACAGTCGCTTGTTTGATGCATCATTCTTTAATGTTAACCCTGCTGAGGCTGATGGTATGGACCCGCAGCAGAGATTGACGCTTGAGACGGTTTATGAATCGCTTGAGGCTGCGGGGTATACTATTGAGGAGATGCAGGGGTCTTTGACGGCGGTGTATCTGGGTGTTATGACGGGTGATTATCATGATATTCAGTCGAGGGATCCTGAGATTATCAACAGATATCATCCGACAGGGACATCAAAGAGTATTCTTTCCAATCGGGTGTCGTACTACTTTGATCTTCGCGGACCATCAGTTACTATGGACACAGCTTGTTCGTCATCTCTTGCAGCGCTACACTTTGCAACACAGTCTCTTCGCAGCAGCGAATCTACAACCGCTATAGCCATCGGCGTGAATCTCATCTTCGACGCAGCGGGTTACGTAGCTGAGTCAAAGCTTCACATGCTGAGTCCTACATCACGCAGTCGTATGTGGGATGCTGGTGCAGATGGCTACGCTCGCGGCGAGGGCGTTGCCTCTGTCATTCTCAAGCCTTTGTCAGAGGCTATCCGCTGTGGCGATCACATTGAGTGCATCGTGCGTGAGACGGGAATGAACAGTGATGGTCGCACGACTGGTATCACTATGCCCTCTGCTGCTGCACAATCAGCCCTGATCCGTCGAACGTATCGAAATGCTGGGTTGGATCCTATCAAAGATCGACCGCAGTATTTTGAGGCTCATGGTACGGGCACTTTGGCTGGTGATCCAGTTGAGGCACGCGCTATTCGACAGTCATTCTTTGCAGACGATGCAACGTTATCCGAGGATGCGGAGAAGCTTTACTGCGGCTCCATCAAGACAGTCATTGGACATACCGAGGGCTGCGCTGGTTTGGCTGGCTTACTCAAGGCATCTTTGGCAGTACAGAATGGCACTATCCCACCCAATCTGCTCTTCAACACGCTGAACCCATCCATAAAACCTTTCTACGACCGACTTCAAGTCCCTACTGCAGCAATGCCTTGGCCAGAAGTTCATAGTGGTCCCAGACGAGTCAGTCTGAACAGCTTTGGATTTGGTGGCACCAATGTCCACGCCATCGTCGAGAACTACGAGCCCGCTGCACTCGCGACAGCTCCGGTGTCTGAGAAGTTCGTTGGCCCTCTAGTCATCTCCGCTGAGACTGAGTCTTCACTCGCAACAACAGTCGGGAAGTACGCAGACTTCATCCGAGCCAATCCAGACGCCAACCTCGAAGACGTGGCGTTCGTCACACAAACACGCCGAAGCGTCTTCAGCAGACGGGCATTCTTCTCCGGCGAGAACAGGGACAAGCTTCTCGAGTTTCTTGACTCCGCTGTTGAGACGTCCAAGACTGGCGCTGAGATTGGTATTCAAGGACCAGGCTCCTCCTCCGAGCCACCGGCGATTCTTGGCATCTTCACCGGCCAGGGAGCGCAGTGGGCGTCCATGGGTAAAACCATGATTGAGACGTCTTATCAGTTCCGGGAGTCGATAAAAAAGTGTCAAGATGCTCTTTGTGGCATTCCTGATGCACCGACGTGGTCTCTCATGGATGAGCTGATGGCATATGAGGAGAAGTCCCGCATTGGTGAGGCTGCTATTTCTCAGCCTCTTTGCACAGCTACTCAGATCGCTATAGTGGACGTTCTCGCTTCAGCTGGAGTTCACTTCGACGCTGTCGTCGGTCATTCCTCAGGCGAGATTTCTGCCGTCTATGCTGCAGGTCTCCTCTCAGCCACTGATGCAATGTGCATTGCTTACTACCGAGGTCTCTACGCCAAACATGCCTCTGGGCCATCTGGTTCTAAAGGCTCCATGATGGCTGTAGGCATGGGGTCTGAAGACGCAACAGCATTCTGCGACCAAGAGCAGTTCAAGGGACGAATCAGTCTCGCTGCTAGCAACTCTCCTTCCAGCGCTACTATCTCTGGCGACGAAGATGCTATCTTGGAAGCGAAGGAGATACTCGAGGGTCAGAAGACTTTTGCCCGTCTTCTCAAGGTTGATACGGCGTATCACTCACATCATATGAGGGCTTGTGCAGAGCCGTACCTTGAGTCGCTCAAGGCATGCAACATCACTGTCAACCCTCCTTCGAATAACTGTATCTGGGTTTCATCAGTCTACGGCAACGCGGATATGCTCGACGATGAAGATGACCTTTCTGCTCTCGCCGGTCAATACTGGATCGACAACATGGTTCGCCCAGTCCTCTTCTCTGAGGCGCTAGAGTGCTCGCTGTGGAGGGCTGGCCCCTTCAACCTCTCGCTCGAGATCGGTCCTCACCCAGCTCTGAAGGGCCCTGCTTCACAGACGATGAAGACTGCCTTGGGTCATGTTCTTCCGTATGCCACTTTCTTGAGACGTGCATACGACGATGCCGAAGCCTTCTCGGGTGGAATTGGCTACGTCTGGGCTTATCTCGGATCTCATGTGGATTTTGCTGGTTACTACAAAGCAATCCATGGGTCTGAGGCCAGCAAGCCAAGTATGATCAAGGGACTCCCATCTTACACGTGGAACCACAACAAGGTCCACTGGAAAGAGTCTCGGCTCTCTCGCCGTTACCGTCTCGCCGACAAAGCTCCACATGAACTTCTCGGTCGTCGCACCCCAGACGATTCAGAGTTTGAGATCCGTTGGCGCAACATTCTCCGCCTCAACGAACTTCCTTGGATTCGCGGACACGCTTTCCAGGGCATGGCTCTCTTTCCGACATCTGGATACATGGCCATGGCTATTCAAGCCGCTATGGAAATTTCTGGATCAAGGCCAGTCAAGCTTGTCGAGATCCGCGATCTTGTTATCCCTCGAGCGCTGACCATTGAGGAAAACAATCCGGGTATTGAGTCTATCTTTTCTGTCAAGAAGACTGGCGGTCATGTTGATGAGGATGTCTTTCATGGAGAATTCTCTTGTCATACATGTCCTGCCGAAGCTGAAGGGACGCTCGAGAGGAACTGCACTGGTTTAATCACCATTGATTTTGATGAGCCTTCAGACTATGATCTTCCACCACGAGCACCTGGGAAGTCGGGCATTACACCCGTCGATACTCAAGAGTACTACGACTCGCTTCTGAACATCGGTCTCAATTATCAAGGACTCTTCAGAGGTCTCAAGTCTGTTCAGCGAACCATGGGATATGCTACGACAAAGGCAACCTGGGACAAGTCAGAAGTCGGCGACCAGTATGTCATGCACCCAGGACCTTTGGACGTTGCATTCCACTCCATCATCGCGGCCATGTGTACCCCTCTCAGTGGAGCACTTTGGGCACCGTATCTACCTGTCAAGATTGACAGGCTTGCGATTGCTCCTAGCACCAACTACGAGGGAGTACCAGGCGAGATCAACTTTGACGTTGACACTTTCATCACTGAAACAACGTCCAACACCTTCAGAGGAGATGTACACATCATCAGCCCAGATGGCAAGACCGGTTTGCAAGCTGAAGGTCTCACCTTGAAGCTCTTCACTGAGGCGAGCTCTTCGGATGATCGACACATGTTCTCCAAGACAATCTGGCGCGCTGATGTCTTGGACTCCTCTGAGAATCTCGATGAGATCAATCCTGATGAGCAAGAGCTTGCACTCGCTGAAGCTATCGACCGCACGTCTTTCTACTTCATCAGAACGGTCTTTGACCATCTGTCAGATACAGATATACAGGATTGGAAGTGGTTCCATCAAGCCTTTTACAAGGCTGCGAAGGAGGTGCTGCAAGAGACACGAGATGGCAAGCATCCAACTGCGCAGAAGGAGTGGTTTGATGATACCGAGGAATTGATCATGGATTACAAGCATAAATATCCTGAGCAAGCTGATCTCAAGCTCATTCACGCTGTAGCTGGGAATCTCGTCGGCGTTATGACATCCGATACTCAACTGCTGGAGGTCATGCTGGTTGACAACATGTTGAGCAACCTCTACACAGACGGTCGAGCTATGCAACCTTTGAACAGAATCGTTGCAGAACTCTTCCAGAACCTGTCTCATCGATATCCACGTCTTAATATCCTTGAGATTGGAGCTGGTACTGGTGGAACGACGAACTCAGTCCTCAACGCCATCGGAGACACGTATGGTCGATACACGTATACCGACATCTCAGCTGGATTCTTCGAAGCCGCCAAAACTCGCTTCCATTCACACAGTAAGCGTCTTGACTACAAGGTCCTCGACATTGAGAACAATCCAACAGGCCAGGGCATTCCCGAAGGTAGTCAAGATGTCGTTCTAGCCGCGAATGTCCTCCACGCCACTCGCAACCTCAACGAGACGATGACCAACGTTCGCAAACTTCTCAAACCCGGTGGTTATCTCATCATGGTTGAAGTCACAGGCCATTACCTCCAGATGATGTTTCTCATGGGCGGTTTGCCTGGATGGTGGCTTGGCGTCGATGAGGGAAGAACTCGCGGTCCAGGTATTGGGCTGACGGAGTGGGATGAGATATTGAGAGATTCGGGCTTCACAGGAGCGGACAAGTATGTCACTGACTTGCCTGACTCGCTGAAGCATGTCTGCTCTGTCATTGTGTCGCAAGCTGCGGATGAGAGGGTGACTATGCTGCAGGAGCCACTTTCGTTTTTAGATGAGATTCCTCTGGAGCAGCGGCTTTTGATCATCGGTGGCAAGACTCTCCCTATTTCAAGAGTTGTCAAGAGTATTCAGCGTCTTGCATCCAGAGTTGCAGATCAAGTCACAATCGTTGACAGTATCGACTCCCTGTCGGAGAAGCATCTCAGCGGTGAAACATCCGTCATCTGTCTCACCGAGCTCGAAAAGCCCATCTTCTCAACTCCCATGACCTCTTCACGTCTTCGAAACCTCCAGTCTCTGTTCTCTCACTCATCGCATGTTCTCTGGCTCACAGCCGGTCGTCTTGATGAGAATCCCTACACCAACATGACAATCGGTCTTGGGCGCGCTATCATCAATGAACTCCCTCAACTGAACCTCCAGTTCCTTGATCTTCCCAAGGCCTCGGGCGTGGATGCGAAGATGGTGGTTGAGGCGTTCTTGAAGCTCAAGCTTGGCAAGTCAGCTGAGTTTACTCAGACACCGATGCTGTGGAGTACAGAGCCTGAGGTTTTGTTGAGAGATGGTCTTGTGACGATTCCAAGAGTTGTACCTGATCAAGAGCGGAATAACCGATTGAACTCACAGAGGCGAAGGGTTACGAAGGAGGTTTCTCTTAGCGAGACCGAGGTTGTTCTGACCGATACTGAAGGTGGTCTCTGTCTCGAAGAGAAGGCACCTTGGGCCAAGTCCCTGACTGGTGATGGCATTGCCAATATCCAAGTGGAGCAGTCGCTTTCACTTCCCTTCTGCGAGGATGATGCACGAGTCCTCTGTATCGGTAAGAGTGGTGACCGACTCACAATGGCCATTGTTCCTCGCCACAGTTCGACAGTCTCTGCCCTAGCAACAGATGTCTTTGTCGTTCCAGAGACAGAAGCTACACAAGGACCGACTGAACTCTTGGCCGGCATGGCTCTAAACCTGGCCGCATCTCTCATCCTTTCGACCATCTTATCAGCTGCACCTACTACCAAGGATGGCAGTGTTCTCATCTACGGTGCAAGCACTGACATACAGAATGCTCTCACTGCCCAGGCTTCTCACAAGCTTATCTTCGCCAGCTCTGAGGTACAGTCTGACTCGATCTTCATTCACCCCAGAGCATCTATCAGGACAATTCAACATGTCCTCCCTCGCGGCATCAGTCACTTCCTCGGTCTCTCCGAGAAGATCGACGATAAGATCAAGCAGCATCTCTCCCACTTGTATGAGAACATCAGCTTCAAGCCCAGGCATTCACTGGCCTCCAAAACTGCTGAGTTACTTGAGACTGCTTATCAGTTCAGCCGTCAATCACACCTCTCATCAAATCCAACAACCGTCCCCGCCCAAGACATCACCTCACTTCCAATCCTCGACATCACACGCACTATCGTCGACTGGACCAAGCCCCAACCCGTCAACGTGACCATCCGCCCCATCAGCGGACAAGGCCTCTTCTCCACCGACAAGACCTATCTCATGGTCGGACTCGTTTCAGACTTTGGTCGCTCTCTCTGTCGCTGGATGGTTGAGAACGGCGCCAAGTACATCGTCCTCACCAGTCGCAGAGCCCAAGTCGACCAACTCTGGCTGCAAGAGATGGAAGACCTGGGCGCCGTTGTCAGAGTGTACCCCATGGACGTGTCCAAGCGTGACTCTGTACAAACTGTTTGCGATTCCATCAAGGATCTTCCGCCTGTTGGTGGTGTTTGCAATGGCGCACTTGTTCTGAAGGATCAGCTGTTCGTCAAGATGGAGCCTGATGCGCTGAGCGATGTGTTTGCGCCCAAGGTTGATGGAACTATTCATCTAAGCGAGATCTTTTCAGAGCCGACGCTTGACTTCTTTGTCTTGTTCTCATCTATGAGTTCTGTTGTTGGCAATGCTGGTCAGTCCAACTACAACGCTGCGTCTCTGTTTCAAGCCGCCATTGCCCAACAGAGACGCCAGCGAGGTCTTGCTGCGTCAGTCATGGCTTTAGGTATGGTAGCTGATGTGGGATACATCGCTGCTAAAGGCCCTACACTGATGGAGCGGCTGAAGAAGGCTTTCTACATGCCTATCTCAGAGTCCGATGCTCATCAGATCTTTGCTGAAGCTGTTGCTGCCAGTAAGCCTGGTGTGACAGAGGATGACACTATTGAGATGGTCTCTGGTATTCAGCCCTTCAACTACACAGCCTCTACGAAGGCTCGGCCTCCTTGGGTCAACAACCCTCGCTTCTCACACTTTGTTCGTGAGGAGGAAGGATCCAAGGATTTTGACGCCTCTCGAGCAGGCCAGAGCAACATCCGTATCCTTGAGCGACTGGACGCTGCTAGCTCAGAAGAAGAGGCTGCCGCGGCGCTTCTTGTCGCCTTCAGAGCCAAGGTCGAGACGATGCTGCAGATGACACCAGACAGTCTCAACGTGGAGGCATCTCTTTTGGACGTTGGTATTGACTCTCTCTTGGCCGTTGAGATTCGTTCATGGTTCTTGAAGGAAGTTCACGTCGACGTCCCTGTTCTCAAGACATTGAGCGGCGACAACGCCAAGGATATCTGCGCTGATGCAGCGAACAAGTACCTCTCAGCTAAGATGCAGGAGAGCAAGTCTGAAACTGGCGATGCGTCCAAGTCAGACTCAGCAGCCAACGGTTCAGCAACCGGGACATCTAGTGACGGTAGCTCAAGTCCTGTTAGATCAGGTCACGCAACCCCACCCAGTACAGTTGGAGAGACGGAGCATCAAGAGGAGGTCAAGCAGGAGAAGGAGCTGGAGAGAGTCGAGAAGCTATCGTATGCTCAGTCGAGGTAGATGTCACATGGCAGTATACAGTATGTATTTAGCTAAATTTTATATAGGTTATGGTTCTTAAGTCAGTTCTCCAAAGATGATACTTCTTATAACTGCGTCTACGTGTATAAAGCCACCGGAAACATTCAGCTCCCACGGTTGAAGAGGGCCATATCGACTGTTGCAAACCACCATGATTCTTTGCGAACATGCTTCTTCACACGGCCGGGAAGTGGTGAGCCCGTTCAAGGTCTCCTTGTTTCGGCGAGGGACTGTCTCAAACACGTGAAAGACGAAGATTGTCACGCCCTGGACCGCGAAGTCGAGAATTGGCGAAACCATGTTTGGCAACTCGCTGACGGAGATGTCCTCAGTGTTATTGTCGTGACTCATGGACTTGAGGAGCACTCTATCATTATCGCGTACCACCACATAGCAATGGACGGCGTGAGTATGCATCTGTTCCTGCGGGACCTGAACGCCGTCTACATGGGCCACAAGCTCAACACTTCACCAAAGCAGTATATGGACATCTCAGTTGAGGAGCGAAGCGCCATTGAGAGTGGTCAAATGAATGACAGGATTTCATACTGGACCAATTTGCACTCACCACCTGCAGACACTCTTCCACTGTTCCCTTTCGCTCGTGTCAAGTCACGACCCATTCCCAAAACATATCGTAACGTCGAGTCTCTTATCGACATTGGGTGCGAACTATCGGATCAGATCAAGCTAGCAAGCCAGTCTCTGCGTATCACGCCTTTCTACTTCTATCTGACTGCTCTACAAACACTCTTCAACCGGCTTCTCGGTATTGAGGATATCTGCATCGGTGTCACGGACGCCAATCGCACCGAAAGCAGCCTACAGACCATTGGCTTCTTCTTGAACTTACTGCCCCTCCGGTTCAACCTACAGAATGATGCGAAGTTCTCAGATCTTGTCACAGAAACAGCCCAGCATTATCGGACAGCGCAAGCGAACATGGGCGTTCCCTTCGATGTGATCCTCGACAAGGCGAACGTCCCTCGTGAGTCAACAAGTACACCACTCTTCCAAGTGGCCATGAACTACCGGCAAGGAAACTTCTCCAAGATTCCCCTAGGTGGAAGTAGCCTGGAATTCAAGGATGGTTTTGATGCTCAAAGCCCTTATGATCTTGCCTTCAGTGTTACACCGAACAACGACACGACTTACGTACAAGTTGTTGCAAGGGAAGATCTGTATACGAGAGAAGGGACTGACACTCTATTGTCTGCATATCTGGCATTGCTGCATGATGCATCGCGGGATGTAACGAAGACGCTGGATAGCATCAATGTTTACGATCAAGCGGGTGTTGACAGGGCACTATCACTTGGGTATGGGAAGGTGGTGGACTACGGATGGCCTTCGACGCTAACAGAGAAGTTGGATGAGGCGATCGAAAATAACCCTCATGATATCGCTATCAAAGATGCCGACGGCCAGCTCACCTATGAAGAGCTTGCTAGCAAAGTCCACGACCTTGCTTCTATCATCCAGTCACAACAACAGCCTGGTTCATCAGTCGCTGTTCTTTGCGAGCCGACTGTATCCTGGGTCGTTTCCATGTTAGCCATCATTCGTTCTGGTTGCATCTACGTTCCTTTGGATGGCAAGTTACCTGATGAGCGTCTCAAGGTTATTCTTGAGGCTGTCGAACCTGACTTGATACTCTGCGAAGCAGCCACTAAGGAACGTGCTGAGGGTCTCTTTGCTGGGGCATCTATACTTTCCGTGGCGGACACGTCGGAGATCACTGAGACCATTGCTGCAGCCAACCTGGAGCGCGGCAATGAAACTACCTTCATCCTTTTCACAAGCGGGTCGACAGGCATACCAAAGGGTATTCGACTCTCTCCACGAGGAATCATCAACTATGTCGCCACCAAGAGCTCGAAGCTTTCTCTAGGTCGAGAGGCTGTTCTTCAGCAGAGTGCTCTTGGTTTTGACATGTCACTTGCCCAAGCCTTCCTGGCACTCACATTTGGTGGTACTCTTGTTATAGCTCCCAGTGCAAGCCGAGGAGATCCTCTCGCTTTGAGTAACCTCATGGCTGATGAAGCAGTAACGTTCACATTGGGAACTCCGACTGAGTATATTATGCTTCTACGCCATGGAGGTCAATCCGTTAGGTCCATGCACTCTTGGAGGAACGCAACTTCAGGTGGTGAAGCTATCACTGCTCAGCTGAAAGCCGCTTTCAGAACGCTACAGCAACCTCCGACTCTCACCGATTGCTACGGTCCCACGGAGATCTCATGCTGTGCCACCATGAAGACCATTGACCTCTGCAGTGATTACGATGAGGGTGTATACTCGACTGTTGGCCCAGCGAATCCCAACACTTCCATCTACATCCTTGATGAGAGTGGACACGTTGTGCCACAAGGGCTCACTGGGGAGATCTGCGTTGGAGGTGTTGGCGTTGCGCTCAGCTATCTCGATGAGAAGTCAACCTCTCAAAAGTTCGTGACGAACCCGTTTTCGACCGCTGAACACGCTAAGAAGGGCTGGTCTACGATGTATCGCACTGGCGATAAAGGCCTCATCCGTGCTGATGGCGGTCTTCAGTTCATGGGTCGTATGGATGGTGATACAACTGTCAAACTCCGTGGACTACGCGTCGATCTTGATGATGTCGCCAACGTCATGCTACATCAGTTCAAGGAGGGTTTACAGGATGTTATTGTCACTGTTCGTGGCGATCCAGCTTTCCTTGTTGCACATGTTGTGCTGGCCCCGGATGCTTCTATGGAGGTGTCAACTTTACAGCAGTTGGCAAACACTTTGCCGCTTCCTCAGTACATGAGACCTGCAATGGTCATACCACTGGAGAAGCTGCCGTTGAACAGCAGTGGAAAGGTTGATCGTCGTGCTATTGCAGCCTTGCCTCTACCTACATCGCCTGCATCCCCTGATCTTTCAAAAGCAACATTAGATAGGAAACCAACGCTTGTTGAAGGAGAGTTGAGACTCATCTGGCACAACGTTCTATCTCAATCGGGCCTTGTCAACAACACGAGACCTGAGCCTGACACAGACTTCTTCCATGTTGGAGGCAACTCACTGCTCCTCGTCAGGCTTCGAAGTGCAATCGAGATCTCAATGGGTGTTACATTACCTCTCAGCGACATGTATCGCTCCAGCACACTGGCCGGAATGGCTGGTCTAGTCACGCGACAAAAAAGCTCTGATTATGTGCCTGATGTAATTGATTGGGAGGCAGAGACAGCTTTACCTCGTTCCATCGACTTGAGTTACTCTCGCGATGCAACTCCCGTCAGGACAGACTCTGGTCTTGAGATTCTCATGACAGGCTCGACATCATTCCTGGGGAAGCATATTGTCCAATCTATACTCAACTACTCGTCAGTTGCACGTATCCACTGCATCGCTGTTGACCCAGACTCTGATGCTAGTCACCTCAAGGATGATCGCGTCACACTATACCATGGTAGCCTAAGTGAACCAATGCTAGGGCTCAGAAACGATACCTACCAGAAGCTTCAAGCGAATGTCGATACTATCATCCTCGCAGGCGCTCAAGGACATTGTCTGAACAACTACTCAACCCTTCGAGCACCTAACGTGGAGTCGACGCGACAGATGGGTCTCTTCGCTCTTGGCCGCCGGATTCCTATCCATTATATCTCATCAAACCGCGTTACGCTGCTTGACTCTAGCGCAAATGCTGCTCTTCCACCAGTCAGTGTCAGAGATCACCAACCTCCCACAGATGGGTCGGAAGGGTTTACAGCAGCCAAATGGGCAGCCGAAGTCTTCCTGGAGAAACTGTCAGAAGCAGCGGCAGCGAGTGCAGAACGGGATTTACCTGTCTCAATTCATCGGCATTGTGCTATTATTGGTGATGAGGCTCCTATCGAAGATGCACTCAACGCTTTACTACGATTTTCCAAGCTCATTAATGCTGTACCGCGTGTATCGAGCCTGAATGTCGGCGGTTACTTTGACTTCCTACCTGTCACAGATGTCGCCAGCTCCTTTGCTGACTTTGTCATATCCTCGCAGGGAACCCACGCCGGCGTGGCTTTCAAGCATTATTCGAGCGGTGTCAGGGTGCCGCCTGTAGATTTCGCTTCTTATATGCAAAAGACATATGGCGGCGAGTTCCGGGAGCTGGACTTGAATGATTGGATTGAGGAGGCGAGGAGGGAAGGAATTGAAGAGTTGATTGTGTTGTATCTGCAGGCTATCGTGGAGAAGGGACAAAGGATAACATTTCCGTATATGGGGAACAGGGAGTAGATATCGTGTACTAGCATAACTCATAACGAAAAAGTCTTTATGCCTTTTTAGCCACTACCACGACAAAGTTGGGATCCTTCAGATAGTCTTCCCAGAACTCGCGATTGTTCTTCACAAGTTCAGTATCCGCAGCTGGGGCGACCTGTATCTCAACCAGTCCAAGCTCCTTTCCGATATCATCGGACAGTGAGTAAGTCGACTCCATCGAAGTAGCCTCGAACGAGAACGGCGGCTCAGTCACACAATTGACCTGGTACCTCAAGCCGCCCGGAATCTCAGTGACATCGGTAAAGGTGACCCCGTATTTCCCGTAGCTCATGTACTCGGCGCGGATGCTCTTTGACCTCACGCCGATGAACTTGCCTCCAGGCTTCAAGTTCTTGACGACATTCTCATACATGCTTCTCAACTCGGAAACGGAGGTAGCATGATCGAAAACCCAATTGGCCATGACGATGTCGTAGCCCTCCTCCAAATTGACTTGCTCAGTGACCGGCTTGGTGACATCAGCCTCTAACCAACGAATGCGATCCCTTCGTCCGAGGCTCTTCTCAATCTCCTCACCCGCTTTCATCATCTCAGGCGAGATATCGACAACATCAACAACACTCGCCCCAGCATCAATTGCCCTCCTAGCATGAAGTCCACTTCCACCGCCAAGATCCAGAACCTTCAAACCAGTACAATCCCCCAAAGCATTCTTCACAAGCTGCCCCTCCAGTTTCGAACAGGGCAACTCCTCCACAGAAGCATACTTGGGAGCGAACGAATCGTATTGCGTTTTCTCAGCGTGAGACATGCTGGGCATAGACACTGACGAGTGATTGGTTTGTTGGGTCCGTTGTTTGCTTCTTGATTCGTGTGTTGGTTCTGACAATATCACTCAAACCCCGCTCTGGGCATTAAATATCTACAGGGATGTTGATTCTGGTCTAGCCGATCTGATGCTAGTCTTGATGTTATCGCGACACTGACTGGAACGTGACTCTTATCACACGTGACCGGTGATAGATCATCCGTCTTTCCAACCCCACTCGTGCCGACCGCCATTTTGATCTAACGCAACGTCAAACACTAAATCGACCCTTGACTATGTGCGCGGACGAGGACCCCCTTGCTGTTGATGAGCATGTATGGATCTACTGTGGCTGAGGACGCTTGAGGGTCTTGCTAACGGGTGGATAGGCGGCTCAGGATGACACTGATGCGGACTCCGCCCTTGGAGACGTAAGTGGATATTATGTCATGAACCGCTGTAGCTAACGCGCGACAGGACAATGCTAGTGATACTACGTCACTAAGATCGAGTATTCTGAGATATCGCGAAGAAAATGGGAGGACATATCATGCTTACAAGGATGGAGGTGAGAACTGAGGATGCGTAGGACGACAAGTAGTTGAACTAATTGACATAGTTTATGCACTTCCTAATGACGAGGTAAGACTTGTTCGCTTTCCACGCGATAATTGATACTGACATCAGATAGATTGAGAACGAACGACTAGGTACACCAGACTATCTCTTCCTACTTACCGATCTAATCAGATATCCTCGCAGATCTTCAACATCATCTTTTTCTGCTCACTTTCGACGAAAGACTACACGCAGCTCCCTTGCCCAAGACGCTCAACCGGGCCTTTGATGCGGGCTGTGGCACTGGAATCTGGGCCATCGAATTTGGTGAGTACTGCAAGCTACAGCAAAAAATAAGCAAGATGTTAACATATTGGATAGCTGATGAGCATCCCGAGTGTGAGGTGGGTTTTACAATCACGACTCCGAACTTGTCGTTGACTTTCTAGGTCATTGGCGTCGACCTGAGCCCAATTCAGCCTTCGGAGTATGTCATCGTTACCCTGATAATGAAGCGAACTAACAGCTTGAAGCATTCCACCCAACGCCTCCTTCTACGTAGACGATCTCGAGGAGTCATGGGACTACTCCAACAAGTTCGACTTTGTCTTTGCTCGCTTTCTCACAGGCTCTATCCTCGACTGGCCCAAGTTCTTCAGTGAAGGCTACAAGTACGCCATCTCCTCTCCCCTGCCGATTTCATCAAGTCTGATACGTATCAACAGTAACCTCAACCCTGGAGGCAGAATAGAGATGATTGACATTATCTATCCTCTCCTCTCCGACGATGATACCCTTACAAAAGACTCAGCATTGTCCAAGTGGTCAGAGCTTCTACACGATATTTTCACCAAGAACGGACGTCCTATGGATAGCGCGTTGAAGTACAAGGATCAGCTTGAGGCAGCTGGCTTTGTAGATGTTAACATTGTCAAGCGCAAGTGGCCTTTGAACCGGTGGCCCAAGGATCCCAAGCATAAGCAGATTGGTCAGTTTAGCCCTATCAGCAACTTCTCCTCAGCAGTTACTAATGGTGTTGACAGGCACCTGGGCCCAGCAGAACACATTGGATGCTTTGGCAGCTTTGAGTCTCGCTGTCTTTACACGTCCAGATGGCCAGGGTGGACTTGGCTGGAGTAAAGAGGAAGTCGAGGTTTTCTTGACTGATGTGCGAAAGGATATCAAGAACGTTAACATTCATTCATACTGGCCGATGTGAGTATCCAACTGAACATATCAAGTGTTGAACTAACGATGCAATAGTTGGTCGGTGTATGCTACAAAGCCCGAGTGAAATACCAGCGCTAGCAGGTAGCTTTGTAGATATTCAATGGCGCATTTTTATTTTCATATCGTCGAAGCTGCAATGTACAACTTCAAAATATAAAGTAACAGCCTCAAATTTCTCCCTCTTCAGCCTCTTGTATCCCTTCACAATAGTCGTCGTGCTATCTTTTCTTACACAAAGATTTCTCTCTATAAAAAGAAACAATGAGGTCTATTGCTTTTCAAGATCTCCAACAGCTGTGAACAGGAAACATAAGCCCAGAATACAAGTTGTATGCTGAAAGTTCTGGCAGTAGGTCTATCTCCCTCTTGCGATGCAGCCTACAACCTTGTTGAACTGAGTTTTCATCATAGCTGAGTCCAATGTCACATGTCACGCGCCCTGGTGAAAATTCTCCAGCGGTACTGGTGGTCCGGTATCGGCGGATTCGAAGTTTCGTGTCGTTCCAAACGTTGAGGAAGCGAGGGGGATTCGAGATTGAAACGACAAGCTCATCGGGTAAGACGCTAATACCTCTGACTAGCCCTTCCTCGCATATGATCTTTCTTAATTGAGCGCCTGTCGACGTGTTCCAGAGCCAAACCGAATTGTATAACGATGCTGTCGCTAGGACTGACCCGTCCAGCGAGAATGCGATAACCGTCTCTGGCCAAATACCAGATTCCGTATCTTTTGGAAGCTCTTCTACGAAGTCTAACCAACACATCGTCCCTCTTCTCAGTCCTTCATATTCAAAATTCCCACAGACTCCTTTCGCTTTCAATATCATACATTTTCTCTCTGAAGTCCTTCCTTACTTCATCCTGAATCTGCCGAGGAGACTTGCCCTCCGCATTCAATTCATCCATCAAATGTCCCCCATCCCCTTGGAGCCTTCGAAGTATATCAACCATGGCGTTAAGCCTTCCTTCTACTATTCCAGGCCAAAACACCCCAGTTGCTGCTTCATGGAGAGGTGTGTTTCCTTTCAGGTTCTTTGCAACTACCCCTGCGCCATGATCAAGCAGAAACGCGATGGCATCAAGATTCTCTAGGTTCTTGACTGCCAAGTACAGTGTCGTATTTCCGTTATCGTCTGTATCTGTAACCTTTGCTCCATGGTCGAGTAAAATTCCGATGGCGGCTGTATCGATCGGTAGTCCCCCATCATAGCAACATAAGCAATGTAATGCGGTTTCGCTCTTGTTGTTAACAAGGCTGGAATCAGCACCTCTGTCACAAAGGTACTGAAAGATGGCCGTATACTCTTGTCCATAATTGCTGTAGTTCTTGGCTGCATAGTGTAATGGTGTATTCCCAGCATTGTCTTGTGCGTTGATTGTTTCTGGGTTGCAGTCCAGCAGCAGGTCAAGAATTGTGATGATTCGTTGCACTTTCTCCTCCATAACTATTGCAGACACCTCACGGGGATTTTCTTCAATTGAGACTTGACAAGCCCAGTGAAGGGGCATGCTTCCCCAACTATCGCGATAAGATACTGCGTCTGCCACATCACCTGCTTTGCTTGCGCAATCAAGCAGGATTTTGAGAGCATCAACATTCGCACATCGACTTGCGGTGGAGATAATTGTTATATCCGTGCGAACTGCGAACTCTGTATCCTCTATCAGCTTGACGTGGGGATCAGCGCCACTCTCAATGAGCCGCCGGATCAAATCCGCCCCTGCCCACTCTGCGGCCGAGTTCAAAGCCATAAAGATTGGCACCTGCTTCTTTTTAGACTCGCCAGTAATGGGGTCAAGAGAGTAGTCCCATATGTATTCTGCATCGGAAGCGCGGGCACCTCGATCAAGCAAGAAGTTGATGACTGCCTCTTTTTCCTCAAGATGATCTTTCCAATACGAAGCGTCGGCAGCTATCATAATCGGAGTGAATCCTTGACAGTTAAAGTGGATATCAGCCTGAAGAAGAGGGTCATCGAGTAGAAGCTTCACTACCTCAAGACGGCCACAATGAGCTGCCGTGTTCAACACTCGACAACAGCGACCATCAAGGTCAGTTTTCCCAGTGGGCTTGATGAGGGTGGAGTAGTGGTCCAAGAGCATTTTGAGCGCATCGAGACTTCCATGTCTAGCTGCCACAATAAACGGGTCATAATACATCCCCAAGGCATGACCTCTCTTGACAGCCCAAGGTGCGCTTTCCAAATATTTTTCTAGGGCCACTGTATCATTACGTTCGATGACGGCAGTGCGAAGGCGGTAGAATTGCTGTTCATAAAGGGTTGATCCATCAGTATCACTTATTGTAGGATATAGCGTGGATGGGTTAGGAAACTCGGGATGAACAGCGCTGCCGTGATTTTGACGAAATGCTTCATAAGGCGACGTAGCTGCCATTGTGAACGTCGGGGCAGTTGTGGAGTCTGATATACTTGAGCTGGGAGAGAAATAGATATGACTCTATATTGAAAGCCTTCTACTTATACACTCTTTTACAATCATGCCGATAATCATCCTCATCCTACCCTGGATCATCTCACTCAGCCCTGCAACTAGATGAGTCAGGCCGTCAATTTATCCGAATAATAGCCCGAAGTCCCATAGCACGCGCAAACTGCTAACCGAGCTTACAAGACCCTGGAAAGCATTTGTCATAACGAACCACGACATCAAGTAACCCACTGGAACGAGAATTTCCGGGAGCATTAGCCTATTATTACAAGACCAAGCTTCCGGGATCAAGAACCCGGGGAGTCGAGTAATGGAGCTCGGATCCTGAATGGTCACGAACTCGTTGCTAAGACGAAGCTAGGTAGCCGATCGTAATAATCCTTGACGCCAATCGATTCATTGTGAACCTTGAGCCAATTTTTCAGCCCCGCCTGAGTCAAAATGGACGGAAGAAACTGCTCTAATTGAGGGAAGATATGAAATAATCACGATTGAGAGAATATGAAGGTAATACTGCTATATGTAACTGTGTATATCATCAGGTTTAATAAGTATGCTCAGCGGCTGTGACCCGAAATTCCGTCATCTGCATCATCGCTAAAATCTTTAGTCTCGGTCTAATGAACCAGAAGCGATCGCTTCATTTAGATTTCAGGCTCACCGCAAGCTAGCGACAGCGGAAGCTGGAAAATTCCGGGTTCACGCTAAGAAGGCGGGGATCAATGCTCCATATATCGTCCCATCTTCATCTTATTCCTCGATTCCGATGTTGACGATCAAGATACATCATATCTTGACTCTTACGACCGTCTTCTGTCCATTTTGACTATCTCTGAGCTCTTTACATACGGCAAAATTGAGGAGATCCGCACTGAAAAGTGCCAGCTAACATGAGCAATTTACCGACGGCTATTCCCCGAGGTTCATGGGTCCTCGTGACGGGAGCGAATTGTTACACCGGCAGCCATGTGGTCATAGAGCTTCTGAAACAAGGCTTCAAAGTGCGCGGAACAGTCAGAGATCTTTCATACAGCAAGTGGCTGCTCGAACATCCAGCTGTCAAGCCGCATGCCGACCAAGGAGAGGTGGAATTGGTTGTTGCAAACACATCAAAGCCTGGAGATTTCGATGGGGCGGTGAAAGGCGTCTCGGCTATTATTCATCTCGCCAACATCGGCGATTATTCACCAGATCCGAACGTTGGTTTTGCATCAGCTATCGAAGCTGCCTTGACTGTATGCCGATCTGCTGCCAAGGAGCCTTCGGTCAAGCGATTTGTTGTAGCAGCTGGATTATGGTCAGCTGTATGGCCCAAGCCCGGCGAGACAAAGACTATCACGCAGGACACGTGGAATGATGATCTTGTTAAGGTCGCACAGGCACCGCCGCCATACGAGTTGAGCCGCATTCTTCCAGTGTACCTGGGCGCCAGAGTTGAGGCCGAGAAGGCGGTATGGAAGTTTGCCAAAGACGAGAAGGTCCCTTGGGAAGTCAATGCGGTTAGCCCATGCTGGACTCTGGGTGATCCTCTACATGCAAGACATTATGGGCCCATGCCTACTCAACTCCTTCAGCAATTATACCTTGGCAAAACAGATGCGCTTACCGAGAACACAACAGGTAAGTTGACAACGATATATTCACTCACGTTAAATAAGCTAACCCGGTAGTCTACTACACTCACGTCTCCGACGCAGCTGTCATTTACGTAGCAGCAGCTATCGACCCAGATGTCAAAGGTGCTCGCATCCCAGCATTGGCCAAGTCATTCAACTGGAATAATGTTCTTGCCATCTTGCGCAAAGCATATCCCGAGGAGGACTTCGAAGAAGACTTTGTGCCCGGAGACCCTGTCCTAAGCTACAAGATTGAGAACGATATTGCACCCGAGCTTCTTAAAAAATGGGCTGGGAGAGACTGGATCAGCTTGGAGAATGGCATTACGGAGACTATCGACTTTTCACGGAAGCTTGGTAACTTGGACTAGTCCAATTATTCGAGCGGGTGACGAATATGTTGAAAAAGCTTTGAATGTCTTTATGTAACGTGTGCACTGACTTGTGACGGGATTTGGAAGAACGAAACTTATGGAAATGAGAAATACTACTTCGCCCTATGGTAGAGAAAGACGTATAATATGCGCCGTATGATAGACACGCGGACCAGTTGGGTTCTATTACCTAGCCTTTGGTTACAGGCTCTTCCAGTGGCTTTCTTCCGTAGACCACGTATCTATAGATGCCAATGTTAGCACGAGACCACGGGAGTATCAAGCGAAGATATGGACTTACACCGGGATGTAAGCATGAATACTTCGATCTCGCAGCTGCTTCCTCATCGCGATGCAAAACACACGAACCTCATCCGCACTCCAGCCCAAAAACCTCGTAAACAACCCTAGTAACAAACCCTCCAGCCCATTGTTAATATTAGCGTAAGACCATTTCCCCAATTCCTTATAGTGCTTATCCTTAGGCCACTCGTTAATAGGCCACTTGAACTGTTTCTCCACCACATCCACAAACCCAGCTTTTTCAAGGAAGCTCTTGTACTTGGGAGCAAGGTTGATAGCCCTTCCTGCTTTGGCACTGGCTTCAATACTTAGAAGACCAGAGCGGAGCACTTCGCAATCTGGGGGGAGTGTTCCGTCATCGCAGGCGATGGGATATGTTAGATCTTGCATTTCGAGATAGCCGCCAGGTTCGAGATTACTGTCACACGTTAGGGAGACGAGCGGTGGTTTATTGAAGGTGAACTCACTCGTAGGCATTTTGAACGAATTTTTCCATGTCGGCGAAGGATCCTGTCATGACGCGGCAGAAGATAAAGTCAAAAGGCTCTGACCAGGTCCATTCTTTTTCGAGATCGTCAATCTCGAAGATGCAGTTTGGCGGGACCCTAATGAGGAGGTTAGCCTCACTGACTATGCCAGTAAGTTGTAGCCGTACAGTGAAGGTTGAATGGGACTGAGATCAACGCCAACGACCTAAAAAGTCAGCTACAGAGAACTAGCATAAAGGAGAGGTGGATTATACCTGAGCTTCTGGGTGAAGATCAGCTACATTTGGTGTCAGTCATTTACTAAACTACCAGCCCTGTTTTGCATACCATATTCGATAGCCCAGATGCCAGTTCCAGTGCCAACATCCATGACTTGTTTGGCAGGCTCTTTTATCTTCGGACTCAGACCAAGCTCTCCTTGCAGGGTGAGTAGCCAGAGATTATGCTGCAGATCTTCACCAAGACTCAGCACGTAACATGAACCAAGGTATCCCAATATACCTACCTAGACGATCACTTTCAGACGCATCATTGGGAAAGTTGTATTCTGCATCCAGCTTTAGTCATGTAAAGTGAATTTAATTGGAGTGACGTACTGCCAGAGCTCATGGCATGATATGTTCGTCCATTCTCCTCTTGGAACCGCAAGACGCTGGATCGAAGTGACTCTAAACTTTCTGAATCGGTCTGTGGTTTAGCTCTGACTCTCAGTGCAATATCGCGCATGCTGTTTGGCGCTATTGGGATACTCGCCGCTGAACTTACGCCAGAGAAAGTCGAGTCACTGTCGTCAAAGGTATCGGCGGCCTGATCAGCATATCAGCAATAGTTAACGCAGTCGACAGTGTGGTTCTGGCGTACCAGAGCCTCGTGGGGTTTTTGTGTAGGCGCAGACATGATGAATTGCGTCTGTTGGCCAGTAGTAGGTAGCAGATGGTTGTTGAGTGTGAGTGAGTTGAAGAAAGGCGTTGACTTGAGAAAGGACAGCAATAAAGCCATGATCAGTTAGGTGATTTTCGGAGTTCGGATCCAGATAGGCAGGCAAGAAGAAAACACCTCATAGACAATCATGTACTGCTACCTCGTTGAGCCTATTTCCGATGCATGTCACAGGCACAGCGACGTAACCAACCAACAGACCCACCATAGAACTTGTCCAGGATGTTACGCGGGAGCCTTTAGGTTCGCCAGGTCCAGTGACCCGGATATAACCAGTAGGAGTAAAAAGCAATACATAAATACATAAACTGGTCGCAACAAGCTGTTTCTAAAGGTAAACCAGAACTAAACCTTGTAGTTGTCGGTCACGACTGAGATAACGTGCATCCGCAGTAGCTTAATGTAACCTTTCTCGGACGGATTCCCTGTCTTCGGATATTCTGTCAAAGTCCCGTGTTATACTGATGCGAGTGAGCGGAGAACCCTGAGAATGCAACGAAATATCGTTGCAAGAGCAATCAAAGCAATCCCCAGCGAGTGATCAACCTGACATCTACTCGAGAACTAAGTATGGGGTTCAACATGATGACTCCTTTTTGCAACTCCCAGATTCCCACCAGAGGTCCCTGGCCATGCCTCAGTCATGCAACAAAACCTTAACCCCTCTGGACCTAGCCAATGCTTTGATCTTCTTGATATCAAACATAACCGGGTCATCCACAAATGTTCCCGAGAGATCGAGAACTCTCAACTTGCTAAACCGTCCATGTGGTCCAGCTTCCTCGAGTAGTTCTATGATGCCCTCGAGATATGGCTCAAGAAACACGTCATTACTAATACTAACCCAGTTTTCGATAAATCTGGAGCAACGAGGCGTGAGAACTTGGATATCTTGAGGTATTCGACTAAGAACGACCTTGATACAGTTCTCGACTCCCTTTTTCCAGAGGCCGTCGAAGAGGTCGGCGATATGAACCGCAAGACTCCAGATATGTGGCAAGTGTGAATAGGTTTCCTCCACCACAGGCTCCGGGTTGGGGAAACTCATGAGACTAATGTCGAGGTCTAGTTCTTCCAGAGAGTCTTTTTGTTTCATAACAGCCTCTGCTAGCTCTTTCTGGTCCGGCACGCCGTAGTATCCAGAACTGTAGTCGACACGAACAATGAGCTTTTTGAGTGACCGACATGCAGAGATGAAATCTGGGAGTCCAGCTCGTAAACATCCCACGATGTTTAACTCTGTAATGGTTGATGTCCCAACTGGGAAAGGGAGCATGTAATCATCAAGGTGTGCCAGGGATTCTTTATCCAGATCATCAAACAATCCATAGGCACAGAACGTCTCGATACTGGGGAAATGCAGAAACAATCTAGCATACGCCATATCGAAAACTTCCTTTCTATTCCAGGGTTGCAGGGTAACATGACGAACCTGGCCAAGAGGCAACTGTGATGCCATTTCAGCCGGTTCATCAAGCAATCGACAAACAGCCTCCTTCACGTAAAGCAAAGGCATAAAGTGTTGGCGAGATTCAGGATCGAAAGAAGGTACCGTAATGTTCAGACGTCTTAACCTTGTACACCAAGCCAAGATCAACACTGCGATTGCATCCTCGCACCCGAGGCGTATGCGATGACATACTTGAGTTGAGAGAAACTTGGATACATCGAGATCTTGCCCAGCAGCGTCTGCGAGAGCAGCTAGACTCTCGGTACTCAAGTCAGCTGAATCGGGATCATGATCGTGCAAGGGTCGAAGGTATCCAAGGTCCAGCCTTTTGACGTGCTTTCGAAGATCGGGGTTTCGGAGAAGGTGAAGAGCAAGTCTCTCAATAGAAGGCTCGGCACATTCTTGGCTGTTGTTCCATTGACGCACGAGGAGAGGAAAGACGATTTTGTTGAAGCGGCTGTTGACGAGGCTGACGTTTTCGAGCGATACACGGTCGCTTGTGACGAACTCGAAAATTCTTTCGAGGGCTTCATCAGGCAATTGAGATAAGATGGCCATGATATTCAAGCACGGTATTGCAGCAATAGTGATGCGCCGATAAAGTCAAATGTATAACTCGGCTCACGGAAATAATCTAGAGGTGAGAAGAACATGTGGTGTCATTACCTCAATTGGGCAAATTTTCTTATCGTGCATAAAGTCCTACCTTTTGAACATAAATATTATGCATACTGTGCACTAAGCTTAAAGCTGTGTGCTCAGCGACTGATTTGTTCATCTCTAGAAGTCTTCTTCTGCTCTACAAAGTCGTCGTAGTATCTCACCAAATAACAAGAGAGATCGTTCGTGATTCTTTACTGTTATGCAGTGAAAATTGTTAGTGGAAGAGAAGTCGAAGCAACCAAGCGGCACCTGTTGAAGTTCTAGACGTGGCGTTTCAACCCCTCGATTTAGCGGCGAGCAGATGGACGCATCTAGACCACCGCCAACACAGAACTGCTCACTGCACCATCTGATTACAGTCTCTATGATCTTCGCAGAGTCTCACATCTTGGGTACATATTCCTCTTCAGTTCCCTGCCCGGTTTATCCGTAGTTAACCGTAGCGTCACCAAGATTGTTTGTCAACCTCAGTCTTGAGAGCCTTACAAGGCTCATTTCCGGGGGCTGTGGGCTTCCGGGGGCTGTGGGCGGTTGCCAAGACCAATAGCTCTATATCATAGCGCTGAAATCTTTCAGCTCTCGACGCCAAACCAATTAGACGCCGCGGGGCTGATTTTAAGCATATTCGCCGAGATGAAAATGGCTCATGCTTATTTTTTACAAAACAGCCGACTTGAGCGAAACGTCCAACTAGCGTGATTCTTGTTCTTCAATTCCGGAACGAGGTGCTGCGTTGTGAGGGGGATCTCGTATAGAGGTAGGGATGTTCCGTTTGGGGAGATCTGTGCGACGAGAGGTTGATAAGCAAGGGACTGGCAATGTCATCTTCATCTTTGGCTCGTCACCCACGATGGATTCTATTGAAGCTCCTCATTTTTTATTTGGTCTGGACCTGGAATAATTGAAGCTGTCAATAAGGATAAAACGAGAAGTTTTAGAGGGGCAGCGCTTGAAGCTATGGATACAAGGTGCTGCTTTGTGGATAGGCAGCTCGAGCTAAGAGCAACCTTCGCGTGACATCCGTCGACCTCATTGGGAGGAAAAGATCTGTATTTCGATAAGTAGCGGGAGCGATGATATTTATCTTCTTCCGAAAAACCTATTTGGAGGCAATTGAAGCTCTTTCAGCGGACTATCTCCATCTTGTGAGAGGTCCCTGCATTCTCTCATCGGAAGAAATCTCATCGACCATTCTGATCTAACGTAACTTTTCTACTATTTTTGGTCCTCAACTCCCATTTCCTCGTCTAATTCTCCTCCTAGTGTAATTAGCTCCGTTTCGGGGCGGAGATTGTTCACCGTCACCCTGAATGGGTGCGGCTGAAGTGACCCTTGGTATGGAGGCTTCAGCTTCTGCAAGCCCTGTCACACAATATTGGGTTCTCGCCCTTTAGTGGCGTTTTGATCTGCCCAGGGGGGGAATCAGCTGAGCCGCATTGTCGCTCTGGGCTGGGTCCTTCATAATGATTGTTTCCTGCAATCGCGCTGCTCGTCTGTTTCCTTGGCTGTTTCTTCGTGCATCTCCTTGTCCTTACCATTCTTAGTACCATTTTTCACATTTTTTGGCTGCTGGAATAGATTCACCATGCGGTCAACTTCGCAGGCTCTCCTTCTTGGAGCTATGCTCCCGTTAGTGAAAGCAATGGACATTGCTCACGCCGCGCAAAGGAATCACGCACGCGACGTGCCAGCAGCGACAGTCACAGCAGCACCAATCGGTATCATCGATCAACTAAACCTCCTCGTTGGCCACGATGGACTCCGAGTTCGACAAGCAGACTCATCGAGTGAGCCGCTGGCGGTTACTATCGCGCCCGACAAAACATGCGGATACTTGTCTGGTCAACCCGGTGCCGCAATCACCTGCGACAACGATCGCTCGTGTTCATGGGCCGCCACAAGTGGTGTTGGTCTTATCGCTTGTGCATCCGAGATTTACGTCAATTGCGTTGAGTCCAGTAGAGCTGTTGATCCTGGTCAATGCAATGATGTCTGTCAGAGTAACACTTTCAATCTTTTATGGTGAGATATCATTGTCGCGATGTTGACTCTTGATGCTAATTGCATTTTTAGTACCAACTCCGATATGCCTTTCTGTCGCACTTATGTCTACCCAAGCGGCATTTTCGACTATCGATGCGCATCCACATCCGTCGAGGATGTACAATCTATCAAGTTCACATACCAAGGCCAGAAGAATGCCAACTTCGTCACAACCACTCTCAGCGATGGAATTGAATCATCACTGTCACAGCCAACAGTCACCAACACTGATACAAAATCAGCCGGTGCGGCATCTGAGACGGAACCACAAACAACAACAACATCTGTTGTCCCTGAGCCTACTAAAAAACCCAAATCAACGCCTGTCGGTGCCATTGTCGGCGGCGTAGTCGGCGGTGTCGCTCTCATCGGCCTCATCGGTCTTGGTGCCGTCTGCCTGCTGCGCAGACGCAAATCCAAGCCTGAGCCCACCCCAGCGCCCACCCCAGCACCAGCTCAACCTGTCATGGCTCAACAGCCTCCTCCCCCTCCTCCTATGAACCAAAACCCATACCCTCAACAACAACATTACCCACCTGTTGTATCGGCTTACCCCGATCACAGCATGGCGACATCTCCTTCGCCGTCTGATGCTCGTTTATCGATGATGAGTGGACCTATGTCTAGTGTTGGACCAGCTTCACCTACGGGGTGGAATCAACAGCCATCGCCTCCGCCGTTTCATACTCCCGCGCCGGCTTATGAGATGGCTGGCCCTGAGGCTCGTGAACAGGAACCAGTTTATGAGATGGGTACTGACGCTGCAAAGAAGTAGAGTGATCAACATTCGTTCCTGCTATTATATGCATCGCTTGGTAGTTTATTTAGAGTAATCATCATTTGGAATTAATACGGACTTCTCATGAGTTACATCCATTACCTTTGTGATCTTCAATCCATGTTGACCATTCCCCAATCAGCAATGATCTTTGATGTGAGACTCAAGTCACAACTTGCGATGGGTTTAGTTCCTCCAAGGAAGTCATCGTAGTTGTTATACACCGAGACCCTATGCTCATGATCCGGAACAAGGGACAGTCCAGGTGCATCAGTCTTGACAACCAATGTTCCCTCTTCGTTCTCCTCTTGAGGCCTGTTTAACATCAGCACGAATGACTTTCTGGGAAGAAGAGATAAAACTTACAGCGGCTGGATTGAGTTCTCAAAGACATCTTCCAGCACAGCGACGACACCCTTACCAAGCTGTTCATCGCTCAACGCCGGCTCCAGATTGAGCTTGACACGGTCTCCGCTGAGTTGAGCATTAGGCGAAGTCCTCAAGACGTGGTCGATATTAGCTTCAGCATTGCTACCATAAAGGTAGAAAGCCATTCTATCTTGATATTTCTTGTCCAAGTCATCATAAGACATGGATCGCTTGACCACAACCTCAATCTTAGGAAGCTTGAACTTGGCAAGAGGTTCAGCACCATCAGCTGGAATACCATCATCCATGCAGAACTCAACATCGCCAGTTGACTCCAACAGATTACCGAGTTTCTCAGGCTCAAAGTTGGCGAGAGTGTAGAACTTGTCCGGGTTTTCTTTTTGAAGCTTTTGGTAGAGTTCCTTGACCTCGCCGGGTAGTTCGGCGGTGATGATGACTTGCCAGTGGTGAGCGGCCATGTTGAACATGGGAATGTGGACGAGGTAGATCTTGTCGTGGCATTGCATGACGAAACCGTGGAAGTCTGGCTTCTCGATGTTGCAAGCCAGGACGTGCTACAACCATTAGTTCCAATTTCTAAATGGTGTTACACGGTGATAACTTGCCTGAACCTCTTCCTCTGAGATCTTTCTGAAAGAAGTCACAAAGCTCTCAAGGAATGGTGAGTCTGTAGGCCAAGGACTCATCGTGACATTGACCAAGAATGCCAAATCTCCGTGAGCAGGATGTTGTTCGTTAGAGAGTTCAAGGCGCCGCTTGAAGTCAGTTAGACACTTCCCGTAAGCCTTCTCACTGAATGACGATGAGGTCAGAAACAGAGGCCGATCAGAGATAGGTGTCTTGTCATCTTCAATTGTGTAGGAGAGTCGCTTGAAGATGCGTTGGTTAAGGTAGTTGGCTTCTCCCTGCTTCCCGTCAGTATGTACACCAAGATGACAGTGATAGGTGACTTACGATGTCGGTGTTGGGCTCGCCATTGATCCTAAAGTTGCAAGCAAAAGCATTGATCATCAAATCACCACCAAGTGTCTCCAAAAGCTCCCAATTCTCCTCGTTCTTGAACAGATCCTCGTTGCTAACTCCAAGGATCTTCTCTCGGATTCGGTCCTTTTCTTTCTCGACATCTTCAGCTGATCTTCCGTTGCACTCAATGGGCAGTCTGATAAGAGGAACAACTATCGAATCGTCTTCGGGCCTGTTCAAAGTAGCCCAGTGGAAGTAGAGCTGTAACAATCAGTAAAGTACATGCTTTTCGGGAGTTTTTGTGACACGAACCTTTGTGCAAGTGAAGATGACTGCTCCAAGGAGTCTACCGTATCCATCGACGTCACAAAGAACGGTCTAGACCGGTGATAAGTGATGCATGCAAACTTGAACTGAAACATGTCCATCACGGTGAGTGTTTAAAAGCCTATAGTTTCATGCATGTGCCAATTCTTGAATGGGAAAAGGCGTGTCTTGCCCACTTTGACACAATGATAACGCGTCAACGAGAGAAACCTTCAAACGGTATGAGTGAGACTAGTCGGCTTCCTTCTGCTCTTGCCAAACAATACCAGCCATTGCATTTGAAGCTCGTGCAGCTAGTTCCCGAACTTCCGGCGATAGATCCTCATTGTGAGCCTCAACCTCAAACCGTCTCCGTGCAAATTCCCTTCGTGCAGTCTCCCATCTTGCCCGGCCTTTATACCTCTTCCGCGATCTTTTCCAGGGAAGTTCATTATCTCTCAACCCCAAAATCCTATCCACCACCTGAATATCCCTCTCATCTCTCGTAAGCGGATACTCCGCATAAACCTCCTTTCCCGCAATGGTAGTCCATAATGCAGCGCAAGTAACATAATGCCCAAGAATCTCATGATCTGGTGGTGGTGATACACGGCGATACCATGGCGTCGGGGCCTTTTCCAGCGCGTCGACAGCACATATCTCTCCTTGAATGTGTATATCTGCCACTCCGCTGGCAGTCAATCGAGCATAGAACGCGTTCAGATTCTGCTCTGCATGTTGCTCTGGCCAGGACCAACCGGCTCCGCATCCACAAGAGTCGTTTCTCACTTCGGCGATTGAGGCGCCTAGAATAATTAGGCTGCTCCAGACTGTGCCTAATTGCCAGACCCAATTTCTTTTCAGGGGAATCGTCATTGGTGCAGGTTCCGGTGGGTTGGGTCGAGCTTTGAGTGCTCTGACTAGATCAACTAGCTTCTCCTGACGAGTTTCATCGGTATAGGGGATTTTCTTTGCTGTGTGAAGAATAGAGTACCATAAGTTCCAAAGCAGCATCTCAGCTGTTCCAGAATGATCTCGTTCAATTTCAGGCTCAGGCCAATCCTGTTCTGGTCCCCAGAGCTCAAGAGCCTTCTCGGGGTTATGATACTTGCGCTGTTGTCGAGCGACTCTTTCTTGTCGAAAATATTCCGTACCGGCGTTGGCAGTTGAGTAGGCCTCGTCTATTGGTTTAGCCAGAACATCGACAGCTTCGGCCGTTGAAAGTTCGCCGGCCATGTATTGATCGACAATGGTTGTGTCTGCGCAGAACCAATTTCGGATCTCAGCTAAGCGGTCAATCTTCGCTGCAAAGTTGAGGGAGTCGTCATTCGCAATCTGCTCTGCGTGGTCATTTTCTTTTGTTTCCCTTTCTATCCTCAAGGTGCGTCTCTCGCCTGCTTTTGCTTGGTCTCGCTTTTCTTTAGACAGTCTGTTCTTAGGCATTTTTAAAACAATACTTGGTCGTCAGAGTTACTGATAGTCAATCCTTCAATGAATAAAACGTTAAATAGTCCGCGCGTAGTGGGTCTGAGGGGTCAGTCCCCCAGTTGCTATAACCATCTCACCGAAGAGTCATTGCCGGCCTAACTAATATCTTACATCAGCATATTGATCCTCTGTCGCGCCCCACACGATACGCCATGCAAATTCTCAACGAGACGGGGCGAAACTGTTGAGGAGTCAAATAGCTCTAGGGAACTGGTTACAAATACTAACAGAGGACTCCCTTAAACTACGTCCTGTATATCTACAAATTCGATTTTAGCCATTGAACTCTTGTGTATTTAACACTTTCCGTACCAAGCTTCAATGTGCATCACTGCAAAACTAAAGCTTATTCTGAGCTCAGCAGAGGAAATCTCGCCCATGTTTGCCATGCCGGCTAGTATGATTCTTGTCCCAGAGGCTTCGGCCTTTGCCTTCACTTGACGTTTTGAAAGTCTTCGAATCGAACACCACAGCAGATGTCGATATGGGATATTTCCTCCCGCCATGGTCTAGTCTTCTTCTCCAATTACATTCGTGGTACGAGCTATTTCTTTTCGGTACCTAATGCGGCGATCTCACGTCAGTAAAGAAAGCTTGCAGTTGTAAAAAGCTCTTCCCTTTGGCAGGTTTTCCAACTGGCCTCGGGAAGTCCAAACCAACGGCACGCATCTGTTTCATAAGCATTCCTAGTAATATAGCCGAACACTCCACGGGACAACTGCCATTATCCTTCCAGAGTGATTCTAGTAACTCATATAAATGGTCCAAAATCCGAGTTGTAAGAGTCTGTCTCGATCGTTCTAGTAATTCTGCAAAGTTGTAAGTCATTTTTTGAAAGCCATTCCATATTGCAATTTACCTATAATACGAGAGGGAATTGGGAGTTCTGTCTCTATCGGGCCGGTGCTCGATTCGAGGATGATATGAACAACCGAATTAAACAGCTCGCTCTTAGCATAAACCCAGCTGATGAACAACCGAGACGTGTTCGTCTGACAATCAGAATTTTTTTTATCTCGTCTTCTTAGATAACAGAGGCAATCCAGTTTTCAGAAAATATCTCCACGATCTCATTACACTTGTAGCAGTCAACAAATATCGCCATCTCCCTCAACAGATCAAGATCCATGGTCTTTGGGACACTTCTATGGTGTCCATGTATGATATCAAGCAAGATGAGCAACGCTGAAGCGTCGCACTCAAATGTTTTGACTTCAAATCTCCCATCCTCGTTACGATGGCCCACCGAGCATTGCCTTGAAAACCGGGGAGGCAAGCATCAAGTGCGCTGACGATACGCGGTAGCGCAATTCAACGTTTTGCCCCTACTCGTCAACCGCTTCGAGGTTCTTCAGGTCTTCACTGGTCTTTATTGAAGATGTGACGTCCTTGAACTCCACCGTAAGTGGCTGTTCATGCTCTGCTTCACCTTCATCCTTCCCTGTCTCGTCGCCATTCTGTGCCTCTATAGCCTCCTCAGCAGAAGGCGTCGTCTCTTGTTGAGCTTTCTGAGTGCTGCCCTTGTTTGGTTGTCGAAGGATCAAGGCCGTATCTCCATTAGGAGTAAAAACTAATAGTGAAGGTTTCATTCCTGTTAATAAAACCAGTGGCTCTCGGCTCCATGAAATGTCTTGAAAATCAAACGCGTCACGACAGCCTGTGGTTCGCGAATCACGTCTTCATCATAGCACTAGCGTTATCACTTATCGGTTATCTTACTAGACAAATCTCTGTTTCAAGCTTCAGAGTAGGCATAGTTGCTGCAATCCCTTTAGCCCTATAGCGTAAATTTATAAGTTATTATTTTAGGCGGTAGACATTAATATTATATAGTAAACTATCATATAATTATATTATTTCTAATTAATTATTATTAAAAATGCAGTGTTAGGGATTGGTCTATGTGTTTTATTAGCTTAAGTAAAACAATTAAGCTTATTTAATAATAGGAGACTTAACTTTCATAGAGTAATAGTTACAGTTAAATCATCAAAATAACTAGAAGGTGGAGCTCACATCAATGATAATATGTTTCTGTTCATATCCACATAGCTGAGGCCACAGTATACCAGGAATATACCTACTGTCTGTGCGGATACAGCTTGTAAGATCACCATACCTACACCAAAGGTGAGGTGTACTGTACGTAGGAATTGCCGTAAGTGGCTTGCAAATCCTCCAGCCCACCTTCTTACGCTTCAATGAGACAGGAGTCAATTGATGACGATTATCGGATTATCACTTAAATTCATCCACCGGAATGGTTTACCTTTTCTTCAAATGAGACTAGTTTCACCCGATGTATGCCATCCTTGATACTCAACAGGCGATAATTCTCCCGCTAGTACAAACATACCCCAGCTAAGTCTATCGATGGAGATGCCGTTCCCCATTCTGCAAGTTCACCGAATTATCAGAAATATCCCCCGGGATGAGGTTGAAGACTAGCGATATCCCGCAGTGACTAGTGGTAAGCTACAGTGGGCGTGCAAAAGTTCCGACACATTCCGGATCCACCCCAACTACCTCGATCTCATACTGCCATTTCGGATTGCAATTGCATGGGCAATAATTCTTCAATTTAGATAATATATATATCAATCTGTAGAGACTTAAAAGGAGATTCCAGAAATATAGTTTAATACTTGGTATAATAGCCATTTGCGTTGTAACAGGCGTTCAACCGGTCGGGCATCGATTTTATCACGTTTTTGACCACTTCATCTTCGACCTCCGACCAAAGCTCCTCTGCAGCTTCAATCAGCCGGGCCAAAGCTGCTGCAGACTTTGGATAAGCAGCAATTTCAGGATATCTATCGCATATCCTCTTCTTCAGGACTTTCCATAGATTTTCAATGGGGTTGAGATCAGGGCTGTATGGCGGCCAGTCAGCAAGAAAGACTCCTGTTCTTCTTGCCCAGGGCAGCAGCCAATTCTGAACTTTCCGGCATTTATATGTACGGGCGTTGTCGTGCTGAAAAGTCTCTCCTTCCTCGACCAGTCCGGGAAGATAAGACTGTAAACAGGATAGAATAATCCTTCCTGTTACGCCTCCCCTCTCAGACTCAGGATCGCCGGCAAGAGGGACGATCCTAGACGGCTTATCATAGTGAATTGCACCAAAGAACATCTGAGAATGTCTGGCAGGCCGTCTACAGGGCTGCACCTTATCTTGATGGAGTCTCTCACCCTGTGGTGTTGTCAAAAGAAGCTTCTGAAATAGAAGGGGCTAGACTTACAGCAGAGTAAAATGACCACTTGGTATAGTCACCGTCTGTACGGTCGATAGAGACCTCATCAGAAAACCACCAGCTATACCAAAAAGACTCATCTTCATGACGATATTTTTCACAGAAAGCTTTTCTCAATTGAGCACTTTCTTCGCTGAGAAACGGGCGTCGAAGTGCAAGCTTGTGTTGTATCTTCTGATTGATAAGCCAGCGACGAATTGTGCTTCTTTTGCAGTTCAAACAGGTGCAATCAATTATTTCTTGGTATGAGATAAAAGCGTTTCTTCCAATGAGTATTTTGATATGATTTTTATCTATATCTGATAGTCGTGATGGCCTTCCAGAGCGAGGTAAATCTTTTGCTGATTGTTGGTGACGGTACCGTCGAATGACTCCATAGATCGCGTGCCGACTTAGCCCCTCACTGTCTGCGATATCCTGCACGCGAACACCTGATTCGTACATCGTCACAAACCTCGTTCTTTTGCAAGGAGAATGATGTGTTTTTTGCCGTATTCGAGGCATCTTTTCCTATAGAAATAACGCGATGAAGTTGTGGTGTTGATGTTGATGTTTAATTGAAAGCGGGGTCCGGACCTCGGATGTGTCGGAACTTTTGCACGGGACTGTAAAGGCGGTTCAGCTGGCTCTAGTGCTCGGATCGCTATGACAGGTAGCCCAAACGGGACAAGATCCCCCCGAAGGGAGCAATAGTTTCAGCTTAGTGACGTTGTATTGAGGCATGATGATAAGAAAAAGGAAAGGAAAATGATAATCGATGAGTATTTATGCATTGCGGACGCAGTTCTTCTCCCCAGCTCTTTTCCCTCCATTTCATTCGTTTCGAGCCAGCAGTCACAATGGTCTACGCAACCTCTACCAAGCATCCCAAGGGACTTCGTCTTCTCTCCCTCGATGGCGGTGGCGTCCGAGGTATCATGGGTCTCGTCATCCTCAGAGAGCTCATGCTTCGCGTCCAGAAGAAAAAAGGCCTGGACAAAGTTCCCCTGCCAGCTGACTACTTCGAGCTCGCTGGCGGTACTAGCACTGGTGGTATTATGGGAATCATGCTCTTTCGTCTTCGCATGAGTGTTGATGACACCATCGCTGAGTATGACAGAATCGCCAAGACCATTTTTAGTCCTAAGATCTACGGCTGGGATATTAGTTGGATCCCTGGTTCGTCATATCTCAACAACAGCAAGGCGTTGGTTCAGGACAGTCGGTTTGATGCTGGGTCTATGAGCAAGGCAATTGACGAGGTTGTTGAGAAATTTGGACTCGACGAGAACGACAAGAAACTTAAAGGCAACGCTCCTCTTCAGCACGAAGGAGGTGCACGAATGTGAGCATCTCTCCACACTTTTGATACGCCGCTGACATAAGAAAGGTTCTGCTGCACTACTGCTCAGAACAGGGCTGAGTCCATGTTGATGAGAACTTACAAGGACAAGACCATCTACACCAAGTCCAAGGTCAACGATGCACTTCTGAAGCACGGTGATAAGCTCACCATCAGCATCGCAGCGCGTGCAACATCTGCTGCCCCAACCTTCTTCCCCGAAGTGAAGTTTCCTGAGGATAAGCCTGAGTTGGTGTTCTGGGACGGTGGCCTTCTTAACAACAACCCTATCGACCAGCTCTGGTACACACGCTTTGAGCTAGTCGACCCCAAAGACCCTTCACCCCAAGTCTCATGCGTCATCAGCCTCGGCACTGGCTACGTCAGCCCAGGAAAGGCAAAGAAGTCTTGGATCAAGGTTGTTGGAGTAGCATCCAAGGTTATGGACTTTGCTACCAACACCAACGCCAAAGGCAAGGACTTTTCACGCCACATGACGCATCTGAATGAGCGGGATGAGCACAAGGATACCAAGTATATCCGTTTCAACCCATTCCTGAAGGAGGAAATTGGCCTTGATGAGTATTTGAGAATGGATGACCTCAAGGTGATTGCGCAGAAGACCATGGATGACCCCAACCCGACCAACCAGTTTTGGATCAACCAAGCTGTAGATGCTATTTGCGCATAGGATACAGACAAATGGAACAAAAGAATGTTAGTTTATGTATAAGGTAGTATCAAGAAGCTATTAGTTCTTCACCGTGATGTACCAATGGAGCAATGGTATGGTACATGCATTGACTTCACCAACCTGTGTAATTCACTGCTGTAAATATTCTGTATAGCGGGGTAGACTGGTCTGCTTTCAGGTGGCAAGAATCAAACAGCTTTCATGCCGTGATTCAATAGTCAAGATATTGTGCTGCAAGAGGGCATTGTAAATTGATATCAGAGCTACCTTGTATTTTGAGGGTCTCGTTTTGAAGTGAGTAACATCATATGACCTAAATGCGTGGCTTTCACAGAAAGGATTTAAGCTACTGCCAGAAGGCCATTGTTGACTCTCGGCAATAACGGCCACAAACATCAGACTGTTCTTTATCCCCACCAATCATAATAAGTATGTGCGGTATGGATCTTGGTCTGTCGGGCTATTGCCTCTTTCGTCAACAGCCGCCAGGCCCTGTACAGAACAGAACCAGTTCAGTAGAACGTGCCTGGGTATGCCAAAGGCCCATTATGTCTAAGCATGCTCTTCAAATCCAATTGGCTCCACCCAGTTCTTGGCCCGTTCGTGCTTTATGGAGAAATTCCACGCTACAAAGCAATTGGTTCATCGAACTGGGATTTACCCCAGATATCCTTCAGCATGCATCTCAATATCTGTAGCTATTCCGTAGGGGGTATCCTCCCGGCTTTAAGAGCATTGCTTCATCGGTAGCACTTTGTGTGGCGGTTCCGAGGGCCAATGGAAACCCAACTCCATGATCAGGCCATGGCCATCAGAATGAATTACCCAGAAAGTCGGCGTAGAAGCATTTATCTTAACTATAGCATTGTCCCGTTCAATCATCCAGCGCGACTGGCTCTGCTCTGCCCAGGAATAATACAAGTACCAGTGATACACCAACCCTTCAAAGATTGAAGTAGACGCTTAATCCGTTACAGACGACACCTCTCGATTCGTTACACGAGGTAGTGCACTGTCGTGGCCCTACTGCTTCCATCAGGCTCCAAGATGGCTACCTCATGTTTTGCTCCTCTCGATCTCGTGGGCTACTTCGGATACAGCATCTTCGGCCAGTACGCCCAGCAGGTGATCCCAACTCGTCAGACGAGCGCTTGCCAGCAGCTGGTGAACGCATTCGGAGACAAGACATCACTGCTAGATAGCTCAAAGTGTTCTCTTGTACGACAAGGTTAGCACTCACTGTCAATGGTTGTGCTGTAATAAGATATCTAATGTTGATGGACAGAAAACTGGTCCGACGCATGCCAGTTATCCCCCGATTGCATCTTCGAGCCCACAACAGCAGAAGAAGTTTCAGGCGCCCTACGAATTCTCGTATCGACAAGCACCAACTTCGCTGTGCGTAGCGGCGGTCACATGCCCGTCCCCAAAGCCTCCAATATTGACGGCGGTGTCCTTCTTTCACTCAGTCAACTAAAGACACTGGAACTCTCGGAAGATAAATCGATTGCTTCAGTTGGGTCTGGGCATCGGTGGGGTGATGTCTACGACTGGCTTTCTTCCTACAATCTATGTGTTTCCGGTGGTCGATATGATCCAGTCGGAGTTCCCGGATTTCTCCTCGGAGGCGGTATCACATTCTTTGGATCCAAGTATGGATGGGCGGCCAACATGATTGCCAATATGGAGGTTGTTCTGGCCAACGGCACAATTGTCAACGCGAATGCTACCATCAATACAGATCTCTTCTGGGCCCTGAAAGGAGGATCTAGTAACTATGGTATCGTCACCAGATTCGATCTCAAGACCTTTCCCGACACTCCTGTGTATGGGGGTACTAGTCTGTTTCTGCCCAATCATCTAGATGACTTTGTTCATGCTATTGCTGCATACTCGACTGTTGGAGGCGGTTCCGACGATGTGGATGCATCATACAATCCATCCGTTCAAGTGAACCTCGCTACCAACCAGCTCACCTTGCTCTCTTACTCAAGCCATCTTGGTACCGATCCAGATCCGGCAGCTTTCGCCAACTTCACCAAGATACCCCTCATCTGGACGAATAGCAGTGTTCGAGCGGACTTTTTTAGTCTCGTGGAGGATACAACCATGGAGGCTTACCATGACCGTTCACATAGGTATGCATGGACTGTCTCTGTTAGCATCGGAGGAATAGAAACGGATACTAACAAGTTGAAGGCAACTTTTCTGGGCGACCTCCCTGAAGGCTAGTCCCGAATCTGTGTACTTGACCAACGAGACATTCTTCGAGACCATTGATAGCATGCCAGAACTTCGCCATGCAGCTGGGTTGAGCTTGACAACTACTCCTCAGATGCTGACGCGGTCGTGGATCGATGCAGCAAAGGCCTCTGGCGGAGATCCCATGGACATTGATTCAGAAGGTGGAATCATAGGTAAGATAAGAAGTTGGATCTGCCGGACATAACTGACTTTAGAAGTACATCTCATTACCTCTCTTTGGAAAGAGGCTGTCGATGATGACCTGGTTTACGAATTCAGCAAGCGCTGCACCGCAGCTATCGATCGAAAGGCCAAGGCCAAAGGCTTGCATTATCCTTTTATGTACCTCAACAACGCTGGCCTTGGACAGAACCCATTCCAGGTATATGGCCAAGGCAAATCGCTCCCCAAGATGAAGAAGATCCGGGAGGTATATGGTATGATACTCCACTTACATCAGTCTTGACATGGCAATTACTAATGAAGACCAGATCCAAAGGGCATATTCCAGGATCTGATGCCTGGTGGATTCAAGGTTGGCTACTAATAGGCTGAGCATCATAAAGGGCTATATCATGCATGTTAGGAGTTATGTGTTCAATACTGCGTATCAAGTGGGATTAGCTGTCACAGGTTGATCACCTCGCGGCGAGTTAGATATAAGGCGAGCGCCTCTTCCATCACTACGGGTAGCATCTCAGACTCGTCGTTCACCTCTCAGTTTGGGGTCAGGAACAGCAATGAGACCAATACAAGAGTTCCAAATAAATTAGTGTATTGCAACACTGCTCCATCATTGCATACTATGTTGATCACCCCAACTTGGTCTTCGGAGTAGGCAGTCAAACACGCAGGGAATGCATAAATATGTATCATACACGACTGATTTGCAGTTATTATAATCTCAACTTCCTTTTCTGTGACCGTGTTGTCGGTTTATCGGGCTAGGTAGATATGGCACATCACTAATCTGTCGGTGCGGACTGGCAGGTTCCTAGACCGCGGATGAAAGTCACAAGTGTTCACGCGCCTAGCCGATCTGATACCACTTTGACAAAGTTAATCGTAAGGCTTTAATTCCGTGATAACATTCAAGGAAATCAAATGTTACTAGAATACACGAATCTCCATATGCACACTTCAAGATTATGTAATAAGCAAGAATGTCTTCTATCTCGAAGAATGCGATTTTATTTCTAAGGAAGAATTTGCCTACTCATGCTTTTCCTGTCCATCCTGCAATAACTACTCCGACTTGTCTTGCTTAGAACCCTTGAGATGCTTGCTGATCTCTCCGTTTCGAAGAAACTCAGGATACTTAACGCCAGGATCAACACCAAGCTGAAAGCCCGCATGCCTTCTCCAACCACCACCATCAACAACCAAGCTCGTACCGTTGACATGATGTCCCGCGTCACTAAGCATATAAACAGTTGCATCCGCAATATCACGACCCGTGGCCCACCTTCCGCTAGGGATAGGATCCGTCCTCTCTTTGGTGCTCACCTGACTACTTCCCAGACGCTCCATGCCTTCAGAGCCCTCAACACCGCCCGGAGCGATAGAGTTTGCATTGATACCGAATGGGCCGTACTCTAGCGCTACGCTTGCCATGATGGAGTCAACGGCTGCTTTGGCGGCGCTGGCTGGTGCCATGAGAGGATAGCCTGTGTAGTGGAATGTTGCTGAGACTGAGATGAGACGGCCACCGGAAGTTCCGTCGCCGGGGCTCAGGTTTGGGTTTCGTGATGCTGACTCTAGGAGATAGGAGATTGTGGCTTTGACGGTGTTGAAGGTACCGAGGGCGTCGATGTCCATGATTGCCTTGAAGCCGTTGGCACTCAACTTGGAGATAGGCGCGATAAAGTTACCAGCTGCACCGCAACTATAGCGCAGGTTTAACGTCAGTTATTAATTCCAGAATGGCGGTAGGGAAGGGTTTCAGAAGGCGACTTACATCACATAGTCAATCCCGCCCAACTCCTCAGCGCAACGGTCTGCGGCAGCCTTGAGGGCCTCAAACTAGCAAGCAAAATCGTCAGTGGCAGTGCTTTATCTCCAACTCAGTCACAACTCACATTCCGAACATCAACACCTCCAATGCCCAGCACCTTTGCGCCCGGCCGAACCTTTGCAATTTCTTTGGCGGCGTTCTCAGTCTTCTCAATGCTCCGACCAATGATGCATGCATTCGCGCCGAGGTGGACAATTGCCCGTGTCTGAGCACTTCCGATAGACCCAGCTCCGCCTGTGATGAACAAGACCCGGTTCTCTAGGATGTTGATCAGTGACTTGGATAACGAGATATTGTTTTGGGATGTATGCTTACCAAAGATACCATCCGCCCAGACGCTACTCAGGTACTCAGATCGTGGAACTGACATCTTGCCCAATTGAAGGAGAGAAGGCTTGTTTCAAATCTACGAGGCAATGTAATTGATTGTGGGAAATGATGCTGGAGTAAAGTTTGATGTAGCGAACAACAAGGGATTATCACCACGAGATCAGATCTGACCTTCTATGGGTGTTACGGAATAGAAAGGGTTTTGTATGTTGCTTCTCACGACAATCGCTAAAGTGGAACCCGGAACCAGACCTGTCGAGCGAACCATATTGAGTCAAAATCCTGAACTGAAGTCTCACGCTGTCAGCATCATTGCCCATGGGGGCTTGAGCCGAAAACTGCTTACAGGCGGGCCGCTGCTGATCTCACCAAGGTAGCTCCGCTAAAGCCGCCCGGCCCGCAGTGAACGAAACAGGCAAGCCGCCGGAACCACGCAACGAGATTGACCTGGACGCACCCTCTGAGGGAACACAGCCCATAATCAGCCATGGAGAGATTTACGAATCATGCAGTTCCCATTCTGGTCGGGAAGTCAGCTTACTCTCTACTCATTAACAGAAACACTGAAACGAGATGAGTAGCGTATGCCAGATATAGAAAGCTTCCGGTAATGATATGGACAAGTCCAAAGATGCGAATGTCGGGCTGTAGCCATCACGAAGCCACAGGGGCATTTCAGCCTTGATAGAGTATATACCATTCTGTTCGCCATTGCCACTTATTCCACATTCCACGTCACGACATCTACAGCAAAACTGTGTACATCACTTGTAAACGAAAATGCTTCAAACGTTGCCTTGGGAGGCCGTGCAGGCCCTCGAGGTCCGACACCAAATCGCCATCATTCTACTCATAATCCCTTTCCTCACATACATCATCACATCAATTCGATCAGCTATTGCCCTCCACGCCAAAGGCGAGCGCAAACCACCTATTCTTCCCTACTGGCTACCATGGCTAGGAAATCTCATCGAGTCAGGAAATCCAGCCAAACTTGCCTCCAACATCACGTAACTACCCCTTCCTCTGTAACTCAACCCTGTTTCTGACACAACTTACAGAAAGCGATTTGGCTTTTCAGTCCCTGTGAGAGTTCGTGTCGGTCCTGTGAAAGGCTATCTCGTCTCTGATGCCGCGCACTTCGACTTACTCCTCCGCGGCGCACGAAATCTCAACTCAACGCCCGGTATCATCCTCGTACTGCGCAACATGTTTGGCCTGCCCCAATCAGCGGGTGATTTCTACGCCGAGGACAATTCGGGTATCGCCGCGACTCCTATACCCGGATCACAAGTCGCGCCGCACAATCGAATGGCTCATCTCCGACACGGCGCTGCAGCAAAGTTACTCTACGGCCCGCACTTGCGCAACATGACTGATCGGTTCATCCAAAACTTCACCAAACAGATCGATGATTTTAAGGAGGTTGGTCCAGAGTGGGTTGAGTACCCTGATCTAGTCGACTGGCTCCAACGCTTCATGTTTCAAGCTGCCACCACTTCCCTAATGGGCCATCACGTTTTCCGCTTCAATCCTAATTTCAGTGATGACTTTTGGGAGTTTATGTATTACCTCCCTACGTTGATGAAGGGATACCCACGATGGATGAATCCCAAAGCTTGGAAGGCTCGCGAGCGATGTTTGGACACTATTACAAAGTATCATAAGCATGCGTGGGAGAATGTTGATCATGAAAAGGATGATGACTCTGTTGAGTATGAAGAGTTTTTCGGGGCGAGGATTATGAGGGTTAGGTATACATATGCCAAGAAGATGGAGAAGATGTCGGATCAGGCTAGGGCTGCTGAAGATCTGGCCATGGTTTTCGCGTGAGTCACTCATATGCCTCAAACCACATGACGTTTCGCTAACAATGGTTTCAGGGCCAACGCAAATGCTGTGCCAGCCGCAATGTGGTTCATCATCGAATTCCTCCGCGACCCCAATCTCCTCCAACGCGTCCGCTCAGAAGTTGACCTCGCTCGTCTTCCCACTGCAAAAGGAGAATTACCTAAATTCGACGTCAGCAAACTCTGCGACGGTGCTCTTCTTCAATCCGTTTGGGCCGAGACTCTTCGTCTTCGAGTAACGATCGCTTTGATCCGCGCACCAGAGAAACAAGACTTTAAGCTCGGAAATTGGATCTTTCCCAAGAACGATCTTATCTTCTTGTCGAGCCGCACAGCTGCTTTTAACAAGGAAGTTTGGAATGAGGGAAAGGAACAGGAGGAAGAACATCCGGTTGATGAGTTTTGGGCTGATAGGTTCATCGTGTACCCCGATGATCCCAAGAGCGGACCTCTCAAGAACCCAAATGCTCCCAAGGGCAGTGATGGTCTCAAAGGTGATAGGGAAACTCCAGATGAAAAGGTTGACAAGGGAAAGCCGAGGTTCTCTACGGCTGGACTAGCTGGTGCTTTTGTTCCGTTCGGTGGGGGCGTGAGAATGTGTCCTGGACGCTTCTTTGCGAAGAATGAGATGATGGCGGCGTTTGCACTGTTGTCGTCTTGTTATGACATTGAACTGCATGTTCCGGACGGGTGGAGACCGGAGCCGGATATGAAGTATTTTGCGATGGGGACACTGCCACCAAAGGATGTTATTCCGTTTAGGATAAGGCGGAGGGTTTGAGGAACGAAGGGTCGTTGGATCTGTATGACGACGCATTGCATGTATATAGAGCCTCTTGTGGCCTCACTGCTGGTTCGATCGATCATTACAAGTTATGGGAACCGATCATTAACAAACCTGTGATCTACGACTGCGCAAACTGATTCATCAAGACCCTAGGTCTGCGGGCGCGAGACACTCTCGCGTTAAGAAAAATGGAAAGACGCGCTCAAATATGCATGATGGCCAAGAAAAGCTTTCATAACCATGAACATGAGTTGACATGGCCCGCGGTCAGAAATTGAAGAGATGTAGTTGAATTTTCTATGAATGCTTTTCAGTGAGCCTCCGAGGCTATGGAACAAACTATGCTGACTGTCCGCCGATGCTTTTGCCCAAGCTACAACATTGAGCTGAGTCGCACCGAATCCCACTCGTCATCATGCGCCAACCTGCTTCAAGCCGTCTCCTTGAGTCCCAAAGTCTCCAGGGCGAGCTTCCAAGTCCTGTTCTCCTTCTCTGAGTCATAAATATAATCCTTATACCCCATCACCCCCGGGATCAACGGCTGCGGCATAGAAGGTCGACAGTTCTCAAGGTACTTCCCCCCCTTACCCTCCCACTCCTTACCCACCGCAGCCAAAACCGTAGTCGCAGCTCCCTGTTCAGGACTCTTCATCCAATTGAACGTTGACGGATTCTCCTTCATATCCTTGTGCACCGCTTCAGGAAGATGCTTCTGGAGGTTCGATGCGATTCCACCGGGCATGACGCTAGTGGCATGAAGACCCTTTGGGCCATAAACACGGTCGACGTAGTTGGACATGTAGATCTGGGCGAGCTTGCTTTGGCCGTAGGCTTTGAAGGGATCGTAAGCGCCACCTGCCTTCAACTGGAAATCGTCGTAGATGATCTCTGAGGCGTGGTGGCCTGAGGAAGACACGTTGACGAGGCGGGAGTTGAACTCGGGGGTGGATCCTTTGAGGAGGGCGTCTTTGAGGAGCCAGAAGAGGAGGAAGTGCCCGAGATAGTTGGTGGCTAGTTGTTGCTCGAAACCATCCTTTGTTTCGATGCGGGTAGGTGTCGCCATGATGGCGGCGTTGTTGATGAGGACGTTGAGTGTAGACGATTTCTCCAGGAATTCTGCGGCGCATGCGCGAACGGAGGACATGTCGGATGTGTCAAGACGTATCAAGTCGACTTGACCAGGATCCAAGAATGAGGAGCATGCCGCTTTGCCCTTTTCGAGATCCCGGACAGCGAGGAAAACACGGGCGCTGGTGGCAGCAATAGCACGGCCAACCTCAACGCCAATACCCGCAGAGGTACCAGTGATCAAAAACACCTTGTCTGTCAAAGCGCCCTCAAGACCCTCATCGCGCACGATTTGCAAGGCCGTTGGACGAGCATCGCCAGGTCCAGATGTGTTCTTGTGAGCGTCGGCGTACCGGGACATGATGTGTAAGCTTGAGATAAAGTGATGACGGAATCGAGGTTTGGTCAATGAGAGTGAAGCAATTCGATGAACTCGGCTTAACATTGAGAGTTTGTATTGGAGAGAGATTGAAGAGGAGGGGAAGGATTGTGTTCCTTTGTATCCTGCAGGTGACGAAAAGGGAAGTCGCCCGAGAGCCACCTACTTCATCCATATTCGGAAGTCGTACCTGAGTGTCACCCCAATCGGGCTTAATGCGGATTTACGGGCGCTAACTCCGTTTGACATGAGATGCGACACTGAATCACAGGAGAAGTCATAGAAAGAGGCAGTAGCAGTGATGCAGACGGATAAGATAATTATGTGAGAGTGGTTCGAGACCCCAGCAAGTGAGATGACCTATGACCTATGGACTATTGGATGGGTGATGATGGGCCATATCAACCACTTCCTTCATGTAACCTGACCTGAACGCCCTTGAAAGGATTATCAACCAGCGCCAAATTATGCGATGGCTCAGTATCAGAGTCCAAGTTCTCAATCGTGTCAAATCTCTGCAGTATTCGAACGATGGTGTACCCGCCCTGCACCAAAGCAAATTGTTCTGCAATCCATTAGTACTCAATCACAGCCATTCATAGTCAAAGAATTTACTTACGGCCGAGACAAATTCTTGGTCCTCCGTTAAACGGCAAATAATCCCATCCAAACTTGCGACCCTCCCATCGTTCAGGTCTAAACTCTTCTGCATCATCTCCCCAGTACTCTTTAGTTCTGTGAAGTACAAAAACTGAAAAGTCAACGACTTGGCCTTTCGCCACAAATATCGGACTCTTTCCATCTGCACCCCCACCGACAGGAAGGGAGGTGTCGCGGAGGGCTTGGCGCATGTTGACGGGTACGACAGGGAATAGACGTAGAACTTCATTCATGACGTATTGCAGATAGGTGCAGTTCTTTAGACCGGATAAAGTGATGCTATCACCGGGGGTTGATGTGCTGTAAGGACCGAAGCTCTCGGCGACAGCCTTGCGGAGCTTGGCCATGACATCGGGATGTCTGGCGAGTAGCCAGAATGTCCAGCTGAGGAATGAAGCGGTAGTGTCTCGACCAGCGAAAAGAGTGCTGCATAATTGATCGCGAAGCTCCACCGGATCTTGCGTCTCAGATGCCAGTTCCTCCAAGAAGACGTAATTTGTATTCTCTCGAGGCTTTTCAGAATCAACTCGCTGCTTGCGATACTCCAAGGCTCGATGCACAAAGTAGTTCACAAACTCATGCACGATCCTCACGTTCCGTCGACGACCTGGACCGTCATCCATCCAGTACTTATCCATCAGTCTCGACCGATCGGAAAGCCAGGCTTGTGCATGGTCAAAAGCCGCTGCAAAGGTGACTTCATCAATCACCCTGTCGTTTGCCAAAGTGCGAGCTTTTCCAATGTTCTCTGGTAGGTTGATCACCTGCGAATTTACAGACTCTCCAAAGAGAAACTCAGTGGTGGTATCGAGAGTAAGACGAAAGAATAGTGTCTGTAGATCTGTCGACGGTGTCCAGCCGGATTTGTCTGTTGGAAGCGCTTTCATCATATGCTGAATGTGAACTTCTTGTTGTCCAAGGTCAGAAATCTGACTCCTCGCAAACTGAGGTCGGAGAAGAGCACGAGAATGTTCCCAGCTCGGTCCATCAACTGCAAAAATGCCATTTCCGAGCAGCGGTCGAAAAGTGTTGTTCCGCCGCTCACCCAGCCCAAAGTCTTTGAACCGCGTTGAGAGTACAGCCTGAATATTCCTAGGATCATTGATAGAAATACCATGATTTCCAAGGGTGTAATGCTCAAACGTCCCAACATGGCTCATTTTCCCGTACCGCTTCACCATCATCTCTGGAAACTTCTTCTCCTTATCAGCCTTTATGGCATCGACGAAGAAGTCGACGGCGAAGGGGTATTTGTTGGGCATGCGAGGAGCACGCTGACAGCCTTGTTTCTCACGTTTGGCGTCGTACCGGAGATACGACCAGTAGGAGTTGACAATATTGAAGGCTATCCAGGACCCAGCGGCCCAGAGAGCGAGGACGAGGTACGAGTTCATGTTTAGTGCTGGCGGTTGAACACAGGCTTTGGGTGTCGCTGGCTGGTGATTTCATTGAGGCTGGATCAGACTAAAGCGCTTGCTCTTGTACGACCAATTCAATTGCATTTATTCCATACTCGGAGTTATTGTGTCTCTTATGCCAATCGAAATGTGCGCGATGGATGTAGTTCAATTGGGTTATGTCCCATTGGGCCTTCTACGGGGTATTACCGCGTTGGGAGATGCAGTCCGGGGCTGTACCACGCAATAAAGTCATCCCGATTGGCTATCACAGATGCAAGCACAAACCCCGAAAGAGTAGCTGATGCACAGAGAATAATTGTTCATGTAAATGAGCTCATCGAACCCCGCCTCGCTCAAACTCGTGTAGCAGTAGAACCAACACCAATCTCTCATCATGGACTCAACTGCAATGGACATCAGTCAAGACCTCGTGCAGGTCTTGAAGGTCCCTCGCGTAGCTGCTATCGTGACAGTGAGATTCCATCTTCCCATATAAATGCCAAATTGAAATACAAGCTAATTATGATTTAGTTTCTTCTTGGATGGGGAGTATACACGCTCTACCGCTACATCACCCATCCTCTCTACAAAATCCCTGGTCCTCGCCTCGCAGCATGGTCCAACCTCCCCTACAGCCGTATGTTTCTCAGCGGCCGCCAACCCTACGCCATTTTAGCCCTGCACGAAAAGTATGGTCCAGTAGTCCGCGTCGCACCCAACGAAATCTCCTTCTCATCCCCATCATCATGGGAAGACATATACGGTTTCCGCCCCGGTCACAAGACCTTCAAGAAAAGTCCTTTTTACAGCGGAGGTAGTTTTGCTGATCGTGCTCACTCTATTGTTAGCGAACGAGATCCTACGGAGCATGGGACTATGAGGAAGTATCTCAGTCATGCGTTTAGTGATCATAGTTTGACGAAGCAGGAACATCTTGTTGCTGAGAATGTTGATTTGCTTATTTCGCAGCTTGGTGCGCTGGGGGGTGGGGATGAAGGGCTTAATATTGTGAAGTGGTTTAATTTGACGACTTTTGACATTATTGGTAGTCTGGCATTTGGAGAGTCTTTCGGTGGTCTCAAGTCACGTAAGTACCATTTTCCTTTGGACATCATAAGCTATTTTGCAATTACTGAGCTGACTGCATCAGAGGAATTCCATTTCTGGATTGACCTCGTCACCAAGGCACTCAGACAAGGCGCGCTCGCAGATACAATGAGCAGGTTTCCCTGGATGGCGCAGGTCTTTATGTGGCTGATGCCAGGAACGATACGGAAGCTTACTGAGGATACCAAGATCCATGAGGATCACACCATGGCCTTGATAGAAAAGTTTGTACCGATCTTGTTAATAGTACGATTGTATGTTTGCGCTGACCATGGCATAGGAGGATCAACAACCAAGACCCTCGCCCAGACTTCTTGACTCGCATCTTGGAGCAGGAGCAGAACATCTCGACAGTACAGCTAGCAGCTCATGCTTCAGACTTTGTGTATGACACCGAAAATAGCCTTTTCCTTTCCGGTGGTTGCTAACTTCACCTCTAGTACAGCAGGTTCTGAAACCACTGCTACCGCACTAAGCTGTATCACATACTATCTCCTCAAAACACCACATGCTTGCACCAAACTGCAGAACGAAGTTCGCTCAGCATTCACAAAGTACGAAGATATCAATTCTCAAGCTGCGAATAGACTGCAGTACATGCGCGCTGTCTGCCTGGAAGGCATGAGGATGTATGCTCCACTTCCGTTTGCTCTGCCTAGGGTTGTGCCTGAAGGCGGTGATACTGTAGATGGAATTCAACTTCCCGCTGGTGTGAGTTTATCTAGGTGCCATGTTCTCGGTTAATAGACTGATTGATTATCTACAGACAATTGTATCCACCAACCCCGTTGCTGCGGGCTTATATTCACGAAACTGGGAAGACCCGTATTCATTCAAGCCAGAGCGCTGGCTCGGGGCGAATGAGAAAGATATACTCGCTGCTTCACAGCCATTCTCTCTTGGTCCCCGTGGCTGCTTGGGTCGAAAGTAAGTACCCATCGCCGTCATCTGCACCAGTACTACAGAACCCACCTCACCATTGCCACGTTGCCAATACCACGCAGCGCAGACAAGAATTGCTAACTATAACTTACAGTCTCGCGTGGATGGAACTGGGCACAATTCTGGCAAAGCTGCACTGGAGTTATGATCTGGAACTTGTTAGCAAGGAGCTCGACTGGCAGCTCGACTCTCGCATGGCAACTCTGTGGGTTAAACCCGAGCTGATGGTTAAGGTTCATCCACGAAAGGTGTCGGAATAGGAGACAGATATTAGCTTGAGAGGTCAAACCTCTTTTTGTAGGCGCTGGGTATTTAGAGTGCTTTTAAATGGGTGCTCTTCTTGGGATGTCAAGGCAATGTGTTATGTATTTTCTTCATGAAAGGTCAATCGGAAACTCCATCAACCCCTTACGTGATTCCAAGTTACGGCGTCAGGCTGGATTGTTGAGTAATCATCTTCTGTGCTTCTCATCTTCAACCCATGGTTTATATGGAGTGATGACAAGCCAGCTAGTAGGTACTCTACTCATAAAGCCGAAGACAATACGCCATGGAAGGCGAGAGTCGACACAAGTTATGTTAATGGCTCGTAAAATATGTACCCTACGAGATATAGAAACAAGGCAACTGCGTATGGATATACGGATAGAAAAAAGAACAAATTTGTATTATGGTATATTCGTGAGAAAGGAAAGAAAGAAAGGTTCCAATTTTGTGTAAACACTCCCATGACATCCATACAACTACCGGTATCACCTACTCGGTATTATCCAAACTCTGCAAAGCGACAAAGTCATGATATCTCCCCCTCAGCGCCAGCAACTCACTATGCGTCCCCTGCTCAGCCACCCGCCCCTGATCAAGGAAATAAATCATATCAGCATTCTGAATAGAACTCAACCGATGAGCAACAGCAACTGTCGTGCGTCCCGCAGCAGCAGCATCAAGCGCCGCTTGCACAACCTGCTCAGACTCAGAGTCAAGAGCAGACGTAGCCTCGTCAAGCAGAAGAATCTTGGGGTTGCGTAGAAGAGCTCTTGCGATTGCGATGCGCTGCTTTTGACCTCCTGAAAGCATGGCGCCTCTGGGGCCGACGTTGGTTTCGAGACCGTCGGGGAGGGATGTGACAAAGTCGCGGATGTTAGCTTCTTGTAGGGCGTGCCATAAGCTTTCCTCCGGGAGGGACTCTTCAGGTGTGCCGAGCATGAGATTATCTCTGATGCTGCCGTCGTATAAGGTTGGTTCTTGGGATACGAGAGATAAGAAGCTGCGGTAGTTGTTGATGTTGTATGTTGAGATGTCACGGCCGTCTAGTCGTACTTCACCTGCAGCTGGGTCGTAGAATCTCTCGAGAAGTTGGATGACCGTACTCTTGCCGCAGCCGCTGCTACCGACGATCGCGACGTACTGTCCAGGGTTGATGGTCATGTTGAGACCCTGAAGCACAGGACGCTCCGGTCGCGTTGGGTATGTGAAATGAATGTTCTTAAGCTCAACTCTTCCCTCAACTTGAGAGCGCTCCAAGTGGAGTCCATCCTTGGACCATGTATCGATAGTAGGTCTCTTCTCAAGAAGCAGCTTCAGCTCATTGGCGGCATTGGTAGCCTTGGCCATGTTTGGAGTAAGAGAGAATAAGGTACCCGCAGCTTCCGACCCAAAGATGATAGCAGCGAAGCAGGCAAAGAACTGGAACAGGTCGTATTCCCTTGAAGCGACCTTTCGTCCGCCATACCAAAAAGCGAGCGCCATGGCGAGAAAAGTAACAGATTGTGAGGCTGCGTAGAGGATGGCGGACTTGGCGACAGAAAGCTGTGAAGACTTTAACTGTTTCTCCATCATACCGCGGTAGTGATCAACAGCTTCGGTCTCCCTGGTGAGAGAGGCAACGGTGCGGATTGATGCCGTCAGCTCGGAAGCATATGCAGCCGATTCGGCATACGTTTTTGAGCTTCTGGCTTCGAGTTTCTGTAGGACATTGTAACGCAAGAAACCGCATGTCAAAACCACTGGAATGGTACTAGCGCAGACGAGGGCAAGTTCCCATCCAATGCCAAGAGACAATGCCAGTGCAGCAACGATAGTCGTCGCCAGGGTAAGCAGAGTTCCCAGGGTGCTACCGGAAAGACCAGCAAGATGCTTCGTCTCAGTTGACAAGAAGGCGGTAAGTGTACTGCTAGAGTTCTCATCCCGGTCAAAGAAGCCAATGTCCTGTCTCAGCATAGCTCGAAGCGAAGCGACACGGACTTTATGGATCAATCTCTCAGAGCAGTATGAGAACGCCCATCCTTGAGAAATAAAAGCGAAGAGGAATACAAATGCCAGCATCAGATACATGAGAGCCCAGAAACTCGCCTGGCTCTTGAGATCGTCATAGCGGCTGGGAGGGTATGCTAAGGCATTGACCGACTTGGCTAAGAAGACAGCTTGTGTGGGGTTACCACCGCCGCAAATGATGGCGAGGACAAGACCCAGTAGGATGACGCCGGCTTCGGCTTTGTTGAAGGATGCCATGAGCTTGACAAGAGCGCTGTAGCTGTACTTCGTCTGCTGCTCTTCTTGGAGGAAGCCGGAGGGGACAGAGAGTGCCAATTCAGCCTGCGTGTCTGCATCATTCTCGAGCTTTGAAGAAGCAGTCAACGCGTCGGGATAGTCGGTATCTGATACACGCACACCCTCAACTCGCTCCTCGACTTCTTGTCTGATATTCTGCGCCTCGACGAGTCTAGAATAATAGCCCTTGGAGGCGACCAATTGATCGTGGGTACCTTGTTCAACAACCCGACCACGGTCCATGACAACAATGTTGTCGGCGTCTTTAATGGTAGAGAGTCGGTGCGCAATGACAATTGTAGTGCGTCCTTTGGAGGTCTTGTCAAGAGCAGCTTGAACCTGGCCCTCAGATCTCGTATCAAGAGCTGAGGTAGCCTCATCGAGCAACAAGATCCTAGGATCACCAACAATAGCACGCGCAATAGCAATCCTCTGCTTCTGACCGACACTGAGGAGAGAGCCCTGCTGTCCAAGATGTGTGTCGTAGCCCTTGGGCAGTTTCTGAATGAACTCGTGTGCATTGGCCATCTGTGCAGCTTTGTAAATGAGTTCGTTCTTGTTCTGGGCATTCTCGTACTTGGTGCCGAGAAGACCGTGGGAGATGTTCTCTCTGACTGTTGTTGAGAAGAGGACTGGTTCTTGGATGACTAGCGACATTTGCTGTCTTAGCCATCTAAGCGATAGATCCTTAATATCATGCCCATCGAGGAGGATCTGGCCTGAAATTGGCTCATAGAACCTCTCCAACAGACCAATGATGGACGACTTGCCACTACCGGATGAGCCGACTACAGCGGTGACCTTGCCAGCGGGGATGTTGATGGACACATCATCCATGGCGAGCCTCTCACGGCGCGAAGGATAAACATGCGTAACGTTACGCAGCTCGATGCCTCCATTCAGTGATGGGATAGTCTCACCAGTATCGGATGATGGATCAAGAGGGGAGTTTCTGTCGATGACCTGGAATATCTTGCTCGCGGCCGAAACACCGGTGACAAGTGAATTAGCTGGCGTGGCAAGGGTTCCGAGAGTGTTGGCTCCGAGTGTAAGCGCCATCATGATGATGATGACGCTGGGGAGGTTCATTTCTCCACTGACGATATATCGGGAACCCAACCTGACAAACAGATTAGTATGTAGAATATCAACCGCGGGCAATTACTCACCATACACTCAATCCGTAAGTAAGATACTGAACCCAAAGCATACCTCCGATGAGGCAGCCAAGCGCAACCTTGACTCTGACACCCCATTTCTCGGCTTCACCAAGATGCTTCTGATATCTCGCCGCAAGTTTCTCCTGTGTCCCAAACGCCGCAGCATTACGAATCGAAGCAAGAGCCTCTTCCGCAACAGAGCCACCGATAGCAGTAGCCTGCAAGCCTTTGATGGTAGCAGTGACGAAGAACTTGGAGCCCATCATCATAACGATAACGGTAGCGAAGACCCCGCTCGTGAGAATGAGCGTCAGTTTCCAGTAACGCACGAATCCCACGACTAATGCCGTGATAAACGTGGCAAGGGAGGTCAAAACAAAGGCAACTTTCTCCGATATACCATCTTGCACGAGCGTCATGTCATGCGTGATACGTGTTGTAATCTCGCCGACGCCAAATTGGTCATAGAAGCCGATGTTCTGTCGAAGCAGCGCCTTGAGATACTCCTCGCGGATCTTGCCAGTGATATGCTCACCCGTGTATACAAAACCCCATGTACAAACATAAATGGTGACGAATTCCGCAATGGCAAGGTATACGAAAAGAAGGGAGTAGTAACTAAGATCAGACCTGAACTCGCTCTGTGAAATATCGTCGTAGAAGATGCGCTGGAAAGAGCCAGAGAAGTTACCCAGGATGAGAGTCATGAGCGGTAGGGCTGCACCGCCTGCGATGGCGCATAGTGAGCTCACGGCGATGATTATAAGGTCGTTTCGTGTCGCATAGCGAAAGAGGGTGGTGAACGTCACTTCGACGGTTGGAAGGTCGAGTTGTCGTTCGATGATCTCTTTCTCTTCTTCGTTGAGTTGGGCGAGGAGATCTACCTCTTTGTCGCTTGGTGTACCTCCACTGCTGTCGGTCATCGTGAAGATGTTCGAGTCGCCCCCCTTTTCATTCGTGACCTTGTCATGGTTAGCATCACACACACATATCTTCCACTATCTCGAGGTGTAATGCATACCTTGTTGTCACTCCCCTGAGTGATACTTCCAGCCATGATTCCTCACTTGATTGGTAAAGACTGGTGCGGATTCAAAATAGTTGACAAAAGACAAGTCCACGATGGTTGGTATGTTATCGAGAGAGAATCATTCAATCTGAGAATAAAAGGGGGGGATGAATCTCGAAAGTGTATTAGAGCCATGTCGTTTAATTTACCGGGCTGTTGCCTTTCTTGCTACGGGTTCTGAGACATGAAGCTCTTTGTTGTTGGTGATGTCGGCTTATTTCCTAATGCGGTAATTGCCCGAATCTTGATGTTGCACCAAATTATACGCTGTGATCAGACAGGCTGAGACACTCCAAATTGATTATTGGACAACGGATTAGAGTAATATCAATTCCAATTCGAGTATAAGCGGCATTCTGAAGTGGAATTGGATGTCCTAGAAGCTGACAGCTGAGATAGTGGTGCGGCAAGAGAGACATATAAAACAATACAGGCCATCTTCTCCACCAACGTCATTGTCAACGGTTCAGAAAACAAGCTGTCACCATGTCACTTGCATCAACTCCAATGAACTTGGAAGCCTGGCTTCAACTCAACGGCAAGTCCGCCACAGGGCTATTGGCGCTATATGGTAGCGGTATCTTGGGACTACTGGTACGTCTAGAGCATCCGTCAAGAGAGATCATCCAAACTAACAAACAAAAGCTCACCGTATACTGGACCGGTCTCGTCATCTACAACATCTACTTCCATCCACTGGCTTCCTACCCCGGCCCCCTCCTAGCAAGATCTACCCTGGTACGTGCCTGGCTCCTCGTGATGTACTTAGAGGCCATCGTTATTCATTCCGGAAAGATATGGAGAATCATTCAATCAACCCGCGGCCGCATCCATCTCGCCATCGATGAAGGTCACAAAAAATACGGTGGCTCATAACCCCAATCCCCCAGCTACTTCCCTGGTTAATATCTGAAGGGCCGGTGTTTCGCGTCTCGCCAAATGAACTTTCTTTCGCGTCTTTGAAGTCGTGGAAGGATATTTACGGTCATGCTGTTGGGAAGAAACAGACGCTTGTTAAGAGTGAGTTTTACGACATGTACGGTGCAGGATTCCGAAGGTTGTGTATTGGGAGTGAGCGGGACCCTCAGAAGCATAGAAAGATGAAGCAGTCTCTTACTGCTGCTTTTTCTACAAAGGCGCTTCGTGAACAGGAGGAGATTGTGGCAAATGTTGTTGATGCTTTTGTTGATAAGATTGGCAAGCTTGGTGGGCCCAAGTCGGATGGGTTGGATATGGCTAAATGGTATGAGATGCTTGCGTTTGACGTTCTTGGAGAAATGGCATTTGGAGAGTCTTTCGGGTGTATTGAAGACGGTAAGCAACGCGATATTTCATATGGAGGTTGTTCTAACACTAAAGCAGGCAAGCCTCACTTCTGGCAAGAGCTCATTCTTGACCATCTCTTCTTCATCACTGTGGCGGACAATCTGCGAAGGTTTCCGTTCGTGCCGACCATTTCCAGGATGTTGTTTCCATTCATCTCGGCAGTATCCAAAACTCACACAAATTATACAAGAGCCAAAGTGGACAGGTGAGTACAACACTACCATCTTTTGAACAGAGCGACAGGACTAACTTTCTGAAGGCGACTGGCCAGCAAGTCGGGCCGCAAAGACTTGATGTCGAATCTCCTTAGCAAAGTAGAAAGCGGAGAGATCGAAAAGGAGGAAATGACGGCCCATGCATCTACATTGGTGTAAGTGTCCCCAGTTGCAAACCAAATAATACAGACTAACGCAACGGAGCATCGCGGGAGGCGAAACAGTAGCGACTTTCCTCGCTGCTACTACATACTATCTACTCAAATACCAAAATAATGGAGTATGGGATAAGCTTTGCAAGGAAGTCAGAGATCGCTTCAAGACGTATGAAGAGATCAATGCAGCCTCTGCGCAGCAGCTTCCATATCTCCAGGCTGTCATCAGCGAGGGCCTGCGTATCTATCCACCCGGTTCGCAAGGATTTCCTCGAATCTCTCCAGGAACAGATATTGATGGCCATTGGGTTCCTCAGGGAGTGAGCCAATTCGCGCTAGAGAATTAACACTAGGTAGCTAACAGGGTACACAGACCGAGGTCTACACGAGTGCTTACACGGTTACTCACGATGAGAAATATTTCCCGGATCCTTACCAATTTGATCCAAACAGATGGCTTGATCCGGATAGCAAGAGTGTCAAAGAGGCTAGTCAGCCATTTTCGCTGGGGGCCAGAGGTTGTCTTGGACAAAAGTACGTGCGCCTTTCTTGATCATATTTGACGAATAGTCTGCTGACTACCACATTTCTAGCTTTGCAATGATGGAGGTGAACCAGATCCTTGCCAAAATGATATTCAATTATGATTGGGAATTGGTCAATGCAGATGTTGACTGGCTAGGTGAAAGCCGCTGTCATGTCATGTGGTGGAAGCCGCATCTGTATGTTCGATTTCGGGAGAGGTCCGATCTGGCACAGGCGGTAGCAAAATAGGCAAGTAGGGAGAACCACGGTAACACTGAGTGTATTAATCTGGACAATTACTCTCGCTGTTATGTAGGAAGGGTCATATGTCAAATATCTGGACGGCTACCTTGTCAGGCTGCTGAAGGCAATGCTGGACGCAGGTGATTACGAACTCTGTTATCTGAATGACTGAAAGGTTAAAGATTAAAGAAATTTGAGAACACCATAAATGACTCCCTCTCCACGCCATCCTTGATAAATGATGTATAGTCTGTCTACATTGTCTTAACTTTTCCGGTCTTGGATTCTTTGTGTCCAACCTTGCTATGGCTCATCGACAACCTTGAATAACGCCTCTCTAATCCTCCCCAAAAGTGCAATGACCTGCTGCTTCACACTCCGCAGCATTATCAGCTGGGCATGTCTCCCCTCAATAGCCGGGCTTCTCTCAATATCATCCACCAGCGCCTTAATCTTCCGTAGCTGCACCGCCGTGAGAAGTTGCAACATGCTGCCCCATTCTTCAATCTGATCTACCTCGTATTCACCCACAAGCAATTGCTGCTCTACACTGGCACCCTCTCTCGTGTACCAGAGAATCTTCTTGTTGAGCATGATAAGCTTATCGCAGATCATGGTAAGAAACATCATGGCGTCTGGGTCGATGTAGCAGCTCTTGCAGCGCACTACCTGGGCGCACTGAATGCATGATTGCTTTTGGAAAGAGAGCGCAACGTCGGCTTTGCAGGGCCTCATGTCGTGCATGCGAGCTTCAAGCTCTTCGAGTAGTGATTTCATGACCTTGAGACAGCGCCCGGCACAAGAGCTGTTGCTGACGTTGATGGGATGCCCCAGCATACGTGTCGCTGTCATGGCTGTCGATGAACGAGAATCCAAGAAACTGAACGTGTCTGGCTGTGTGCCGCGAGGTGAAGAGATTCCAGGTAAAGCATATGGTGACCAGTGAAAGTCTGGCATGGAATTGGACTCTGCTACTAATTTTGCAAAAAGAAGCTCAGCGACTCGCCATTTATCGTGCTGGATCGGTCACGAGACGAAAAGAGAGAGAAAGGAACTTACGGTCAAAAGTGGAGGGGTCCAGATCGAAGAATACGAATTCTTCCCCCGAAGTGTTGCTGCTCATGGCCGTATCATCTGGGAGCGTTGCATCCATCGGCCGCGAAACGTCGTTCGCCAAGGGATCAACAGAAGAATTGCTACCGTTTTCATCACCGCTATTCCCCCCATGCACCGATGCAGCCGCCGGCAGCGACGCGCTCGGGGAGCTTCTGGTGGTGGTGGCGACAACGATGCTCTGCATGGCATCCGAATCGGGCTGCTGCTGCTGCTGTTGCTCAGGTGACGGCGAGTGTGCGCTGACAGCAGAATCGTTCTGTGAAGCCGTCCGCTTTCGGTCCTTGCGCCGCACGTTGCTTCCAAAGAGCTGGGTATAAGTACACTCTGTAGAACTCGCCTTGCAGCGCTCGCAGCCCGTCTTGCGTCCCGTGCAGCGGAGCTTCTTCTGGCGGCACTGATCGCACGCCGTGTGCTGCGGGACGTTGCTGCCCAGGGCACTGAATGCGGCACCGTCTGCTCGTTCAACGAAGGTGGGCCCTGCGTTTGCTGTATGGTTGAACTGGAGAGTGCCAAACATGTTGAATATATGGCCCTTTTTGATATCAGATGGGCCTCCCCGCGTATCACTATGCTGCGCTGCTTCAAATGGTGAGGGTTGACGACACAAATCAAGCTGCTGCTGCCACCATCAGCCAATTATTTGCCTGTATATAAGCTGTATTAAGCTCGGCAGAATCCGAGGGGTTGTGTGCCAATAGCTTTTTACTTTAGCCGCAGATGGAGATTCGCTGCGCTTAGAGATTTGCTGGGGGTGATATTCTCCTTGAGGGTTGTCTAATCCCTCTTTTTAAAGTCAGAAGGGTCTCAAATGCCGCTTCACGGCACGCGCAGGCGAGTTGGGTGGGTTTGTTGGCTCTGAAACATTTTTGGGGGCTGTGGTCAGCCTGCATTCTCACCTCATCCTTCAAGCCTCCCCCCTCCCCCTCCCCCTCCCGCTCGGCGGCAAAAGTGCCTGGTGCGAAAAGACATGGTTCTCCCCACGGGGTGCGCCCCACTAGCTAATCACAAAATTGTTTTTTTTTACTGCACTTTACAGCCACTGTGCTACCTATTTTGCTGAGAGGATACGCCTATACGCGGTATCTTGGCGGCTTCCGAAAATCAACAATAAGCCGAACGTGCATTATCGTAAGCCATTCTGTGTTAGGACTAGCCTACCATATAGAGTTAAGTCAGCCCTGTGGATCTTCTACCACAAAGCCTATTTGCCAAGGCCCGGTTTTGAGTGTTGAGGTTAAATCGATGTTTAACCGACAAACAATTACAACTTTACAAGCATCGAGAAGTAATCCACATTGTAGATTAAAACCCATTAATTGTGACACTAAGATAATAAACTCTTCGTTAGATATACACACTGTTCTTACCATTCCAAAATCATTAGGAGGATGGTTTAACTGACAGCAAGGTCAGTAGGCGCGATACTGTACAACCCTACCAATAATATGGCGTATGCTCGCCAATGCCTGTCCCTCTTATCGCCCGGGCAAGCCGGGGATGGTGTCGCGCAGATCCGTCCCTGTCACCCCCTGCTCCACAACAAGGATCTAACGTGCATTTAACCATCGCCAACGGCACTGTTTTGTACGGGATAATCATCCCACGTCTTCGTATCGGTGCAGCCAGGAATCCTTCAAAAAGCTTGGTTATCAGTAATAAACTCTCTTGGCGGTCAACTTCCGTGGAACAGTTGCTTATGTAACTGCATAAGGGGGGCACAGAGTACCTACCCTACAGTCGGTTATGCATTGGCAGGGGGCTTCATCAAGGAAAAAAGGAACTCGCTGATTCTTACACCAATCCGGCTGGGAGTTACGATTCAAATGCCTCAACGCGAGATGGGGGTCATTGCTCACACTTTTGGCCACAGGATGCAATTTTCGTATCTCGCATGATCCTTCGAGACGCGAGGGTCCAGATACGAAGCAGTTCAACGTTGCATTGAGATGTTGCTACGACCAACGCGCGCTTACTTGACTGAGACCATGTTCCGTCGCTACCTGGTAAATTACTTCGTGACTTCTGAGCAGTGACATGGCGCTTATCGTTATCCTTCTCTAAATCGCGCAAATAATGGCAATCGAGCATGTTCGTGTTCACGAATAACATCTGCCAAGTTCTCACGGAATCTGACTCAGATGAAGAAGCGGACGCGTATTCCGCCTTCGTGACGGAATCTTAGGTGGGTGATTTTTGAATTCGTAAGCCTGATTGATGCACTCGCGGGAAACATATTTTAGAGGAAAGGAAACGACAAACATGAGGCATTTGTGATTTCAAAGATGACAGCAAGGTGCTCACCCACTGCCTCCTGACGACGTCCGTTCTGGAACGGTAGCACCGCCGCGCAAGAACCCCCATTGGCCCGACGATCTTGTAAGCTCATGTGTAACCCAAACGATGCAAGATTGCGAAGAAAACAATGTATTGGTCGTGTAGAGTTCAAAATGGAGTGTAAGAAGATACGTTAAAGTAAGCCTACAGAGGCTCCTTACGTATCCGTACTAGCAGAAGGATTCCGGCTCCATCGACAACGCAACGGGCCGTTCCTTGTTTTGAAGGGGAGAGAACTATTTCGGAAAATATTCTTCCTCCGGCGAGCAAGTCGGGTCACTCCCCGACCGAGCTCTGCCTTATGGAGTAAGCGCTAGGTTCGTGGCCCAGGGATCTTACGGGCATTTCCGAATCTGATGCTGTGATATTAGTGGTCCGAATTGGGAAAGTTGATCCGGGAGAACGTAATCATATCCCTGGATGGGGAAAATGTGTTGTTACAGCAGAGGTCGCTCTGCTTTCCATATCAGGTAATTGCCCGTTCAAGTACAATTCTCGAGATACAGTCAAAGAATGAGCTCTATAAAAGACAAAGTTTAGTGTTTAATCATGAGTCACAACCAATCAGTCTTCACAATCATCTACTTCCATCAAAACTCTTATCTTCTCAAATCAAAGCAAAAATCATGACACCTACACGAGTTGGTCTAGTAGGTCTCGCACCCATCGACGTTCTAGAACCTGTCGGTGGCAACTGGGGTGTCCTATCCCACCTGAAACCCATCCTTGAATCGCCACGGTACGATATCGTGGCTGTGTGCAACTCATCTGTTGAGTCTGCCCGCAAATCAATCGAGTTCCACAAACTCCCCGACACTGTCAAGGCATACGGTAACCCCAAAGACCTAGCCAATGACTCCAATGTCGATCTCGTGGTCGTCTCTGTCAATGTTGCCAAGCACTTCATGCTTGCCCAGCCTGCGTTGCAGAATGGGAAAAAGGTGGTTGTGGAGTGGCCATTGGGTGCTACATTGAAGGAGAGTGAAGAGCTAGCGGCTTTAGCTGCTAGTAAAGGCGTCCAGACTGCTGTTGGCCTCCAGGGCCGAGCGGACCCTCTTATCGTCAAGGTCAAAGAGATTCTTGATAAGGGAACCATTGGCAGAGTTACTAGCTCCGTCGTAGTGGGCTGCACTAGCGCTCTTCCGGCGGATATCTGGCTTGATAGTGGACTGTACTATCTTAACATGGACAGCGGCGGCAATGAGTTTTATATCAACTTTGGTCATTGTAAGTACAAATGACATTGAGAGCTTTGAAAGTTGCTAATCTTAGTTTAGTCCTTGATACCTTCACCCATACTCTGGGTGATTTTGAGACTATCCAGTCAACCCTCAAGACACAGCACCCAGTTGTTCCAATCTTCAGCATGGAGAAGCAAACAATCGTTGATCCCGCCTACAACAAGACGGCCCCTGATCACATGCTCGTCCAAGGCGTCCTCACCAGTGGTGCCGTAGCTGCCATCAGCTTCCGCAAGGCCAAGAAGCCAGTTGACGATCTTTCCATCCGCTGGCTCATCACCGGCACGGAGGGTGAGATCGAAGTCACCGTGCCCGAGGGCCATTTCCAGATGGGACCTGATGGTAGCACCCTGCGCCTGCGAGTTGGTAAGGAGGGTGAGGTTCAGGATGTTTCCTTCAAGGAAGCTGCTGTGCCTGAACATATTCAGAAGGCGCCGGTTGTTGGAAGAAATACTGCCAGAGTTTATGAGGCTTTTGGGCAAGATCAGGAAAAGTATGCTGATTTTGAGTCTGCGTTGAAGACTCACAAGCTGCTGGACCAGATTGCCAGGGATGCAAAGTACATCTAGGTTGATGTTTGAGATGCTGGATTCTGTATACAGATGATCATATTCTATAGCTAGAATAAAGTGTTGTGTTTGATCCCAATTCTTGCAAAATGACACTGAGCTGCGCTAATCAGTCTCACCTTTGGCATCTGAAACGGGAAATGAGACCTTGACTCCAAGAGCGAACACAATCACGAAGATAAGTCTTTACATCGGTGAGCAAGTGCATGATCCTGCATGAACAGGAAGTGAATTCTGTCACGGTCGCTGCTTTGGTCGCTTATCAACCACGTATCGTTATCACTCAGCTTTGCATGATGCAACATGAACCAAAGGGCACCAACACCCATATTTAATTTTACAAAAGTCTAACCTAAGCCAGTTGGCGAAGATAAGAGTATCTTGACAACTCGGGTACGTGGTTTGTCTGCAAAACAAGCGATAGACTTGCCGAGTCCAAGACAGTGATATAGGAACACTCGCAGTTATACTAAGCTTCAGATAAGAACGATTGTATTTCGTGATAGACGCTAAAAGGAGCTGACTCAAATCTAACAAATTTCCAACAATTGTATATGAAAGTAACAGAACACAAACAAACTGTCAATTGCACTCCCAACCAATCTACTCAGAATAGCGACGTGTAGTCTTGCTCCAGAGCTCATTGCCACTCATCTGATACTCCAAACCCTTCATGTATCTCTTTACGGCATCAGAGCAACCCTCAGCTTCAACCTTGGCGACAATCTCGTCGTGAATGTGCTCCCACTCGCGAATCATATGCCACAGGATACGAACAGTGGCGTCAATGTCAAGCGAAGTGCTGACGGAAAATACCTTGACGGCACTGCACAGGAAAGAGCCTTCTTTGTGGCCCTTTTCTGACTGTCGAAGTTCCTTCTTCCAGGAGTAGATGTCGTTGACCACGGAGATCTGCTTGGAGCAGTTTTGCTCCAGGGGTTTCATCAAAGTAAGCTCCTCTGGGGTGAGACGCAGATCCATGGCGAATCTCATCAGAGATGAAAGAAGCCTTTGGTTTGACTATTAGCTTCTTACTTTTAGTTATCCAGTAATGACAGAACTCACGCTTTGCCAACATCTTTCTCTCGGTACTCAAGGTAATGACCTAGCTCAGTGATGCTGAGGCGAACCTTGTCTGTCTGAGCTCGCATGAAAGTGAAGGTGGGCTCCAGCACTTGATCAGCGAGCTCTTTATCGCAAGCGCGCATGCTCTCCCAGAGGTCATAAGTGATGAACTCAGCGGGGACATTGCGGTCTGGCTGTACATCACCTCGCGCGATGGGGATCAACTTTTCGTTGTATGCCGCACCATCTTCGAAGGACATGTCTTCAAGAAGGTCTATGGCACTGTCAGGTACTGTAATATAAAACTTGGTGGGGGCTTTGTTACGTACCATCAATGAGGAAGAGGACCGTCAAGAGGCGACAGGCAAAGTGGATCCTGTCATCTTTCGCCAGAGGGAAATAGAGACAAGTGACGCGGGAGAACCCAGCGTTGAGGAATACCCTCTCTGCCTTGGGGTTAGGGAAGTTCCAGTTCTGTAGGAAGTACCCGTCAACTTCGTTGGAGACCTCTTTCACGCGAGGGTGACAATAGGGTGTCCAATTGGTCTCAGGGATCTTCCAAGAACTTTTGACTGGAGCTCCATTTATCGGAGTGCCGGGCATAGAGGAGACAGCGGGGGCATTCTGAAGGAGTGTTGTCGTCATGATTGCGGTGAGTGGGAAACAATGTCTCAGAATGAGTACAGGAAGTATGTCAAGATGTTTTAAAATGCTACGCTGTGGAATGGAGAGGATTGAACTGGCAGTGAGCCATGGATGAACCTATAATTAATACTTGTCCAACTGGAGTTTTCCTCGTCCTTCAGCCACCAGCCCAACAACTGTCAGCCGCTCCACTACCCATTTCGGAAAACTGCCGTCTGACGCGCTTCCTTCACGAAAGTGGCGAGGTATTTGTCCAAGATGGTATTTCCATCCTTTGTGAACTCGGCGCATTGGCAAGACGAGATCCTTTCCGAAAGCGTCTTTTACTGACCTGGTTCGTAGCTCGAAGAAGGGGACCCGTGTCTGCATGGCGTCTATGCAGCCTAGCGCGATGCTCCCCTTGCTGTCAGATAACGTTTGGGGCCTGCTTGTATGGGACGACGAGACTCGGTCAAAAGTTCGCATTGTCGTTTTGATTAGTAACTATAAAGCCTATTTGCTCGTGCAAGGTCCACAGGACTTGAGCGTATCCAAGCTGTGACATACTCAGCAATCGTGAACACAACATCCATCATGTTCGGGGTCAACATTTTAACTGTTTCTCTTTTTATTCTCACTGCACGTGTAGTGTACGGAGTCTTTACGTCATGGTATCGCTTGAGATCCTTCCCAGGTCCCTTCGTTGCGGCGGTGTCCAAGTTATGGATCGTTCGAGGCGTACTCAACAAATCTCTACATCTTGACCTCAAGCAGGTTTGTGAGGAGTATGGTATGTGAAAAGATAGTATATGTCTTTTAATGGCGATAATGTCGTGCTAAGTAATGCAGGTTCCTTTGTGCGCGTGAGTCCGAACGACATCGTCACGGACAGCCTCGATCACGCTCTGGCAATGAGCTCAGTACGCAGTCCCTACAGAAGATCGGAAATCTACAGTAATGTCAAATTTGACTTCGAAATGGACCACGTCTTCTCTGAGCGAGATGAGAATAGACATCAAAGCTTGAGAAGGAAACTCAGTGCAGGGGTCAGTTGCTCACATGTGCTTTGTTTGACCACTGCTGATAAACGCTTAGTACTCGGGGAAGGAAAACACCCATCTAGAAGCTGGAATTGATGGTCAGATAAGAATTCTGGTCGATCTGATCGACTCGAAGTACCTATCTACTCAATCTTCCAAGCGCACGCTTGAGTTTTCACGCCTGGCTCAGTTCTTCACTCTAGATGTCATCACAGAAGTTGCCTTCGGTCAAGCATTTGGGTTCTTGAGCCGCGATGAGGATATCAACGGATACTGCCACGTAGCGGAGCAAGCACTGCCAGTATTTGAGTGGCTTGGTGTGTTCGGGACGTTGAACAAGATGATCCGGCTTCCTGGTATTCGGAACTTGACTATGCCACGCCCAACTGACAAGACCGGTGTTGGCATGATGATGGGGTAAGTTGGCTCTGCTGTAGACGTATGAGAGAACTTTGAGCCTTTGCTAACGACTCGTACAGGTACGCGAAGAAGATTGTTAGCGAGAGATTCGATTCAACTAAGGTCCCCAGAGACGATATGCTGGGAAGCTTTGAAAGACATGGTTTGAGCAGCCGCGAAGCCGAGACTGAGGCTACTCTTCAGATGTAGGTTGACATCAGAGGCAACATGACCACTTGCTGATACACATATAGCATGGCTGGCTCGGACACGACTGTCACAGCCCTCCGCTCCACCCTCCTCTTCATCATGACAAACCCAGTCATTTATGCCAAAGTCCAGAAAGAACTCGAAGCTGCTTATCAAGATCAAGATATTCTTACTGCACAGGGAATTATCTGCGACGCTGCAACACAGAAGCTAACATACCTCCTTGCCTGCATCCGAGAGTCTATTCGCATGCTACCACCAGCATTCGCAATGCTGCAGAAGCAGACTCCGCCAGAAGGTGATTTACTTCCTGATGGAAGGTTTATCCCCGGCGGAACTCGTGTTGGCACGTGTGTCTATGGCATCGTTCGCAGCAAGGCTATCTTCGGTGAAGATGCTGATGTTTATCGACCCGAGCGGTGGATCGAAGCGGATAATGCAGCTAATCTTGACCCAGAGAACAACACCAGCTCGGCAAAGGTGACTTATAGGCGTATGATTCAAGCTGCGGATATCGTATTTGGCAGTGGAAGGTACCAGTGTCTCGGGAAGACCGTCGCTATGTTTGAGCTGAGAAAGACGTTGGCAACTGTAAGTCCACCCCGCTCCGTTCGACATCATTTGTAGTGCTTACATGATATAGCTTTTACATCGTTATGATATTGTTTCTGTGAACCCGTCTCAACCGTGGGTCAGTGTGCCTGCAAACGGACTGCTTTTGCAAAGTGACATGTGGGTCAAGGTTACTGCCAGGGAGAACACCGAGAGTCTTTAAGTGGGACAGAGATGGAGTATTATATCTCCTTTGATGAGCTTCAGATTACAGGAGAATAAGACATTGCAACGCAAAATACGAAAAGAGCATTGTTTGCCTATCAGAACCGGTTCTATTTGTGAGGCAGCTACCTGCCTTATTGTTTAACATATTTTTGCGTTCTGCATAAAGATTCTTTACTTTTTTTCCTCAAAAATCTCTAGATTCAAGTAGCTGAGGACTTCAAATTGCTCTGTACTTCCCGACCTTCTGGTCATCTTCAGTGTTTGGCTTGTCTCAGAGCCGATGGGCTTCTTTTCGTCGAGTACCCTGAAGAGTTTCCCCAAGGCCCTTGCAACACTAATCCCAACTCTGTTTAGTGGACCTATGTCACCAATTCTAGATGTGTGAGGGTGGGTACTACGCAATCAGTCAAGTTCCGGCAATAGGCGGCTAATTTCCCGGAAGGGGAGGTAAGCAAGCAGGAACGGAATCCATGGTAAGTCTTGTCCGCTTCTAGATCCATAACTTTGCATGAAGAAGAAACGGACATGTGGCCAAATGTGGACTTTATCACCTTCCATAACCATGATAGACTCCTACTCATATTAGGCAAAAGAGCGGAAGCTATCCCGGTTATGGATGCGAAAGAAAGGTGAGGAGTGAAGTTCTGTCAACCTAACAAAATATTGCAATTGAAGCTCCGACTATGATACTGCATTTATCCTTCTATTTGATCCCCTGTAATTTGACTCATGAAATAATGCACCAATTACACGCACACAAAGTCAGCATACTTCTTGAACTCCTCGTCCTTGAAGAATCTCTCCATCTCTTCTTCATTAAGGCTAATAAATGCCTCAATGTCCCCATTCGCCTTTCTTGGCTGTAAACTGCAAATCCCGCTAAACTGGCCCTTTGGCAGACGCATGAAGTCCGGCTTTCCAAGAGGAGGCCCGAAGTCAACTCCTTGGTAGAACGGTGCATCAATCCAGCTCGTAGTGATCAGATCGTAGCCAAGGAAGTCTTTGAATGCGATGGACAACTTTCCAACATCAGGAATCGATGCGGCCAGTTGATTGGTGTCGTTGACAAGGACGGGGTCTGATTTGAAGGCTTCAATGTTGCTGCGGACTGCTAAAGCAAGATTTGATAGGGTGTTCTTTGAGGGATCTGGATCCAGTATGGTTGTAACTGGCATCTCGGTCATGCAGCAGTATACCACGTTGTTGATTATTGAATATGGTACTTTTGGCTTGCATAGGGAGCGACCTTCAATGGCAACCGAGACGATAGAGTTCTGCCGGGTCGCTGAAGCGGTACCATTAGACACCCCATTCGTGGCGGTGCCGGGCTTTGCCGCCTCGGAGAGTCGGGCACGCATGACACTTCTCCAGATGAGTGCCACAAGTGCATCTTGAGTAGAAATCCAACCGTCTTTGCTTGACGGCTTAGCATCAGCTTTCAGACGAGAGCAGGCCTCTGGTGTAAAAGAGAAGATACATGTCCGCATTCCCGGTATGGCCACAGCCGCTGCAGGAATGGTAGTAGGCAGACTGACAGCATCCTTGGCGACAGTGAGATTCTCCTCCCAGTGCAGCCCAAGTAGCTTCCAGAGCTCAGGTCTTCCCTTCAAACGGTCAAAGGTTTCAGGAGAAGAAGGAATCTCATGGAGTGCCGGATGACGACCATTGGATTCTGGGAGAGCATCCAGTGGAGAGGGCGTCGAGATGCCCTGAAATTCTCGGCATTCTTGAGCCCAATATTGGACTACCATAGCGCCGCCCCATGCATCCGTAAGCGCGTGCGCAATATACATGGTGAATAAACACCCGCCTGGAATCCAATTGACTTGGCCCATAAGCACCTTTGTCGTGGAAGCAATCCCTGTGGTGTACGGCGCGACAAGTGCTGGGTCAAGCCAAGACAGAGGCATGCCTGCTTCTCGAACTTCGTCATAGCTGTGCTTCCACCCACTTTCAGGAGATGAAAGATCTACCACAGCGAGCTGCAAGTCTGCAGGGGGGTCTGGAACAACGAGTTTCAGTGAGCCTGGACGTACATCTGGGCTATCGTCACGGACAATATCACCGCCCATGTAGGGCCGAGATTTGAGCAATCTGGAGAAGCCACCCTGGAGAACTTCCAGCGCGCGGTCCCTCTGGGACTCCTCGCAAGGAAATCCATAGATGATTGCATGGTAAAGTGGGGGGATGACCTCGTCCAGAGGACCGAATTCGTATGACGTGGGGAGAAGCATGGTAGCAATCAATGGAACGGGGATGCAAATTTGGAGTATGTTGTCACGGCTGAAATCCGTCCGACGATGCGTGATGAGCTTTAAAATGTTTTGATCTTATTGATATTGCAAGCGACTAATACGAGAAGTGAGGCCAAGCCAACCAGTTACTTAGAGGAGTAAGCACTCGGCGGGATCTTACACGCAATAGGTCCGTCCAATTCAGCCGGCCCCGGTGGCCGCCCTCATTTTCACCCGGAAATGGTAATGTACCGAAACAGGAACAGCATGCTGGACACTGGCTTACCTGATGGTATCCAAAACAGCAAAGATACATGCTTGCCGTAAGGGTCTTTGCTCCTTGGAGAAAGGAAAGATTCCAAGAAAGAGTTAACTTGAGGTATTAGTCTAATACGTATTCAGTTGATGCTTAATAGACATAGAATATTAGTTAATGCTTCTATACGCAATTTGAAGTCATCAATACATTTCCCTTTTACTACCTTGATATATACCTTATTTACTTTGCACGCATCAGAGCTGTCACAAGATCAACAATCACTCGTTTGTTATACCATCAAGTTGTTTCCAGCCCACAGCCTATGCTCTGTCACCAAAATGGAGAGCCCAAAGACCATGCCCATCGCCATCATCGGCATGAGCTGCAAGTTCAGTGGAACAGCCACCTCTCCTGAGCAGCTCTGGCAAATGGTCGCAGAAGCTCGCAGCGGCTGGTCCACATTCCCCAAGGACCGTTTCAACGGTGATGCCTTTTATCATCCCATTTCTGAACGCCTTGCTACCACTCAAGTCAAAGGCGCGCATTTTATCCAACAAGACATTGGACTTTTCGATGCGTCGTTCTTCAACTTCTCTGTTGAAGTAGCGGCGACTATGGATCCCCAGGTCCGGTTACAGCTTGAGTCTGCTTTCGAAGCTTTTGAGAATGCAGGTCTTGCGATTGAGACGCTAGCTGGATCTGATACTGGTGTCTTTGCAGGAGAGTTTGTCAAAGACTATTATGATAGTCTGATGAGAGATCCAGAGACCATTCCACGTTTTTTCGTCACTGGTAACGGTGTAGCCATGATGAGTGCAAGGGTATCTCACTTCTTTGACCTCAGAGGACCCTGTCTTACACTGGATACTGGGTGCTCAACAGGTCTTACTGCACTACATCAAGCCTGTCAAAGCATTCGATCCGGCGAGTCCAAAATGGCCGTTGTTTCAGGATCGAATGTCCTGTTGAACCCCGACATGTTCAATCAGATGTCAGCTACTGGACTGCTCTCCAAAGAGGGCAGGTCATTCTCGTTTGACAGCAGAGGCACTGGCTACGGTCGCGGTGAAGGTGTCGCCACGCTTATAATCAAGCCTTTGGAGGATGCTCTCCGGGATAACGATCCTATTCGGGCTGTTATCCGAGAAACAGCGTTGAATCAGGATGGAAAGACCCCAACCATCACTTCGCCTAGTGAGGAGGCACAACGGGCTCTTATGAGAGCTTGTTACGACAGAGCCGGTCTAGATCCTTCAGAGACGGCGTACATTGAGGCACATGGAACCGGCACAAGGACAGGCGATCCCATCGAGGCTCGGGCTATACATTCCGTCCTTGGTGGTAAGCGTCCAAGCAACACTCCTCTCCTTATCGGCTCAGTCAAATCAAATATCGGACATACTGAAGCCGCCAGCGGTCTAGCAGGCGTTATCAAGGTCGTCATGTCCCTTGAGAAAGGCGTTATTCCACCCAACTACGACTTTCAGATCGCAAACCCAAACATTCCTTTCGGTGACTTCAACATGAAAGTTCCAACAACCGCGACACCATGGCCTGAGAACCTCCCACGAAGAGCATCCGTCAACAGCTTCGGTTACGGTGGTACAAACGGCCACGTCATCATCGAAGACGCTGCTCTTCATACCCGTCGAACCCGCCAAGATGAGTCGCGGACTTCAGACTCGTGGAAGGTTTTCCGACTCAGCGGTAAAGATGAGGTCACTACCAAGAACATGCTATCGCAACTCAAGGACTACCTCACCACCACTACCGTCAGCAATAACAAGGCGTTGCTGGACAGTCTCGCATATACGCTAGATCAACGACGAACGAAGTTTGCATGGAACTCAGCGGTGGTAGCCAAGACGAAGGACGAGCTTATCACCGCTTTGGATCCAGCTGCAGTGCCTCTTGCTAGGTCGGATAGCAAGCCCAGGCTCGGGTTTGTGTTTACCGGGCAAGGTGCGCAATGGCATGCTATGGGTCGGGAACTCATTCTGTCATACCCCGTATTTCGAGAGGCGATCCTTGAGGGGGAGTTGATTCTGAAGGATCTGGGTTGCACTTGGTCTGCTACAGGTATGTTGCGGGAAAGTTGTTCTTTTCAATATTCACTTTACTAACTGGCGTTTGCAGAGGAGCTTCTGAGAGATGCCCAAACCACTCGTGTCAATCAGGTCATGCTCAGCCTTCCCCTCTGCTGTCTCGTACAAATGGCGCTAGTCCGTCTTCTACGAAGCTGGGGCATCAATCCCACCGCAGTCACTGGCCACTCCAGTGGTGAAGTCGGAGCCGCCTTTGCCGCCAACGCGATCAACATGCGAGAAGCCCTCGCGGTTGTTTGGAGCAGAGGTACTTTGACCGAGGAATTTCAGCGAAAGATCCAACGCAAGGGCGGTATGCTAGCAGCTGGTCTTAGCAGGGCTGAGGCGGCGCCATATCTGGAGGGTCTGACTTGCTCGGGCAAAGCCGTTGTTGCATGCGTCAACAGTCCTTCGAGTGTCACGCTATCGGGAGATGTCAACGCTATCGTGGAGCTTGACATCAAACTGAAGCGTCAAAACATCTTCGCGAGACGGCTCAAGGTCGATGCTGCATATCACTCTGAGCATATGGAGGTCTTTGCAGACTACTACCTGGATTACCTGATGGAGAGGATGTCGAATGACGGAGACTTTGACGGCGTCGTCTTCTCTTCGCCTACCACGGGTAAGCGAATTGCCAAGGCCCAGGATCTTGGACCTGCTCATTGGGTTGAGAACATGGTCAAGCCAGTCGAGTTCCTCGACAGCTTCACAAACATGTGCATCGACACGACCATTCCCGAATCCGACCCGTCTAGAAAGTCGATTGACATTGTGGTTGAGATTGGCCCTCATGGTGCTTTATCCGGACCAATTCGCCAGATCCTACAGACTCCAGAGCTGAAAGGCATCGGAGTCCAGTACGGATCCTGCCTTACTCGAGGCCAAGATGCCGTCATGACGATGCAGAATCTCGCTGCACTCTTGGTATCCAAGGGTTTCCCAGTCAACTTGGACGCAGTCAACTCTCCTTCCAGAACAAGTCGTCTCCCAGTCCTCCATGACCTTCCATCATACCCTTGGAACCACCAGACGCGTTACTGGTCTGAGCCTAGACTCAACCGCCAACACCGTCTACGTGAACACCCTGACCATGATCTCCTCGGTGTTAGAGTTGTCGGCACGAACCCAGCGACTCCAACTTGGCGGCATATCATTCGGCAAAAGGAGCTTCCGTGGGTCACTGATCACCGGGTTCAGTCAACTGTTATCTATCCCGCTGCTGGATATGTCTGTATGGCGATTGAAGGAGCTCGTCAATATTTGGGAGCCAAGAGCAATATGATCACTGGGTTCAGATGTCGTGACATCGATATCGCGAGTGCACTGATAATTCCCGACACGAATGAGGGGATTGAGGCACAGTTGCAACTCCGAAACTGCGATGATGACAACACCTTGGGCTGTGAGGGCTGGTATGAGTTCCACATCAGCTCTGTTACCGCAACAGATGAATGGTCACATCATTGCCGAGGCTTCATCTCCGTCACCACTACTACCGGAGAGTCAGAAAAGCGGATGGTTGACAAACTTAACAAGATGAGCTTCGAGAACAAGATAAGTGCCAAGCCCAGCCAGATCTTTGAGTCGATCCATCGTCTTGGTGTTCAGCATGGACCCATCTTCCAGAACTTGACTCAAGTGGAAGCAGACGACGAGTCACAATCTCTGGTGAGATTCAAGCTCAAGAACACTGCGGAACTCATGCCGGACCAATATGAGCATGAGCACGTGCTGCACCCGACCACGCTTGACTCAACCGTTGTGGCTGCATTCACAGCCCTTCCCGGGGCGGGATTGAACCAGACTACCGGCATGATTCCACAGCATATTGGAAGCTTGTTTGTCAGTGCCGACGCTCCGCATGCTCCTGAAACTCAGTTACAGGTTCTTACCAACATCTCTGAGTCCACTCCTCGTGGCTTCATGTCGTCGAGCATCACTTGGGCACAAGATGGATCACGCAGGACCCCCGTTCTCGAGATCGGAGATTTGTACTTCAAAGCTCTCGGGGATACCGGTAATGCAAACAGTGATGAAGGCTCGGGTAAGCTTTGCGCCACTGTCAAGTGGTCGCGAAGCCTTACGTATGTTCCCAATGAGGACCTCAAGGAGATGATCGCTGGCGTCTCAAAGCCTGAGAATCTCGACTGGTTATCGGACCTGAAGGTCGCAGCATTCTATTTCATCCGCCTTGCTCTAGAGAACCTGGACGACGCGGATGTCGACAAGCTCACGGGCGCTCACCGGAAGTTCTACGATTGGATGGTCCAGCAGAACAAACTCGCCAAACTCAACGAGCTCGGCGCTCAAAGTCTAGCCTGGCTTCTTGCAAGCGACGAGGACCGAGAGGCGCTGGTTACATCTCTCAGACACCACAGCGTTAGCAGCCAGATGCTATGCAGGGTTGGAGAGAACATTGTTCCCATCCTGAAGGGCGAGGTCACTGCTCTTGAGCTCATGCTCGAAGGCGGTCTGTTGTACAAGTTCTACGAAGAAGACATGAGGGTCGTCCGATCACATGAGCACCTGAAGAAGTATCTCAGCATGTACGTGCATGAGAACCCACGGGCCAATATCATTGAGCTCGGTGCTGGTGTTGGTGGTTGTACGCAGGCGGCCCTCCAAATACTTGGAGGTGCCGACGAACCTCAGTTCGCGCACTATGACTTCACCGATATCTCCGCAGGATTCTTCAGCACTGCGCGCGAGAGGTTCTACAGCTTTGGAGACAGGATCAACTACCGCAAGCTAGATCTTGAGATCGACCCTTCAGAGCAGTCATTCGAGACGGGCTCATACGACTTGGTGATTGCTTGCCGAGTCCTCCACGCTACCAAGCTCATGTCCAAGACCATGTCTCACGTTCGCAAGTTGCTCAAACCAGGTGGCAAGCTCATCATAATCGAGGACACTACCAACTCTCTAGATCATCAGGTAATCTATGGAGTTTTGCCGGGCTGGTGGTTGGCTGAAGAGGATGACCGGAAGCACGGCGCGACTATGCCGGTTACTACTTGGGATAGTATTCTCCAGCACTCTGGGTTCAACTCGCTTGAGTTGGAGGTACCTGCCTTTGAGGAGGAAGAGTATCAGTCATCGAGCTTCATGGTGTCCACCGCGGTAGCTTCATCTCCAGCGTCGTATGATCCCATCATATATGCAGTGCATTCTAGCCGCGAGCCACCAGCAGAATGGATCAGCACTCTCGGAGAGGAGATCTTCAAGTTGACTGGATCTCGCTTGGAAAGTGTGCAGTTGGGATCAGTCGATCTCACCGACAAAACATGTCTCTTCCTCGAGATTGAGGAGCCTATGTTGGCGAGCCCATCCGCTGAGAAGTACGCTGAGCTTCAAGCCATGCTTTTGACGTCCAAGGGTGTACTTTGGGTCACACGTGGAGCAGCTGTTGACTCTCAGCAGCCAATGTTGGCTCTCAGCCAGGGACTTCTACGTGCTCTCCGGTGCGAGAACCCAGCCAAGCGTTATATCTCTCTGGATCTCGACGCTGCTCGGGACCCTTGGACAGCAGCGGATACCTCGGTTATCTCGCGTGTTCTTCAGTCAACCTTTGATCTTACAGTTGAGACTTCACCTATTGACTTTGAGTACGCTGAACGCGGTGATTCGATCCAAGTACCTCGTCTGATGGAGCGGCCCGACCTGGATGAAATTGCCACTGGATCTGGAGACCCTGAAGTGACACTGCAGCCTTTCCTGGAGAGCGATGAGCTCCACCTCGAAGCAATCAACTCTGGCGATCTAAGCAGTCTCGCTTTCCGGTCATCTACTGGTAGAGAGCCACTACCAACCGACTTTGTCGAAATCATCCCCCATGCCTTTGGTGCAAACCAGAGCGATATCTCAGTGGCACTCGGCCAGGCCGATGACTCTGTGGCAGGGCTCGAAGTGGCTGGCACTGTGACAAGGGTTGGCAACAGTATCACTGACTTGTCGGTCGGCCAGCGTGTATGTGCACTCGTGCTACAGGGCTCTTATAGTAACTTGGTTCGCGTGCCAGCCACGAATGTTGCAGTGATCCCTGACTCGTTGAGTTTCGAGGTCGCGGCTACATTGCCTATTGCGTTTGTTACCGCCTACAGCGCCTTATATGAGTTTGCTCGCTTGCGACAGGGAGAGACAGTACTCATCCATAACGCAATGGGAGACATTGGCCAAGCAGCAGTATGCCTGGCAAGACTTGCTGGAGCCGAAGTCATCACGACAGCCTCAACGCCGGAAGAGCATACACTTCTTTCCAAGGCGCTGGATGTACCTGTGACGCACGTCTTCTCATGTTCAGATGCGTCGTTCGCGAGGGGCATCATGGAGCTCACCAGCGGCAAAGGTGTCGACGTAGTTCTCAGCTCGCTTTCTGGCGAACTTTTACGCGAGTCATGGAACTGCATCGCACCATTTGGTCGTTTCTGTCAAATTGGCAAGCATGATGCTCAGGCCAATCGTACTATGGAAATGACCCCCTTCCAGCGTATGACCTCCTTTGCTACCATTGATGCGGTTTACCTTGCCCAGCACCAGCCCGACGGCTTCCACCGGGTGCTGGCAGAAGTTGCTACTTTGACGAAGAAGCAGCGCATTTCTCCAATCGAACCTATCACTACATTTGGCATTTCTCAGATCGAGCAAGCCTTTGCGCATTTGCAAAATGGTCATCAAACTGGCAAGACTGTCATCACCGTCAACCCTGACGAGCAAGTGAAGGTCATTTTACCTGAGCTCTCGGCACAGCTTTCGCCCGACCGCAGCTATCTGATCGTCGGAGGTATGGGCGGTATTGGCCAGGCTATCAGCAAGCATCTTGTACAGCTTGGCGCGAGAAATCTCATCCTTGTTTCTCGAAGTGCTGAGAAGCAGATTGAGTCATCACAGGCATTCCTCAAGGATTTGAAAGCGTCTGGGTGCACTGTTTGCGTGAGAAGCTGCGATGTTACAAACGAGGCTGATCTTCAACGCGTTGTGGCAGAGTCCGAGCAGGAGACTGCTCCCGTTGGAGGCGTGATTCAAGCTGCAATGGTTCTAAGAGTAAGTCACTCGGCCTAACAATAGTGGTGATCGTTTCTAACATCTTGGCAGGACACTATTTTCGACCAAATGTCTTTTGAAGACTACACCGCTGCAGTACGCCCCAAGGTCATGGGTACATGGAATCTCCACAACCAGTTCATCCGCCACTCTCTATCCTTCTTCATCGTCCTCTCCTCCTTCGTTGGAGTCGGTGGCAACGGCGGCCAAGCCAACTACGCTGCTGGAGGAGCCTTTGAAGACGCTGTTGCTCGTCATCGCGCCGCTACAGGTCTGCCCTCCGTTACCATTGACTTGGGCGCTGTCAAGGAGATCGGTTACCTCACCGAGAATGAAAATGTTGCTGGTCGACTTGCCAGGTTGGGCTATAAGGCACTCGGTGAGAAGGAGGTGCTTGCTCTCGTTGAGGCAGCTATCAAGAAACCTGTTCGCGACACCGAAGCAGCTCAGATTGTGACTGGTATTCTTGGCAGCGAATGGGGCAACGCTCCTTGGGCCAATGACCCACGCTTCGCAGGTTTGAAGCCAGTCACATCAACCACTGCTTCAACCGGTGGCGTCAAGGTAGCTATTGATCTCAAAGTCCAGCTCGCAACAGCAACGTCTTTACAAGAGGGCACTGATATGATTGTGGCTGGTGTTGTTCGCAAGATCTCCGAGATGTTCTCAGCGGCTGAAGATGAGATTGACACGAGTGCGCCTCTTTCTCGATATGGTGTTGATTCACTCGTTGCTGTGGAGATACGAAATTGGCTTAACAGTTCTACAAAGGCAGATGTGTCGATATTTGATGTTATGCAGAGTCCTTCGTTGGTTTCGCTTGCTGGGAAGGTAGCTGAGAAGAGTCAGGTTTTGGGTGAGATTTCTAAGTAGTGGGTATTGGGCTTTCATAATTTTGTTTTGCTTGTCTTTAGATACATTGTTTCTTTCGTTTCCTATGTAACATATCTAGAATTCAAGTTATTTTCTGACATACAAATTGGCAATCTTGCGTGGCTTAGACTACCTTTAAATTGATGATCAGCTCCAAGGAAGACCGCAGCCATGACCATAGTGACTCTCTATAACCCCCTACTACATTTAAAACCCGTGTTTAAATATAAATTAGTTCATTGGTGAGTTAGTTTGCTTGAGTATCGATCAGATACCCAGCTAACATATCTTCCATAGTCACCGTGGAAGCTTCTAGCTAGAGGTTTATGTCGTGAAAAGTGACATTGTTTTTTATCACCATTCTGTGTATTCACTACCTGAAGGTAACTCTTGTGGCTTACAATCTTTCCCATAGCCATCTACTTGATACGCTGGTTTCAACAACTCTCCTTGCTCTGGTCGCTCTCGGTCAGCTGCCGCTCCTCAGGCTAATATCAAACATCCTACACCGAGCGCTTCAATGAGATGTGAATCCTCATCCTGCTTTATTGAGTTCGGGCGGCGGCTTTCCTGTCACGGGTCGGGGGTTTTCCCTTTTCGGCCATAAATGCGATGTATCCTTGTAGTTCAGCGAAGGTATCGACCCGTCAGCCTGTTCCAGAGAATTCCGGACATCCGTATGAGGAGGCAACTGGCTGTTGCTGATTAGAGCCTCGAGCCAGATCAGGTTTGTGTCAGCAATCTCATGCAAATCGGGTTTCGTATGTTCGCGACTCTTGATTCTTGTAGGACTGTATCCAATAATAATACAATTGTTACCTTCATCTTCTATCCCCGTCGTCAAGAAACACTGCTACTACCCAGATACTTGCATCTTCTTTTTTTCTTTCAGTGTCGTAACTCTTGCCATGGCTGGTCATCTTTCATCCACGCTCGCCATGTCGCGCCAGTTCGTTGACTCGATTTCTCCAGCTTTTGCAAATGCCACTACCATGGCTAGCAGAATCCACCCAAACATGAAGTCAATCATTGACAACTGGGACCAAGCTTCATCTGCTGCCATCGGCGTAGTAGTCTCCATCCTACTGGTAGCGACCTACACTGCTTGGAAGTTCCTGTTCACAGGTCAAACCTACGCCAACGCTCCTATTGCCTGCATCGACCCCAAACGTCCAAAAGGAACACTCCCAAAGGCACGTGAAAGGTTTCGAAGCGATGCCATCACCATGTTGCAGGAAGGCTACCGTCAGTTCAAAGGTCGGCCATGGTACGTCCCTAGTCCTTTAGGAGAGCGTTTGATGATCCCGAGCAAATACGTCGAAGAGCTGAAGAACGCACCGGTAAACGAGGTCGATTTTGTCGCTACCTTCTTTGAGATGTTTGAGGGCAAGTATACGACTATGGGTAGTCGCTCTACGCTCCATCCACGAGTTGCTAAGCATGAGCTGAATCAGAATATGGGTGAGTTTTGTCTTTCTTTTAGGACCGTTGTAACGAAGGCTGACCATTTATACAGCGGCGGTTCTGGATCCTGTCATGGAAGAGATCAAAGACGCCTTCGAGGAACATTTGCCTGCTACAGACGGTATGTTTAAGTCAATCTGAACAGATTTGACCACACTCGCTAAGGCCTTTTCACAGATTGGAAGCCAGTTCACGTCCACGACGCTATCGTCAACATCGTCGCTCGCGTATCATCACGCATGTTCGGCGGAGTCGATCTCTCACGAAACAAAGAATGGGTCGACTCAACCATCAACTTTGCCCTAGATGGCTTCGTCGGCGCCCAGGCCATCAAAAAGTACCCTCTCATCGTCCGACCATTCGTAGCAAAGTTCATCCCAGCTCTCACAAAGATCAAACAACATCACGCAACAGCCCAGCGGGTCATCGTTCCGATTCTCAAGGAACGAGAAAAGGCTGCGGCTGCGGGCTGGCCTGAGTCAAATGGCAAGCCACCAGCTGATTTCTTGCAGTGGATGCTTGACGCTGCTGTTGGCGATGAGAAGCAGAAGAGTTTCATCGCTCAGATTCAGCTGAAGCTTAGTTTCGCTGCTATTCATACCAGCGCTGCGGCACCGACACAGTTATTGTATGATCTTTGTTCGCTACCGGAGCATATTGGGGGACTCCGAAGTGAGATAGACGAGGCTAGGGCTTCTGGTGGTGGTGAGCTCAACAAGCGGACACTGCTTAAGCTTGAGAAGCTGGATAGTCTGATGAAGGAAGCGCAGCGATTCAACCCGCTACTTCTGAGCAAGTTCCCTGCTCTCCCTTTTCTTTGGTCTCGACTAATGATGAGTAGTTACCTTTGAGCGTATCGTCACGCAGCCATATGTTCTGTCCGATGGCTTCCGCATCCCAGCCAATACGCAAATCGGCGTACCAACACAAGCCATCTCTATGGATCCCGAGCTTTATCCCAATCCCGAGGTCTTTGACCCTCTGAGATTCTACAATCTCAAGAAATCACTTGATGGAAAAGATCCGGGTGCTGCTGGTAAATTGGCATTTGCCAGCTCTAACCATGAGAGCATGGCTTTTGGCTATGGTCGCCACGCGTGTCCGGGTCGCTGGTTTGCGGGTAATGAGATCAAGATGATTATGGTCTATCTGCTGGAGAACTATGACTTTAGACTTCCGGAGGGAAAGACTGGGTTGGAGAATAGGCCGCCTAGTTTGTGTTTTGAGACGCAGTATCTGCCAAACCCTGAGGCTGTTCTTGAGTTTCGGCGACGCAAGGCAGACTAGACTAGTTTCGACAAGTATGTCCTCGTTGTATACTTTTCTTTCTTTGGGAATATCATTACATATTTGACGCCTCTACCTGCAAATTTACCTGATTTTACCTCCGTAATGCCTGCTGCACCTAGATCAAATTGTTTGCTTAGGGAGAAGTCCCGTTGACCAGTCCGGCATGTCATCTAGTCTCTGAAGTACTGAAGTTTTTTTAATTAGTTTACTGAAGCTCCTTCTTCATCCACAGACGTCAAATTGACGCTAGACCTAACACTTTACATATGCATACGACGGGCGGCCTGCCTGAGCTATTTAAGGTGCACACACTGTATATCATTCACTTTCGGAGTATTGTTTCTTTTAGTAATCGCAAAGAATTGCATTTACCGTTCTCGATCCATAAATGGTGGACGGGGCGTATTCAGGGTATAGGCAAGCCACTGGAATCTTGACCAATGTGGATGTCTGGCGCTGATCCTGGATCGGCCACTGCTTACTCCATTGCAGCTACGGGTGCATTCCAGAAAGGGACGGCGCCGTAGCAGAATTGTTGTAGTCCAAATTGGAATTTCTCTTAATTACTTAATTAACAGTAGCAATCTCAAGATACCGGTAAATACTGTGTCAATATCGACAATGACAATCACAAAGACTTCGACTATGACCATGCCATCACTAACCATTAACGACGCGGACATCCCAAGACTCGATGGAGAAGTTGCCATTATTACCGGTAAGCACAGACCTAAGTTTTCCTTGATTGTACGCGCGACTCACGTTGTTTTTCTCATTACAGGAGGCGCTTCAGGAATCGGATTGGCAGCTGTTAGACTTCTAGCTGCAAAAGGTGCTCAAGTGTTCGTCCTGGATCTCACTGAACCAGATGCCAATACAATACCCTCGCCACCTGAGGGAGAGCCGGTGTTGCCAGAAAAAGCCAAGTTCATCCGTTGCGACGTCACATCATGGACAGATTTGCGCAATGCTTTCGACCAGGCTATATCTGAGGCAGGTCGTATCGACATGGCGATTTCTAACGCTGGCGTATCTGAAGAATACGACTACTTTTCGGATCAATTCAATGAGTCAGGAAAGTTGCTTGAGCCTGCTTTTGGAGTTATTGATGTCAACTTTCGCGCGGTTGTCAACTTTGTGAAGTTGGCGGTCAGCCAGATGCGACAGCAGAGAAAGGCCGGCGATGAGACGACAGGACGCATTGTCATTACGAGTAGCGCGACAGCTTATGCACCGGAGCATAACCTACCAGTCTATAGCGCTTCTAAACTTGCCGTAAGTTTATTCCTTCCGCGGGCTAGTATTGAAAGAGCTTACAGGATACCAGACCATCGGACTGATGCGCGGTCTCCGTTCCACTCTTATCATGGACGATATCACCATCAACGCCGTCGCACCCGCAGCAACAATTACCAAACTGCTCCCACAGGACCTCGCAAAGCCGCTCATGGCTGCCGGACTACCCGTGAGTTCAGCCGAGTTTGTCGGTCGCGCTCTGGTCTACTCTGCGACGGCTCAGCAGGATAAGCGCGTTGAAGATTACGGGAAGGATACGCCGGCCACTGGTGGCAAGGGCAGGTGGAATGGCCGAACGATTCTTACTTTGGGTGATCGGTATACTGAGTTGGAGGAACCGTATGCTGAGCTTAGGCGATATTGGTTTGGGTGGGAGAATACGACACTTACCAGGGCTCAGCAGGCGGCTACGGACTTTAGACAGTTTTGAACTCCAGATATTACTACCAGATACTTCACTTCAAGATCACTGGCGGATGCCACGAAGTTTCCCGATCTCCGATGATAAGGTTCTCACTCACGAAATTGGTAGCTGTGTATATATCTGTATAGTGCACGAAGCAATAGAGCCCCAACGAATGACTTCAATATAGATCTGTGCACTACACAGTTTCGATCATCAACCGAGGCTCTCGGTCTCCAGCCGGAACCATCCCTCCTCATTGATAAACTCCACAATCGCCTTCAAATCTGTCGGTGTAACAATTCGCTGCACCCACCCACTCTCGCCATTGTAGATATAATACTGGGCGTTGATTTCAATCACAAAAATGACCTCATTGCTCCTGTACGGTGTTCTGAAGAGTGGCTTGACCTGTCCTTGGATGCCAAAAGGGCTGACAAGATCTGCGACCTCTCCATCTTCGCCCCATTCCGTGTCACTGCCAAAGTCATCGTAGTTGACTGTCCATCCGGTTGGAGGTTTGACCTTTTGAATGTTAGCTATGAAGTTACAGGGTGATGGGTTTCGCACATTGGTGTTGGTGACGGTTTTGCCGTTGACGACTTTTGTTAGAGGGCTCATTCTGTATGCAATGAGGACAGCCAAGATAAATGAAAAGATGACGCCGAGAGACAGAAATCGTGCAATCCACCAGATAGTGGATATGGGCTGAATAAATAGGAATCGCATATTGAGAACGAAGCGCTATTGATGCCAGTGATCAACTGCTTCACTCATGGTCGAGAGCCTAGAACCGCCACCAAACTCGTGGCTGATCTATTGGCCTGCCTGGTTCACTAACTCCAAAACCGTCTCCCTTACAGCATCGGCGTGGCTTGTGGCTGAAGTATTGACGAAGAACGTGTCACAACAAATCAGCAATTCAACCCAATGCCGTCATTGCAGGGCATATTCGGAATCTCGACGAAAAGACAGAAGCAGTGCAACAAGCAAAGAGAATGAGGCATCACGCCATATCCAAAGTCCCTTCACGCTTATGCCTCCCTTGCTGACAGCCTCCCACCGTGGCTGGCTGAATGCAGCGCTATCAAAACAGCTCTCAAGTCAACGCGCCCAGCGAACCATACGGCCCGGAACGGCACGGCACGACGCACGGTGGGCTCCCAATAACGCACCCAAAAGAGTTCATCAGCAGCGTCTTAACCTCAAAACAGCTCCAACCCCCTGTTTTACCAACTGACGCTAGACCAGATCCTCCTGCCAAGGCAAGCCAAGGTATTTCAGCTCAGTACTAAAAGAAGTGGCGCATCCCCTGCACCCGCTGAGGAACCTGAAGGCTACGCCATTCTGCTAGGAATACGATAGTTTCGTAAAGTATTGATTCATGACGCGTAATGATTGGTGTGATGGGCGTTGGGTTAGACAACGGCTGAGAAAAAGTGGCTTGTCACGTACAGGAAGGGATATGTGAGGAGACAAGAGGGTTTTCGTGGAGGGAATGAGAAGAGTGAAAAAGCGAGTCGCCCATGGTTCCGCGTTCTTTTGGACTCGTCGTTCTAGCTCTGCCATTAAAGCCTTTTTTGCCAAGTCAATTGACTGAAATACACCATATTATTGTTCAAAAATATTGCCATTAGATTGAGTCAAAATGTGGATCACGGACGCCTGCAAGGCATTTGTCTTGTCCTTTGTGGCGGTATTCCACTACCCGTCCGTCTCAGACGATGGCCTTCACCAAGATGTCATGACCTTTACCCACGAGCACTCCGCACCAAAACTGGACTACCCATATTTTGACTCGCCCAGTGGTCCTGATCAGGACGGCAAGGTCTTTACATGCAACTACACTGATCTCAAGGGCTGGAAGCCTTGCACGACTGCAGACGATCGCTCGTGCTGGTTAAAGGGTCCTTACGGGCAAAACTTCACTATCAATACAGATTATGAGAATTTCTGGCCTATCGGAATAACAAGAGAGGTAGGTCACGGTGCATCAGCATTGGTTTGCTTTGTTTTCTGACTGGAAACCAGTATCACCTCAATGTCACTGATCAAGCCATCAACGGCGATGGTGTCGATAATCCATTCGGCAAGGTTTTCAACGGCAAGTATCCCGGTCCTTGGATCCAAGCCTGCTGGGGTGATCTCATCAAGGTTACTGTGCACAACCACCTCAAGTACAACGGCACAACCATTCACTGGCACGGTCTACGACAACTCGAGACCTTTGAGATGGACGGTGTCAACGGTGTTACTCAATGCCCCATTGCACCTGGAGACAGCTATACTTATACCTTCCGAGCCGTTCAATACGGTACATCGTGGTATCATAGCCATTATTCTCTGCAGTATGCTGATGGCTTGGCGGGTCCCATTACTATCTACGGACCATCGTCTGCTCCCTTTGATGAGGGAAGGAACCCAATTCTTATCACGGATTGGAGTCACCGAAGTGCGTTCCAGTCATGGCAGCGGGAGCTGGTGCCGAATCCTACGAGACCCATGATGAATGGTGTTTTGATCAATGGCGTGGGTAACTTTGCTGGTAGTTTCCCTCGTGAGCGATTCAACATGACAGTTACCAAGGCAAGTTATTCTATGACACCAGATTGCGTTGACATACTGACCATTAATAGGGCAAAAAGTATGTTCTTCGTGTGATCAACACGTCCGTCGACACAACATGGATCTTCAGTATAGACAATCACAACTTCACGGTCATGTCGACTGATTTTGTGCCAATCCATCCTTACTCAGTCTCTCATATAGTCCTCGGAATCGGTAAACACACCTCCTTCTAATCACCCATTAATAAATAGTCAATAGCCCACTGACGTCGATAAATAGGCCAGAGATATCACATCGTCCTTGATGCAAACCCCACCAACACCACAAAGATGCCTGCAAACCCAGACGGAAACTACTGGATCCGAACCGTCGGAGCAACTCGCTGCAAGGGCTTCGAACCAGGCAACGAACCCGATGAGCGTCAAGGCATTCTTCGGTATAATGCATCAAGCAAACTAGTTCCGACAACGTTCCGAGAAGACTACTCTTTGGAATGTCGAGATGAAGCTTATGAACGACTCAGCCCAGTTTATGAGTGGAATATTGACCCCGTCAAGATCAACTGTAAGTCACCGGCAACCTCAATACTGCATACTTTATTTAACTTTGAGTTAGACACCAACAGTCAGTTCGATATTGGTCTGGCCAAGTACGCCCATAGACCTGAGCTGATGGATAACTTCACATGGTGGGCCTTTGGCGAAAACCCTCTGTGGTTGAACTTCTCCAACCCTACCATTCTGAACCTCAAGAACACTACGTGGGATCCTGACTACGCTGTGGACCTGGTGGTCCCTGATTCGAAGAAGGATAAATGGGTCTACATCGCCATCACAGCGCCTCCAGCTCCGATGAAGACCAAACCCAACAGAGCTTTCGCCCCAGTTGCTCATCCCGTAAGTCACAACGCAACCCTCACGCTACTTAGCCTAACATGTGCTAGCTTCATCTTCACGGTCATGACTTTGCCCTTCTAGCGCAAGGTACCAACTTCTCAGACCTGGACACAGGAAAAGTGAACCTCAAGTTCAACAACCCTCCGCGTCGAGACGTTGCACTGCTTCCAGCGGGAGGATATCTCGTCGTCGCCTTCAAGGCCGATAACCCTGGCTCTTGGCTGTTCCACTGCCATATTGCCTGGCATGCTTCTAGTGGTCTGGCGATTCAGATCCTGGAGCAACAGAAGCTACTGAACAGGATCTTGGACCAGTATCCTGAGAAGATGAAGGAGGTGAACAGGGTTTGTGATAACTGGAATAAGTGGTTCAAGAATGATACGAACCTTTGGAATGCCCATATCTTCCAGGATGACTCGGGTATCTGATTGGCACGATATGAGACAGACTGGAGGCTGAGGGTCACAAGATTGAGACTGGATAGTATGTGAAGACATAAAGAGATTACATTATCAATGAATGATACTGTCAAATGACTGCTAACTACAATCCATCCACCACCACTGTCCGTACTGACATCAAACTCGTTTTATATCGTTCCAAGCAATCATGCTCAAGGGTACGTTACACCAAAAACAGGCGACTCCGACTTATCCCAATCACTTTCCTTCTTCTCATCTCCAAAGATCCTCAGAGCCCTATAAGCAACCTTGTACTTTCCAGCAGGTGCATAACCTCCATCAGCCAACTTTCCATTCCAGACAACAGAGCCCTTGCCCATGGGGTTCCACAAAGTAGGGAAACCAGCAGGTGCACCGAGACTCTTGGCAGTCGAGTTACCAGAGACGGGAATCAGCTCGGCTTCAAGCTTGGCAGATCCAAGGGCAAGCTTCCATGCCAGAGCAGGAGCGGGCTTCTCGTCAGTGGCATTCTGGCCCTTGACGGGAAGAACGAAGGTGGTGTTGGCTGGAACGGGGTTGAGCTCGTCCTTGTCGTTAGACTTGCTGATCCAGGTATCGCCAGAGTCGAGAACACGAGAGTTGTGAAGAGAGCCGGTGAGACCTTGGTAGGGAAGAGACAGGGAGACACCGGTACCATTGACGGCGATGTATCCGGACCAAAGTGCAAGACGCTTAGCATCGAGACCCTCGGGAGGAGTTGGCATGACCTCGATAGTAACAGAATCACCAGCGCCAATGCTGACCTTGGCTTCGCTGAACTTGAGGCTGGCGTGTCCATCGGCAACATCATTGGGGAACTCAGAAGCATAGATGCTGTCCTTAGCAAGAGTATAGACGCTCTTGGTAGGAATGTGGGAGATGCTGAGATCAAGGTCCGTCTTACCAGTGTTGTGGAGAGTGAAGTTGAGAACCTCAGTGAAGTGATCGGTATCGTTGAAAGCCAAGCTAGAGCGGCTCAACAAGAGGGTAGAGTAAGCAGCGTCGTAAGCTTGGATCAAACCACCACCTTGTTGAGGGACAGGAGCAAGATAGTCATAGTACTTGGCACCATCGTTAAATAGGACAGGGTTGGCAGTAGAAGACAAAAGGTTCTCAAGCACCTCAGGGTCAAGGGTACCACGGACCTCGGCGATAAGGGCAATGACAGCAGCGACCAAGGGACAAGCCATTGAAGTTCCAGAAAGGACAGCATAACCGCCCTTCTTGAGAGGATATGTCGAGAGGATGTTTCCACCAGGTGAGCCAAACTGGGGCTTGACGTCGAGTTCCCAGGTAGGACCCCAAGAAGAGTAAGTGCTCACAGCGCCACCGGTGACATTGTTCTTGCTCTCCTCAAGAATGACCTTGCCATCAGAGCCATCGGACATCTCGAGAGTGACGGTAGATCCAGCCTTGAGAAGCTCAACCCACTTGGTACCGACCTTGGATGTGACCATACCAGCAGCAACGATACCCTCAACAGTTGAGACATCGATGGCTGAAGCACCGCTGGCAGCGTTGTTGTAGACAAGGAAGTACTTGGCACCATGCTTAGCAGCGTTCTGAGCCTTCTGAACAAAAGTACAGCTTCCACGACGGACCAAAACGATGTACTTGCTGAGATCAGGAGTATCAGCTGGGTAAGCATCACAGCCGCCGTTAGGAGCAGTAGGATCCAGGTTAGGAGCCCAAAGGGGAAGGGTAACGTTGCCCCAAGCAGCAGGGCTACCAGCAGTTGAACCAAAGTCGATCTTCTTGCTGTTGTTGTCGACGGTGTAGTGAGAAATGTTGAGAAGAGAGACGTAATCGCTGTTGTCGTAGGAAGCGATAGCCATGACCTTGTTACCGTTGGCAGCAGTGCTAGCATAGAACATACCGACATCACCAGAGTTACCAGCAGACACAGTGCAAGGAACACCCTTCTCGACAATGCGAGAGACGGCAACAGCCCAGGGCTCCTCGGACCATCCGCTAGGACCGCCGATGGATGCAGTGATGATATCAGCGCCATCTTGGTAAGCCTGGTTGAAAGCAGCGATGAGAACGTCGTTACCGGCTTCTCCAGAGCATCCGAAGACTCGGTAGGCGCCAAGGGTGACACCGGGAGCAGCACCGGTGAAACCGTACTCGTTCTCTTGGGCGGCGATTGTGCCGGCGACGTGAGATCCGTGGCCTTGGCAATCCATGGGGTCGTCATCGGGATAAACAGCGTTGAAGCCATCGTACTTGTCTCCAACGAGATCAGTACCGAAGGACACGAGGCAGTCACCACCGAAGCATCCACCGAGAGCAGGGTGCTTATAGTCGATCTAATAATGTCAGCCGGAGTTTAAACCCAAGGGTAAACAGACTTACACCAGTGTCGACAACAGCAACCTTGATACCATGTCCAGTAATACCCTTCTCTCGAAGCTTATCAACCTGAGTCATGACATGAGGTGAGAATGTATCTGCAGTATCATTCAAATCACGCTTCTTAAGAGGAGCCTTCATGCCAGGCGTAGCAGTCCACTCAACGCGAGGCTTAGGAATGCTGTAGACTTTGACAGGCCACATATTCTTGACAGCGGGAAGAGCAGCCATCTTGGCAGCCATGTCTTCAGCGGTAGAAACATCGTCAAATTGGATAGAAACGCCCTTGAAGAGGTCGTAATCGAATTTGACGCGTGTGGTGTACTTGTCATCAGCAGTTCTGTAAAACTTGGCAGTATCCTACTACTATTAGCGGATTGACGAATGCGTGAGTGTAGATGCGTACGTGGTTCTCTTCGAATTCGAAGATATAGGCACCTGGGACGTGAGTAACAGCGGTACCCTGTTCAGTGTCTTGAACGGCAGTGGACAGCCCTGCGAAAAGCAGAGCCGCCAATCCTAGACGGACCATAATGAATGAATGTAGTGTGATAAAAAGAGTGACTTGTAAAGAATGACAGAAGCAATAAAGAGTGTGGAGCAGTCAAAGAGCGACAGGATACCAGAACGAGTGGTTGAAGACAAGACCTTGGCAGATCAACAGCGTTAAGACAACATTATATAGGCTACACGGAGTTTCCCATCCTGTATGGATTTACTGTACATGTCCATATCAAGCAACCCCGTCTATATGCAGGAACATGTGATGACCCAGCGATAAAAAAGTCAAACCTGCATGACCTCCCATAACTGCTTCAAATCAACTCCAGAAGTTCCAGAGCAATTACCATAAGTTCCCTCGCTCTTATCAAGAGACCTACCAGATTAAAGTTAGCGCAGGGAAGATCGGACTAGCTGATCGAATGAGAGTCTCGATGCTAGCCTTGGCGTTCAGGGGAAGTGCAGGGATTAGCGTTGCAGTCGCGCGGGTTGGGTGGTCGAATGGAGGAGTTTAGTCCGTGGAACCTTTTATCGAAGTGCCGGGACTCCGCTGGTGATCCGTAATTTTAATGATATATGCATGTATGTCGATTGATAGAGCAGGTCGAGGAACTGTTTGAGGGGGGCCTTTTTGTCCGCGGGCTAGGGGTTTCCTATCGGGGTTAGGAGAGATGGTGACATCGAGACGCGGGATTTCTCCGCAGATAGCGGAATGGATGGTGCATCGTCAATCATGATAGATAGAGTTATGATGCCATTGTAGTAGTACAGGCGATTAAAGGCAATTGTGAGAATAGACTTCGGCTTATGGATGATCTCCTTATTCTCGGACATTTGCAGCGTATCATATGATTTTCTCCGAGTAGGTTTCTTACTCGTGTAAACTGTAAAGCTAGAATAAACTTTCGTCTTACCCTGTAAGAACTCTATCTGACGGAAATATGAACCAAATATGTAACCTAGCGAATCGCAACTCCCTTAAGTCGAAAGTTTCAAGGTTTCATCGGTCCGTTGATGGTGTTTTTATTGCTAGATTGGCGTTGTTGGGTAATAGAAACAGTGTGCAGAAATGGTGAGGCATTGCGCTGGTTTCTTATTGATACCCACCATGTATATTCTGTGAGGACAAACTCGGTCAAGCTCTGGTGAGCTTTTCTAATAATGACGCCACGCCCAACACCTTTTCCTCTTCATATCTCCTTCCAATGATCTGTACTCCAATGTCAAGCCCTTGCATTGCCTCAGGATCGTAGAGTCCCCGTATCCACTCATCAATCGCATTGCGAGGCGCATACTCATGCAAGTAACTATGACGCGCTTCCTCAGTTGCAGCGACATAAACATCAGACGATGTTGAATCTTCAGACTTTCCGAATTTTGCGAATGGAAACGACATGGCTGTGTAGTCAAGGAAGTTCCATATCTTGGCATAGCCGGTCCATCGGCTCGACCTATGCGGGACAGCCGTATGAGGCGATACTGAACTGATTATAACGTCGACACATGATCCTTCGTCAGCGGCATTCCACTTCTTGTTGTAAGCTTCTTGGGCCGCTGTCTTGCGACGGTTGAGTTGCCAGTACTCATACACCGATATAGGTTTGGACGAGTTGACGAGCGCCTCGACATGGGCAATCATCGGCTCGCCTGCGACTGCGACCTCAGTCTTGATATCCTCTCCACCATCTGCACGGTAGAATTGGTCTTGAATTTCGATGCAGCTTGAATGATCTGCTGTACTCCACGGAATGACTTTATGCCCTGCCTTTTCGAATATTGCTACTGCACGGTGCACAGCTTCTTGGATTTCTGGATGAGGTCTCACGACCCCATCGTCTAGAATGACACCGATTGTGAGTTTTCGCTTCTGAACATTGTAGAAATCGTGTTGTCGCCATGGAATGGGGACGACGTTTGGGTCGAGCCTCCACGGTTCTGCGAGTAGACATTCTTTGGTCAAGGTGATAAGGTTCGAGAGCACTGGACTCATGGGACCAATTGATGAAGGAACATGAGACTGTCCCTCGTGAGAGTTCGCTGCACCGGAGTATGAGAACCGACCAGACGAAGGCTTCAGTCCGAAAAGACCGCATAAGTGACTTGGAACACGAATTGAGCCTCCAATATCAGTTGCCCAACCACCAAGTGATCCAGACATTCGCATCAGAGTAGCCTCGCCACCTGATGAACCACCTGGCGAAAGCTCGGGTTTTCCGGGATATGTAGTCAGTCCCCAGAGAGGGCTTTCAGTCTCACCATACATGATGCTTTGAGGAATGACTGTCTTGGTTATAATGATTGCACCAAGATTCTCGAGGATAGTCACCATGACGGCATTGTCGCTGGCGGGCTTGAATGAGCGACCAACATAGCCTAGAGTTGTATCGACGCCTGCGATGTTGAATTGATCTTTTACTGAGACCGGAATGCCGTGAAGAGGACCGATGAGCTTTTGGTGCTTTTTGAGGTACTCATCGAGATATTTCGCGCGTTCAAGAGCAGTTTCGAAAAGAGGTTCGCTGAGGCAGTTTGCCTAAAGCATGTTAGTCATTGCCGCGTTTGTAGTTACTACACGCCTACTTCTTTGTGTGAAGTAATGGCCCTGCGAGGAAGTCAGCAATGGGAATTGGTGTACAAGGCAGGAGACTTACCTGCGAATTGTAATAGAGACCAGTTTCTCTGCTGTTATCTGTCCTGTCTTTAATTGTTCGAGAAGGGAAGAAATATCGGCATGTTCTGGGACAACGCTCTCGTCGCTCACAGCGGAAAGCTGAGCCTCGCAGCTATGGATGGCACCATCGCGATCCTCCCTTTTCTGCTTCACGGTAGTCTCCCAATACATGTCGTATAAGTAACTCCCGAACTCAACAAGTAAAAATTACAGAAATTTACTAAGGAAGTTCTCGAATGTTAAAATGCCTCGTTTAAAGGGAGAGTCGTCAGGAAGCTAAGCTAGCGGTTCTAGGACTGGCAGTTGATTGTTTGATGATAGAGATAAGAGGGCCCCTCCGAACTCGGCACTGTATCCCCGAAAACGCCCCCGCGCGGCAATTTCAAACCCGAGATGCATTTTAATTCGCATTTCGCATTTGGAACAAAGCGGGAACTTTGCCAACCACTACCCCAATCTATCGTGACTGACAGTATCAACTACTTACATAGTCATAACAGACCTGAAGCGAACCTTTCCGCTCTCCATCTTCTCAAAAGCCTCTCGGTGCTCCGTCGCAAAGTCAAACTTCTCAATGATACACTTGATACCATGCGTATGCGCAAACGCAATAGCATCCTCCGAATCCTGTTGATGTCCAGTATTCCAACCATGCACGCTGAGACCTTTCATGATCATGTGAACGGTATTGAACTCAACGGGGCCAAGAGGTGACAGAACAACTAATTTGCCCTGAGGCGCAAGACCGGCAGTAAGAGGGCTGACTGCCTCTGCGTTTGGCGCCGTTGACAGGATCATATTAGCGCCTCCAAGCTTCTGCAACGCATCACAGGGGTCGCCTTTCCTGGAGTCGATGTAATGATGGGCACCTAGCTTCATTGCAAAATCCTTCTTCTCGCTCCCAGCACTCATCGCAACGACTGTATATCCCATCTTGGAAGCATACTGGAGCGCCAGGTGACCCAGTCCTCCCAGACCCTGGACGGCAACAAGTCCGCCTTGGAGTACACCCATGTTGCGAATGGCGTTGAAGACAGTGACTCCAGCGCAGAGGAGAGGAGCGACTTCAGCTGGGTCTGCGTCGGAAGGGATTCGAACGGCAGCTTCGGCGTGAAGCAAGACATATTCAGCGTAACCACCATCCATGGTCACGCCGTTAATGACACCGTTGCTACACAGTTGAAACAGTCCTGTCTGACAGGAGCGGCATGTTCCGTCATGACCTTATCTCATATCATTAGTCAACGATCACACAAAGCTAGAGATGGATTGAGCCTTACCGCCATGCCAGGCACCACCAACTCGTTCACCAACCTTGACGTTCTTAACGCCATCACCGACAGCAACGACGTCTCCAACGGCTTCATGGCCCGGTACACGAGGAAATAAATCTCCAAAACGACCTTGCCGCATCCACGAATCAGAGTGGCAGACGCCGCATGCAAGGACTTTGACCAAGATGAAGCCTGGGCCAGGTTGCTGAAGTTCGACTTCTTTGATGGCGAGCTTGGAGCCACTGTTGTCAAAGGATGCGGCTTTGTAGGTTTTGGGGAGAGACATGTTTGCAGGAGAGATGTGAAGAGCAGATCGTGTGCTGAGATAAAAGTGTTGGGCGTTTTGATGAGGCACCCATATCTGCGGTCTTGTACTCTTATATACACGATTTCACTTGTTTTATACGCTCGGAAGTATCTCATAATAGCTCTGAGCCTCTGCGCCAAGAACGCCGTTACTGGGCGTGTTATTATGTCGGTGCAAGTGAAGTTGCGTCGCAGTCAGCTTTGAGAACCGAGATCGAGAGCCGAGCACCGAAGAATGCCAACGCGCTTACAAATTGTTGAAAATAAGTACAACACAGCCTGTGAATTAACCATGGTGTCAGTATTATGACATCAGTAGGCTCTGCTAGAGTAATTAGACTCAGATAGGTTATAATTACAGAATGTCAGGCGGCTCTTCAATCCCACGTTCCTCCATAAGCCAGTCAAAGTTATCTAGCGCACTAAAATACGAGAAATGATCCCAGCTACCAGCGAAATCGAATCCTTCAAACTCTGTTACTGGCTGAGTTACAGTCGGATGATTCAGAATATGATCAAGGACCTTCTTTATCACTGCTCTGGCATTGTGCGCAACTGAACAGTGTGTTTGTGATGGACATGAAGTCTTGAGATAACCCAATAGAAGGCTGAGTTGCTGAATGATTGAGGATCGAGAATACGTCTCGCCCGCAATGATACTTTCATGCTGGGACATGGTCACTGGAACGGGTTCTATGAGCTCCATACACAAGACGGCTCCGGCGAGGGTAGCATATCCCATGATCTAGCTGTTGTCAGACCAGACGAATTGAACTAGGGTAAAAGCAGACCAACTTACTATCCATCGGCATTTACCTTGCAAAACAGCCCATACATGCTTCTGAGCCCAGAAATTCAACGTCAAAACGACCATCTCGAAACTGGTTCGCAAAAGGTCATTTCTTGGATGACCGTGCTTGACGAACAATCGCTGGATGAGGAAACTATTGAGCAAATGGTCTAGTCTTATGAGCAGCTTTGGATACCCTATCTCAAGGTCTATTTCTGTTATGTCTTCTGTAGTAGGATCCCAGATAAGGTGCTGAGGGAGTTGCCTGTAGAGTTCAAGTTGTTTCGCTTTTAGATCCCTATTTGTGGACCAAACATCAGCCGCCGAGCTGTTGACAGTGCTACTGGGGTTTCGCTCACATGATATCTGTGACCCTGTAATATCCGTCCTGAGCGTGTACAACTTCGAGGATCTCGTCTCTCACCAACGCAATCTTCATGCGGACACGCAAAAGCGAGCTCGAGTAGATTCGGCCATCTGTGTTCCATCCATCCTGATCAAGGCGTTGAGATTGCCTCTGGAAGGAGTGTTTGTCCGACAGTAAGTCTGATTCTTTTAGGTCAAGTGGCCACTTGATAGAACAGAATCTGCGTGTAAGGAGAGGCGGTCTTCCAACAAAGGTTGCCAGAAACTTGTCAACTATGAAGATCTGGCATCCGATACGCCTGCGGATCTCGGTAGGTACTGATGATATATTCGGTGATGTTGACTTGGCTCGATTGTCATGAAGACCGGAGAATGTTAACATTGCAACTGTTTCGGCATGAAACTTCCAGTATGGCAGACCTACACTGGTCAGAATTATCCGCAGATGAACAAGAGGGTTCTGGGAAACTTACTGGTCTCGCCATGCATCCACGCATGGAGGACAGATCGCCTGTACATCAGAAACAGCATAAGTGTACCAGAACTCCCGCCCATATTCGCAAGGGTTATACAAGAAGCGCAGTAGTCGGTGCACTGGCGTATGATATTCTTTGACTCTTCATTCGAAGTGGCTGATATCTCGCTCAGAGCTGTGTAGAGAAACATAACGCCAACAGTCTCCCAGCGTAGATTCTCCCCCGAGAAGCTTTCTATCCATGCAGCCGGGTCATCCTGGTCCTCCCTAAGCGTTTTTCGTGTGTTAATACATATTCTGCTCCCCATCTCACGAAGCTTTGCTGTGTTGCTTTTGTCGCAAAGATAAGACCCGAAGCTGTCCCAGGTACTGGTTATGAGTTTATCACCGATGCTTGCTAACCAGCCATCGTCAAGACTAACCTTGGGTCTAGGTCTAGATATGAGAGGCTTTTCGGGCAATGCTTGGAGGACTTTGATAGCGAGTTGGCTTGCTCCTTGATCCATATTCACCATTGTCTGTATCTCCGCCACTGATGGCGGAGCCGACATCGATGGTGAAAGAGGAGCATCAACATCTACAACTGGAGGACCTTGCGCAGCCAGATTCGCCTCAGTCTCCTGATATGCCGCAGGAAAGCTGGTAGGTCCAAAGAAGCCCTGCGGAGGTCGAGCCGCAGGCGAACTCCATAGCCCATCATCAGGCCCGAAGTTTCGGGTTTGCCGGGTTGAAGATTCGGCGGCCCCGGCGTTCAGAGCCGATACCCCGGACACTGGCTGCTGAGAGTGACTTGTGTCAGAGGGACGGTCAGGCAACGCATAGTAACACGCAGATGCACCATTCGGCCGTTTCCTACAACGGCGACATATTGGGTAACCGTGGTCGCACGCCACCTTTCGGCGCCGGCATGGCTCGCATGCTTGCTTTTTGCCGTTACGCCGAGTAACGAGTGGACTAGACATGATGACGGTCTGAATTTGGCTCCTGCGCTGATTGGAGCAGCTGTTGAGTGCCGAGATATTCTGTGAGTGTTGTTTGTAGGCTGGGGATTGAAGATGTCAGCAGATGGTGCTGACAGCCAAGACCGAGCTCCGAGGGCCGAGACAAGGGTAATGTGTCATGTACCGGTCAAAGTCAGCCGGAACATTTTACCTAGTACTTAGTCGACTTCCATTCGGTACCCTAAGCCAGAAGCTTGAGGCTAGAAACGGACTAGCAAACCGTTGTGCCGCATACATACATCCTTGTGTAGTTCAAGCTGGAGGCGAGACTGGCGAAAACTGCGCTGGCATTACTTCGGGCTGTCCTCGAGACTGGTGGTTTGTCACTGAAGCATGCAGATTCATGAGAGGGACCAGGGCGTGGCTTAACGAAATGAAACACCGATTCATACTCAAAGTCAAATAATACATTAGCCATCCACTGAGCTCCGTAGGGTATTCCAATCAATCTCTTCCAACTTCTCAGCGTAACATTTCCTGATGTTTCTATCCCGTCCCCAATCAAGTTTATAAAAACTCAGAAGTTCTTTCCCCGCCGATTCCAGTATAACTATCCGTAGGTTGCCCATTATCTTGTCCCAAATTTATCACCCAAGCTCAGGACCTTCCATATTGCATTTCCAGAATGCAGTCAAATGTAGTAGCAGGAGCGTATTCTTTGAAGATGACGATTGATTCATGTCCAGATAGATCTTGCCGTTTATAAGAGCGGTAAAAGATGAAATCACATGTATCCGCCCGTGATATGCGTCAGCCAGCCTTTTACGCGTTTTGAGACTGGCGACGCGTCGTCTTCGTCGTCATCCTCGGCAGGTCGCTTCTTAGACTCTGGGGCTGACAATTGCTGATTTAATGCCTCATGGGCTGGAATTTCTTCACTCGGTATCTCTCGGCTTGGCTTCTGATGTTCTTTTGCCAAGGTACTCATGTCGCTGGCCGATGCGCTCTCGCCTTGGTCAGGCGCATGATCGAAATCGTATATGGGCTCATCTGACAATTCTGAGGATACGTCAGAGCTAAGTTCGATTATCGGCACGTGATCCTGCCGATCGCGAAGCTGGTATCTGCTGCCTTCATTCGTAGGGACCTTTTGCAGTTCACGAGCTGGTTGTTGTTGCTGGGGAAGAGAATACCGAGGTAATTCTGGTTCCTCTGGTTCTAAAGAAGGTAATGACTGCTGTTGTGATTTTGGTTTCGGTTTTGGAAGTAAGCCCGCGAGGGTATGACGTCTGATTTCTTTGGTGGTTTCTCGCAGATGAGCGGCCAATTCACTGTGAGGGTCTAAATGCCAAAGAGTGCGCTCGATAGTAGCGCGCAGCATGTGAAGATTCCCTTCCTCGTGAGCCGCGCGCTCAGCGGCGGTGAGCTTGGCCATGGCAGCTTGGGCTTCTCTTCTGGTGGAGGGTCGGTAGAGTGAGCTCATGAAGTGAGGGGACGTGACAGGGACAGGGACAGGTGGGGACACGTGTTTGTAGCGATTTAGGTGATGCCATGGGTATTTTGATTAGATTTCATGCAGTCTCGATTTCTGTTCTGAGTGAAGATTTGAGGTTTTGTCTTCTTGTCATGTCTTTTGAGGTTGAGGCTGGCGTGAATAGGGTTGGACGATCGGTAATATTAAGAGGTTGGTTTTATTTTTCAAGCGTCTCCACTCGGGATCTTTTATTTATTATGCATGATGAGCTGTCAATTCTACTGGAGCCTGAAAAACCGCGTGGTAGCATCCTGTGGGTCCTGTTGATAGCGATAAACCAATCAACCCTAAGATGACGACCACTGATGACTCATCCCTGATTCACGCTATGACGTCTTCAGTCTAGGCTGACCACTCAAAGCACGAATACTAAGTGTTTCAGGTCTCCACTAAGCTGTTTTGAGATCATCCAAGTCAGCCTCAGGGTAGCTTTATCTCTTTGCCTGGTTTTATCAACCATGGAGATAGCTAGACAAGTCCTTTAGTTATGTAACTGACCGTATTAAGTATTTCTCTTAAGATATAATTGTGGTAAAGCCAGTCTGGTGCTAAAATATACTGAAAAGTGACACTAAAACGAAATCGGAAGGGTTTTGTAAGTTTGGCAAGTCGTTTGTAAATATTTGAGCCAAGTTCCGTAGAAATTATTCGACCCGTCCGCAAGACTTCACGCATATTTCGCCAATGGGTAATGCTAGATATACACACACAGTAGGACTTATATTATCTATGCATGGCATATAAAGATATAGCAGGTCGAATATGTATTCAAATAAATAGTAGCATCACTCATCTAAAGTTATTGTTCCAACATCTGTCCCCGTTGCTTGCTTTATCGCATAAGACACTAAATCCAAAGTATCTTTCGGAACAAACAGCTCATCTGTGGTACCAATAACCCTATCAAAATGAGCCAAATAATCTTCCGGGCCCGTCGCGTGAGAATGTCCAGGTACAGTAGCCAGCGTCGTTCTCGCGGCTCTTCCACCACCAACACTGAACAGCTCTCCAGACGTCGGACACTCCTCACTGCACAACGCGACGACAAAGTCTGCCACGAGACGAGGTTGGAAATATTCCCTTGTGATCCTCTTAATAACAGGCGACAAGTCCGACATGCGTGATGCTGCCGAGGGTAGAACGCCGTTGATCTTGATGCCATGCTTGGGACTCATACGTCCAAGATCGCGAGTCAAGCCAAACGTGGCACCTTTGCTTGACACATAACCACCATCACCGCCTGCTCCCATACCAATGAGGCTATCAGAGGAAGTATTGACTATTCTTCCATATCCTTGCTTCTCCATGGTAGGATATACAGCACTGATAAGCATAACAGTACCTAGCGCAGCAATTTCCCACGTCCGTCGGAAAGATTCGACGTTCACGTTATCGTGCGCGCTAGCTTCACCAGCAGTGCCCGCATTGTTGACAAGGATGTGAATAGTTCCATATGCCGCCAGAGTGTCCTGCACAAGTTGCTGGACTTCACTCTGTACGGAGATATCATGTCCATCTGCGATGGCTTCCCCTCCCTTTGCTTTTATCTCGTCAACAACAGTTTGCGCGCGAGATATAGTGCCGCGTTGGCCGCTTAGAGAGCCACCATAGTCATTGACGACCACCTTGGCGCCATATGATGCCAGTAGAAGAGCATACTCTCTTCCGAGGCCGCCTCCTGCACCCTGTAAAGAGCATTGTCAGTGTGATCATAGGTACAATCGTACGCGAAGAACCTACAGTTACGATGGCAACGCGGCCTTGAAGGGAAGTCAATTTCGGTTGGGACATGGTGAAAGGTTGAAGAGTGAGTTGTTAGTTCAGAAGCCGGAAATTAATTGAACGCATGCTCGCTGGACCTATAAACTTGACTTCCCCGCACTTTTGGCGCCGATTATTCAGTGACGGATAGTTGTGCCGTTGAGTCAATATGCCGCTAAATCTCGGTTTTAGGGGACCTCGGTGGCTTGAGTCAGTAAGCGAGTCAGTGGACTAAATCGCTCAGTGGGCCCCATTTGGCCAAGATGGCTTGTGGTGGATACGCCACTTATTGATGTATCAAGTATCCGCAAAGACACACGAACGAAGCATACTGGAATTGAAGAGAGTGTTGCAAGTCAAGAATTGGCGGCAAGATGACCGACTTCAGCACAATGTTCGAGGATACCAGATTGACTGCTTATTTGATCCTATTAAAATGTAGGCCAAACTTGGAACGTTGTAGAAGACGAGATATCAAGCTACTAATATTTATTGGATAGATTATGTGATTCCTAGGACCAGATTACGAGCCCTCATATCACGACTTCTTGGGAAGAAAGAGCCAACGCTTCAGCATATGCTTGCTAATGCCACGATCCGGTGGTGAGGACTTTTATCAGCAATCATGGGGTATGGTTCAGGGCTAAAATTGTGTCTAGGTTGTCATCTACATTATCGGTACACCAGTTCAGAGCTCTCACCTCTAGCCAGTGTGATGCAAAGGCTCTGTTACAGAACTGCCCGACTCTACTCGAAGAGAAAGCCACGACCGAGACGGTAACATATCTGCAGCGGTTTGATAGTGTCCATATTCTGACGATAACAGATCATTGGGGAAGACTATCGAGGGCATTACGTCGTAAAATATCCCAAACCAACGCACATCATATTCTATGTTTATGGAGGCGGTTTTGTCAGCGGCTCTCCAGCATCCGTGATGCCGTACCTACTGCAATTGAGCGTCGAGCTCCAAGCCCGAGGGTTCCAAGCAGACATGTTTGTCGTGGAGTACGATCTCGCACCAGAAAATCCCTACCCAGGTGCTCTTAGGCAAGTCGTATCGGCATACAGATACATCGCCAGCCAGAACAAACCCATCGTTCTGGCAGGCGACTCTGCTGGGGGGAACTTATGTCTTGCACTACTTCGACACTTCGTCAAGCCTCACCCGAATATTCCACCAATCATACAGACTCAGGGAGAAACTGGACGTGTTGTAGCAGCTTGTTTGAACAGTCCATGGGTCAACTTGGAGAATAACGGAAAGTCATACCGTCAGAATGCCAATCAAGACTGTCTCGACAAGGGCGCTCTCGACCGTTGGGGAAGGGCATACCTAGATGGAAAACCACTAGATGAATATGCGAACCCCATCGATTGCGTAGATGGCTGGAAGGAGATTCTACCCCGGAATACACTTCTGGTCACAGGCGACCTCGATCTATTTGTCGCTGACATACAAAAGCTGGCCCAAAGCATCACTAAATTAAGTCCCCCATCCCGTTGTTTCGATGATGTTGAAACTGACCTTATGTAGAGCAGTTATAGTAACCTTGAAGTGCATATCGCACCTAAGAAAGGACATGTCTGGAATCTGGTTGATTTTGGTGGTACGCAACCAGGGCTACCGGTGGCTCGAGGCAAAAAGGAGGAAGAGCATGTATATGCTGGTATTCACCTGCAGGCTGACTGGATTGTTGACCGGTGTGGAGTCTGAGATGAGAAAGATGAGTCTATCTTTTGTTTCTTTATTGGAATCGGATGTATTTTGAAGAATTTGTGCAACAATCGAAATGAATTAAGCATTGATGTATTGGGCATGACCGTCCTCTTCAGAGCTGTTATCTGTCGAAAGATGAAGACATAATCATCTACGCTTTTTGAGATTCCCGTAGTCATAGCCCATAAAAACCATAGAATATGCCCATCCCAAACCTGTTCATATCAGTTGTTCCACCCTGTGTAGGACTTGGAGTATCTTTAAGCTGTGAATATTATAGAGATAGTTTGGAGTTTTAATAAAAATATATGGAACGAGTTATAGTCGGAATGATAATTAAAGCAAATAGTCATTCTTAACAACATACTAACTATGAAGTACTAGTACAGATAGCACCCATGGCAGCTAGAAACCAGAACCTACCTCACCGAGAATGAGACCCTTCCTAGGCAGTCTTGTCATCAGACCCTATAGCCTCGCCCAATGAAGTCTTGTGGAAACGACGAGGCTTGACTTTGGCAGCATAAAGATCATCAAGCTCCGCAGTAGTTCGGTTCTTCGTCTCAGGAAGCCAAACCCAACATCCAGCAAATCCGATAAGAGTGGTAGCACCAAAGATGAAGCCAACTTTACCACCCAGGTTACCAGCATCTGGGTTGAACATGTATGGGAATACGAAGCCTACAAGCCATTGTACGATGCAGAGCACGATGTTGGAAAGACCTTGGGTGCGTGAGCGAAGACGCCAGGTTGGGATCTCTGCGACAACTGTCCATGCAACTGTACCCAGCGTGATCTGGTAAACAAAGCCCTACAAGCATCGTGTTAGAACAGCGTTATCACCAGGATGGGAGGAACTTTTACTTACCCAGACAAACATGAAAGCAATGGTAACGAGATTTGTAGATCGACTACCAGGCAAGGAGGCGCCGCCGACGATAAATAATGTAATAGCACAAATAAACTGTCCCCATACAATAAGAGGCCGTCGACCAACAACGGTCAACAGAGGCCAAGAAAGTATGTTGGCAACAAACATACTGCAGTTGTTCAGCATGCTCAGCAAGAAGGACATCTGCGCACCAAAGCCAGCCAGTTGATAGTAATACGACTGATATCCGAGAACAAAGATGAGACCACTGAGGTATTGACAACCGTAGATAAACATACTGATAAGTGTGCGTTGTCTATCAGGCTTTTGAAAGCACGATGCGTAGGAGACGGATGATGTCTGAGAGCGGTAGTCATGCTCATGTTGAACAGTCTGCTCAATGACTGCTAGAATAGCCTTCTTATCGATGTCCTTTGACGAGCCGTGGAGTCGATCGAGGGACTTGACGGCAGCGTCTCGGCGTCCGACTCGGACCAGCCAAACAGGTGATTCGGGGCAGAGCCAGACGGTAGGAAGAACAATAGCCGGGATAATCCATTGACATACGAATGGGACGATATAAGAGTTGGCGTCATTTCGGGGACCAAGCTTATACATGATTCCAGTGAACAACAGGGTGCCACTGAACTGGATAAAATTGGTCATGGCTGTAAGCCAACCTCGTAGTTTGAGAGGAGCAACCTCTGAAGCGTACAAGGGGCCAATGATCAGCCATGCACCAATGGACAGACCATTGATGGCTTTTCCTACTGTGAGAATAGGGAGAGAGCCGTTATGGGTCGAATGATATTGAACGCCTACTCCGACGATAGAAATAGCGCAGAAGGCCATGTTGGTGTATCGTCGACCGATCTTATCAGCTAACCATCCTGTAATAGCAGCTCCGAGAACAGCTGCAAGCTGAGATACGCCGCCGTAAAGGCTCTGCCACGTAGCAGGGATGATATAAATAGTCGTATCGCCTTGCGCAAGTGTAGTGCCATAGTCTTCCCTGTGAGACAGTCAGTTTGAGTACTCATGACAACAGCTACAAGGCTACTGACCGAAACTTGGGAATTGCGAGCAGATTGCCCGCAATGATACCGTCTATACCATAGCCGAATACAACAAGCTGAACGTATAGAATCCAGAGAGTGCTTCTCCAAAAGACCCGAACGCTCTGGGCGAAGCTGAGGGTCTTTTCGTAAACGATTTGGTTGGCGGCGGCTTCAGCATTGTCCTCTGCCTGCTGGATCTCAAGATGTTCAGCAGTAGTCATTGAGGTAGCCTCCTTCTTCGAATCCATGACAAATATTAGTAAAGAGGTATGAGTAAGGAGATCTTGATCCCCGTAGAAGCAAGTTCTGTAAGGAGCGAGAGAAGCGAAGAACTCGTTATTGACAAGGGGTTTTGTAGTTCACGACAACGCCACAATATGAACACGCTCTAGACAGCTGTGCTAGTGGTCAATGTCTGGTTGGTTACCAAAGATCGAAAGCTACCAGCATCAACCCCATGGGGAAGCGTCTTGGTCTTCCTCCACAGGCCACGATAGGGAACAGTAACCGTGTGGAGATGTTGACTCGACGGAAGAGTCAGCTTGCGGGGTTGGGGCTGCTAACCGCACTAGCTCCAGAGTCATGGGCTAGCGTAGTCTGGGGGCATGGAGTCAATATTGGCGGTTGTGAACGCGGGGTCAGTAGCCGAAGATCAGAGATTGTGAATCATTGGAGCATTGCATGCCAAGACCCTGTGCTTTATTTCTTTGCTGTTTCGTCGCTACCTGAGCCAATCTGTCTCTTCATACTCATCCTTGTATTCTACTCAACGCGCAAGATGACAGTCTCAAACGGAAACAGCTACTCTACAACTTTCGACAACCGGGTTGGCGGTACACCCATTACCCGCGATAATGTCGATCCTTACAAGGTGTCTGAACATATCCTTTGCGCCCCAAGAAAGCTCCGTATTGGATGTATAGGAGCTGGAGCCTCTGGAATCATGATGTGTTACAAGAAAGAGAAAGAATTTGGAGATTCAATTGATCTAGTGGTTTATGAAAGTGAGTAAAACCCAGCCCAAAGGATTAGCCAACTGAGTATGGTCTAATCTCCTCAGGATATCCCAAGCCTGGTGGTGTCTGGTACGCCAACAAGTACCCCGGTTGCCGCTGCGACGTTCCTTCACCAGCGTATCAATACCCATTCCACCCAAAAGCAGATTGGTCCAAATACTATTCGCCTGCGGCTGAGATCCAATCTTATTACGAGTCGTTTGCGAGAGAGAAAGGTTATGTGGATAACTATATCAAATTGTCTCATCGCGTCGATAAAGCAAAATGGGATGAGCCCAATGGACAGTGGGTTTTGAGTGTCACGGAGACTACTAATGGCAAAGAACGAACCTTTGAAGATAGGGTTGACTTCTTGATCGCCAACATCGGCATCTTGAATACTTGGAAGTGGCCCGACATTCCTAATCGTGAGGCATTCCGTGGACACATGACCCATTCAGCGGATTACGATACCAACCTTGATCTACACGGCAAGACGGTGATTGTCATTGGATCCGGTGCCTCTGCTATCCAGATTGTCCCAGCCATCAGGACTACCGCAAAGAAGGTCATCTCGTTCTATCGCACGCCGCAATGGATCGGACCTGGCTTGGCCATGGATGGCTACACGGACTCTGAGGGACGAAACTTTCACTGTTAGTAAGATGAGACTCATTTATGAGCGCATTTAACGGAAGTTTAGATACCGACGAGCAAAAGAAGCAGTTCGCAGAAGACCCAAAGGCATACTTGGAGCATCGGAAGGCGATGGAGACAAAGATCAACGCGAGCTTTCGACATAACATCGCTGATCATCCAAGCCAGAAGATGGCTCGCGATGTAAGTACAAACGGGTTGATCCTAATGGCTATCAGTATCTGACATTTATCTACAGTTCGTGGCTCAGAGAATGGCCAAGATCCTGAAGAATGATGACAAACTGACTCAACGACTGATCCCAACATTCCCCATGGGATGTCGTCGCCTTGGCCCAGCTGAAGGATTCCTCGAGTCATTCCACGAGGATAACGTGGAATTAGCCGAAGGCGAAATCGAATCATTCACCGAAAACGGTCTGCGCGTTACCGATGGAACAGAGTATAAAGCAGACGTCATCATATGCGCCACTGGGTTCAACGTCAGCTTCAAGCCGCATTTTCCCGTCATTGGCCGCGAGGACGTGTCGCTTGGTGAAGCCTGGAAGGATGATCCAGCGGCGTATCTTGCGCTTGCTGCGAGTGGCTTTCCCAATTTCATGTGTAAGTTATCTTGGCTCTATTTTGATGTTCGGGGCTGATTGATATGTAGTGGGTTCATTGGGGCCGAACTGTCCTGCCGGGCATGGGTCGTTCATCACTGTCTTGGAAGCAGCGCAGAACTATATCTGCAAGATCATCAGGAAGATCCAAACGGAGAATATCCTCACCATGGATGTCAAGCCTGAGGTTGTAGACGAGTATAACGAACATGTGCATGAGTGGTTGAAGCGGACGTAAGTGAAACCCCGCACCACAGAGGTTTAGATTTGCTAATGGCCATTGACAGTGTCTGGGCTGCTGGTTGTCGTTCATGGTATAACCAAGGTCGACCGAATGGCAAGATCACGGCGCAGTATCCAGGATCTCTTGTTCACTGGCGGTTGATGCTTGAGAATCCGCGCTATGAGCACTATAACATCCAGTACCGAAGCCGAAATAGGTTTGAGTTTATGGGCAACGGCTTCACGTTACCGGAAGTGGATGGTGGAGATTTGGCATGGTATTTGGATCCAGAGTACATAGCAAAGCCTCTTTTCTCAGATTAATTATAGATAGCTAAGCAAATTTCATGGTAATGTTACATTAAAACTCTTGTATTTAGGTAGTATTGCTCTTCCACTGTGGATATCGATTAAAGAACTCCTTATCCAACTTCCAATTGTTCAAATCCAGTATCTTAGAAACGAGTTGCTGCGGGTCATGAACGAGATCAGATTCAGACGTCGAGATTTCCACGGTGAGATATTTCCCCACGTCAGCAGAAACATCATACACACGTTCCGGATCTGACATTGACATCTGAACGAGACCTTCTCTTATTGCAGGCCTATCAACTGTCAGCGAAGAGTCTAGTGTTTACGTAGAATGCCAGACTTACCATGCTATAAGATCAGCTGCCATGGGGTGATGCACGACAAGCTGCAAGGGCGTAGGACGAAGCCAGGGCGGCAAGCTATGGTAGGCATCTTCACTACGAAGAATCTGCCACTGTTACGCGTTAATGATAATTCTCAAACAGTGCGTGGGACACATACCCTCAGTAAGAGATACAAAACCCAATAAGTAGCGAGATATTCTGAAGTCCGACGTGCTTTTCGTACGGGCTCTAAATAAGCCTTTAGATCAGTCGACAGTGAATTCTGTTTATTATCAACCAGAAAGTCGATCAGTACCGGTGGTCCAATAGACTCTGGGTTCTGGCTGGCACGCTGTATCATATCATGCAGGAACACGTCTTTGGCGAGGGATGAAAACATCAGCATGGACATGTTTGGGCGGAAGGCGGGGAGGTTATGCTTCATGCAAGCATCGAATAACTCCGTGAAGCCGTCGAGAGGATCTGGGGCATGCTGCTTTCCATGCTGGGAGGATGAACTGTCTTCAGCTTCTGGGAAATGATCCATGCCGTCATTTTCTCGGAGTAGATGGCTCGGGCTGCTTATCCATCTCATGGTCATGGCGGTTTCAGATTCATCACCGTGATACACTCGAGGTGTCTCCATTTGTGTTGAGTCGATCGTGGAGAAGTGATCCAGGTCTTTGTTCCGGAGTGTGAGGGATTGCGAGTGAGTAAGTTCGGTGGTGGCTCTGTCGCTGTCATCAGAATGATCCATGTTGGCCAGATGAAAGCCGTCACCGAGAATCGCATCCATGGAATCACCCTCTGTGTTTAGTAGTTGGGAGCCATCGTGTATGTCCAATGTCGTACAATGAATCAGGTCGTCAGGTAGATCGTGTCTTGATGAAGCATCATGAAGCATGAGACCGTCCAGATCCGATAGTCCTGTCGCTTCCAAATGATCATCCATTGTCACGGCTGCTGGCTCTGCAGTAGGACGCCCTTGAGCGGTGTCGTTGAAGTTTGAAGACCTCGCTGCAAATGACTGTGCGGAAGCATCCCGTTCGTTATTGCTACCGTAGCTAGGCGTTGGACTACCATCGGATGGGATCAATTGAACATTGAGTATCGAGTTTAGTCTTAGGTCGCGTTGACGTTGCAGTATGTTCTCCATCTCGTCCCAGAGACCGCGCATTTGTTGGAGCTGCCAACTCGATTAGCCACTTCATTGGGGGCAAAATGAATGAGAGAGGAGACCAACCTCATCTTGTAACTGCAGGTTCTGGGCAGCAAGTTGAGATGCCTCAGTCTTGTCAGCTGATTTGAGAAGTGATATCTGAGCCTCCAATCCTTCGATGTATTGCTTCTGCCGCTTCCGATGTTGTCTTTGCGCATTCCTGTCAGTTTGGCGCTTCTTTGCGCGTCGCGATTCAGCGTCGGCGGTCATATTCAGGGCCTCGTTTGCGCCAAGCAATGGCATCGATCGGATTGACTGAGTAGTAGAGAAAAAAGTCCACCGTCTTCTATTTGTGATATCGACAGCAATTATTGTGTAAGACCGTTACATGTGTCGCAACGGATGTGATGGAAACAAGAGAAAGAATATTTGCCATCGGACCCCTTCCCCCTCTTTGAGCTTCAGACCATTTTCCCTGAAATAGTTAGACTGACGGGGTCTTGTAAGCCCCGGAATCGATCTCGACCCCGCAGATCCCCCAGCTTTCAGATAAGCTAGCCACTTACGCCTTGGAGAAGAGGTCGACCTTAACCAGTGCATTTTGACAATGATGCCTGGTATCTCAAAGATCGCAGATGACCGAGTGTGAAGCTTGAAAGGCAATTTGCGAAGGGACTTATGCAAATTCTTCTGCTTATATCACCGCGTTTCTATGATTATATTGGACTGATGTGTACCTAAACTGCTTATCCAGGTTGCACCTTGCTAGATCAACGTGTAACGCCGCCTCGTGTAAGAAATAATGAGGCTATCTTTTCTTTCCATTGACGAAGTCTACAGTGGAAAGTTTAATACCCAACACGGCTTGGTTTTGATACGAAGAAGCGTGTTGAGTCGTATCACCATATTGATCTCAATCAACCTGGCCAAATCCTAAGATATTCCCCCTTGCCTTCCAGATGTCGGTACGTCTGGGCATGACTTGTGGAAGGTGTGGAGAGTGTCTTTTAGATCGCCTCAAAAGATGGAATGGAAATAAATGAATATCAAGAACTTATCCAAGTCAAGTGTTGAATGGTACTGCACTGTCAAGCCATTTCCCGCTAACCCTAATGGTTCTAGTGATGTGACATAACCGAGGGTTCATGCTGACTCGACTGACTGACTCGACTGTTTTCCCCGCATTCAAATGTCATTATTCCCTGCATGATTTTCCCCTCAGTAACCCTACCCTACCCTTCGGCTATGTACCGTCAGTCCGGGTCAGATGACGCCGAGTATACTACTGAATCATGATATGAAGACAATGAAAAAGGCTTGGTCTAGCTGGGAAGATCGCGATTTGTCCACTGCACGTTCTTTGAATTAGCCCATCTCCGATCTTATACTGTTTCATCCATCATGACTATCTCGCAAAGCAATCATGAGAGCAATGGCACTCGGCCACCAACAATCCCAACTACACAAGGATATGGCCATCATCCACTTCACGACAGATCACAGAGACCATTGAAAGTCATTGTCGTGGGTGCAGGACCTTCAGGAATCGCAGCTTTGATCGAGCTGAAGAAACTCCCGCACGTTGAGTTTTTGTGCTTCGAGAAGAATGCTGATGTTGGAGGGACATGGCTGGAGACGAGGTACCCCGGAGCAGCGTGCGACGTTGCAAGTCACGCGTACCAGTATTCGTTTGATTACAAGACGGATTGGTCCCGACAGTAAGTCACAATGGATTGGTACCGATTTGAGGTTGCTAATGATGGCAATAGCTTTTCACCCGCTGAGGAAATTGGCGAGTACTTCATCTCAGTAGCCAAGAAGCACGATCTATACAACAAAATCACTTTCAACTCCCGGGTGATTGGCGCCGAGTGGGACGAGAATACCGGGCTTTGGCGGGTTCAGGTCGCGCGCGACATCTCGCCCGAGAGTGATGCTGTTATTGAAGACCATCATGCTCACGTTTTCATCAACGCTGGCGGTATCTTGAATGATTGGAAGTGGCCTGATATCGAAGGCTTGCACACCTTTAAAGGGAGATTGATACATACAGCTGCTTGGGTAAGATGAGCCATGACCTTGTTCAAACGCTTGGTCAGTCACTGACTAACAATAATTAGGACCCCGAAATCGACCTGAAAGGCGCGTCTGTCGGTATTATCGGATCTGGCGCAAGCAGCATACAGGTAGTCCCAACCATACAGCCATTATGTGACAAGATCGACGTATATGTGCGATCGCCTACATATATTCTACCTACAGTTGGATTTGGCATAGAATCTTCCGACTTCAACGCGCCATGTAGGGAGCCGCGATGTTGTCAAGATCTTGTACTGACTGTTTATAGATACTGAGGCGGATATCGAGCGTTTTAACAACGACCCCGAGTATTACAAGGTGTTTAGAAAGCAGATTGAACAACAGATGAATGAGAACTTTGCTGCTAGCATTAAAAACTCGGAAGCGCAGGAGAAAGGCAGACAGGTATGCTGATATGAGCACAGCTGGGAGAGTATCATTAACCTTGATGTAGTGGGCAGAAAAGATGATGAGCTCGGCGATCGCCTCACCAGAGCTGAGAGAGAAGCTCATTCCAAGGTATGGCATCTTATTATTCCCCACATGTTCATTTCTGACGCTCTCCGACAGCTGGGAACTTGGATGCCGACGACTTACTCCTAGCTTGCCGTATCTCAAGGCCATCCAGGAACCCAACGTAAATGTGATCAGAACAGGCATTCGCAAGATCACAGAAAAGGGAATTGAGACGGACGATGGTGAGATCCATCAAGTCAATGTCCTTATCTGTGCGACTGGCTTCAACACCTCCTTCTCTTCCAGATTCAACATTGTCGGCCGAAATGGTACGAGTCTGCGTACTATGTGGAAAGCTCGAGGTCCAGAGGCCTACCTCGGAATGGCTATCACAGGGTTACCAAATTACTTTAGTGAGCCACAATGAACGGGTCATTTAGAGAGATATACTAACGACCACTAGCCTTGCTGGGACCTAATTGTCCTATCGCCAACGGGTCTCTCATTCCCTGTATCGAGTCGAGGTGCGTCTTCTGTCTTCTAACCACAATGGCACCGAACTCACAGTGTCTGCAACAGTGCCAAGTACATCATGCAAGCGATCACAAAGATCCAAACAGACCAGATACGCTCACTGGATGTGAAGCAACCGATCCAAGACGCGTTTAATGACTATGTTCAAGAAGTTCACAAAGACCTAGTTTGGACAGGATCTTGCCAAAGCTGGTGTATGAATTTCTACCCAACCAACTAACGATCTATGCTGATTCATGATCTGTAGACAAGGACCGAAACTCAGGCCGAGTTGTTGCAGTCTGGCCAGGGTCAAGCATTCATTTCATGGAGATGATAGCTCATCCGCGATGGGAAGACTTCAACATTGAATACACAAACGTGCGTAACGTGATCTGATGGGTAACCAAGGCTAACAACAGGGCCAGTTGAACCCTTTTTCGTTTATGGGCAATGGCATTTCTCAGCGCGAGGCGAAGGGTGAAGATCTGACATACTGTGAGTAACTTGGATTTCAACCAAGCGGACGTTGGCTTACACTTTAAGATCTCGACGATATGATACAGGGCACGAAGGTTTGATCGGATAGGGTGCAGGAAGCTTGCTCTAAAACGCTTTAGGCATTGTTGGGATCGTAACAGTGCCTGCTTCTTAGATATGTATGAAAAGGCAATGGGCCCTTCGTAAACTAGATAAAGACTGATGAGACCGCGGTATTTACTTATTGTGAGGTTGATATGTCTGTATTTGCCATCCTCTGTTCTTAGAAAGCCCCTGAAACTCCCTGAGTTTGGTGACTTTCATTGCACATGTCTCCCGGTCGGCTTCAGGGTTCGAGTCAGCTTGTTTTGTCATAACAACCCGGCCCAAGGGTATAAGTGTCTGAGATTCCTCCAACTTCACATACTCCTAGCCGTCTCAGAGACGAGCGCTATCTTTCTTGCGTAGATCACCATGTCGCCTCAAAGCCCCGAGAAAGCATTCAGCAATGGCGTTGCTGTGATCACAGGAGCTGGAGGAGGGTTGGGCTCCGGCCTCGCACGTCATATTGCCTCCTTCGGAATGACCGTCATTATCGCCGACATCGATCTTAAACGTGCCGAGGAAGTCGCTTCTGGTATCAAAGCCGCAAATGGAAAAGCCGAGGCCAAGGCCGTCGACGTATCGCGGCCAGACGAGTTGGATGCACTCGCTGAACACGTTCACAATCGTTACGGAGATGTTCAACTGCTTATCAACAACGCGGCGATTGAGACGCTGGGTCCATTGTGGGAGTTATCTTCCACGCGCTGGGAGACTACCTTGAACGTCAACGTTCACGGTGTTATCCATGGTGTTCGGGCCTTTCTACCTCGTATGATGGCTTCAGGAAAGGTATGCTGGATCGCCAACGTTTCGAGCGTCGGGGCATTCACCACTATCCCAGGCCAGTCAGCATATGCCGTAACAAAGCATGCCGTTCAAGCTTTCACTGAGTCATTGCGCGTGGAACTGATGTCTCGAAAGGCGCCAATACATGTGAGCTCTGTCATTCCGGGACTGTTGAATACTGGTATCTTCGACCGTGCTCAGCATGATGATTCTGCGGTTGATCCGGCTTGGGAGAAACATCGAAAGTCAATGGCTGAGTTGGCACGGGAGAAGGGAATGGGTATTGATGAAGCGAGCCGTTTGATTGTGGAACAAATCGCAGCTGGGAGGCTCTGGGTTTGTACCCATCCAGATATCATGGCTGAGATTTTACAACAGAAGATCGAGTACTATAAGGACCAAGCAGAGCCTAATGTCCCCCCAGCATAGAGAGAGTAGATACAACCAAAGACATCCTTTTGCTTATCGCTTGATAAAAAGAAAACTTGAAACGATCGTAGAACTGTGAATCGGCCTGTTCAAGTCTATGGCTTTTAGGATAGCTTGAGATTACCTCTATTCTAAGAAGACCACCACCTTTCATAGTAGCTCACTCTGTCGCATAAAGCCGATCAAGTCATCTTTAGTCGAAATCCCATACAACAGAATAAAGCGGGCAAAAGAAAAGTAATTGACTCAAGTCTTGTAAGCCATAATCTACAGTTTAGCTCTCTGCGTCTCCATCCTCTCCTTCCATGCATTATTCAACACTCGACGCAGAATCTTGCCCGATGCGCTTTTAGGGATCTGATCCACGAACTCAACACCTCCAGCCAAACGTTTGTGTTTTGCCTTCCTCGCCGCAACGAAGTCCTGTAAATCCCGTACAACCTCAGGTCCCCCGTCGACCCCGCCTGCAAGGACTACGAATGCTCTAGGCTTCTCACCAGAGTAGTCATCGGGGATGCCAATTATAGCAGCGTCCTTAACTTTGGGATGGCCGTGAAGCAGATCCTCGAGCTCGGCTGGAGCCACTGCATGTCCTCGCACCTAGATTGTCACAAGTCAGCTTATTGAATCCTACATCGCAGGACGCAAGACTTACTTTGATCATCTCTTTGATGCGGTCATGGATGGTGATGAATCCTTCGTTGTCGATAGAGCCAAGATCACCGGTTTTGAAGAATCCATCTTTTAGATACGATGCCGCCGTTTCTTCCGGTCGATCGAGGTATCCCATTGTGACTTGAGGACCCTTCGCCCATATCTGCCAGGCAAAGGTCAGCGTTGGTCACACGTACTTCGATATGAAGTTGCTCACCTCTCCAACATTTCCAGCTGGTACATCCTCTCCTGTATCGGGGTCTACGACACGTATTTTGGTACCTGCAACCAACTTGCCAACCTTGGAGGCATTGCTCCAGGTGCTCAAATCTGGCGGAGTCACCGTCAAGCAAGAAGTAGTCTCTGTCATTCCCCAGGCTTGTCGGACGGCAACAGTCGGGAACTTTCTCGCAAGCTGAGCGATCACTTGATCGGCTAATGGGGCCGCGCCAGTATTGAATTGTTTGACAAACGACAAGTCATACCCTTGGGCGGACTTGTCATTCAATAATCGGATCAACAGAGCTATCGAGTCAGTTCAGGGTTCCCTTTGACTGACGGGAAGGTTGACTTACGAGGTACGAGCCATAGCTCATCGCATCTGAACCTCACAATTACTTCCATCATCTGCTTCATGTCAAATTTTGCCATGACAACCATCTGCTGCTCGAGAACGATGGGTAGGTGAAGTAAGTGGACCAAACCGGTGACTAATCATGTCAGTCAAGGATATCTTGATTGCCTGGTTGACTTACTATGGTAAAAGGGCAGAACACCTAATACTGTGCGATTTCTGTTGGGAGGGGTAAGGGCGCTGATCTGACGGATTTGACTGATGACGTTCGCGTGAGATATCTGGACCTGGTGACCACCGAGATTAGAATCAACTTATCGCCTTGTCTGGGAGCGTCTATTGGTTAGAGCCGAAGCGCCCGACTTACAGCTTTAGGCTTTCCAGTAGTACCGGAGCTCCAAGAAAGAAATGCACATGGCGACGCCTCGTTGTATTTAGGCTCCCAAGATTTCGTGTAGGATAGAGTGTCGAGTGACTCTCCTCGTTGACGCAGACCTTGAAGGCTGTTTATCTCATGCTTGGGTCCATCTAATATTAGAATACTCTTTTCTGGTATTCCGATTGCTTTGCAAGCGGCTGTAACTTGGTCAACGGCGCCCTCGTCACAAAACACAAGCGACGTCTTCGAAGTTCCGAGGAAGTAGGCCAGATCATCTCGCATAGAGCCAGGTGGCAATAGCGTAACTACAGCACCCAGTCGACTCGAAGCTAACATTGCAGCAGGATACCAAATGGAATTCTGCCCAACGATTGCAATCTTTTGCCCAGGTCTGACATCATATTCTCGATGAAGAATTGTAGAGACGGTGATGGCAATGGACTTTAGGTCATGAAATGATAGGAATTCGCCCGTGGCGCTGTCATGAAATCCGCGAGTCTGTGATAGTACTGGATCCGCTGATGGAGATTGGCCTAATTCGATCTCATCGCCCTCGAAGATCCATTGCCATATGGAGGGGTTCCCAATCACTGGCCATAAAAAGTTAGCGTTATCAGCGGTTTCCTTAGCGTGACCTACGGGGTTCTAATTGCGGCCCGGAAAAAGACATTGTCGACAAATAGGAAATAAACAAACACGGCCAATGTGCTCCAATACCTCCTATCAGCATCTGGCTTTATTGCCTCTTCTGTAAGAAGTGTATCGTGGATAATTACTGTATGACATAGCATGCTATGGCCCTCTGACTCGGGTGGAGAATACTGACTAGCGAGGTTGACTCGATGCATGACTACGTGCATCGGTAATTGCTAACTCGGACCGAGATCGGATTATCCGTCATGCTTTCCAGCACTACATCACATATCTCCTCATTTAGATTATTTCATCTTCAACCACCCGTGAAAGCAATCAAAGCTATAACCGGTCTTATAACTCGGTAGAAGCATCGGTGCTCGGGTACGCAGCCATACACTTTCTCATCCATCCAACCCCACATTACATCTGCGAAATGGAAGCTTCACCAATAACCGTGGCTGTTATTCACACTCCTTACTGGAATCTATCAGATGTCGGTTGCCTGAGAAATGGATCGCACAACGTCTTGATACCTGCACTTCTTTACCTCCGAGCCTCCGATATTGAGAAGACACCTTCTTCACCTCCTACATCGCATCGCTCTCGAGAACGAAAGAGGAAATGCACTCAAAGAAATCATCGCCACTCAGCTGAGAAGCATCTGTATCAGTCTTCTCATGACTCAGATACGGAGCATTCAAACCCATCTCCCTGCTCAGTGGGCTCCAATGATTCAAGCGGCCAGAATGATAGAGACCCCTCAAACATTCTCTATAAATTGAATACGACGGACCACGAACGCCTGCTAATAAATGATCTCGACAATGAGAGACGGCATGATGAGTATTACTGTTCGGCTCCGTCAACTCCAGGTTATACACCCGCATCAAAAAAGAGAAGAAGGCATGACGACGACGTATCGAGAGCGAGGGAACGGAAGTCGCCAGAAGAGGAGAAGGACGAGTATGAGCGATGGGTAATAGGTTCTTGGGACAATCTATTCTCAAGAGCATCTATATATCCTGAGTAAGATGTCAAGATAGCATGCGTAGCTTCTGCGTGTGTAATTGCATTTGAGTGACATAACAGTAAGTCAGCACCTTGTCCCGTACAAGCCCAAGCTGACGAGACGAAGAGCCATTCCCAACATGCCTAACAATCGACGCGAAACCTCATTTCCGCCTGTTAATCGCCCCAATTACCGAAGATTTGAGGAAATAACACGAAACCGCCGCTTTATCCCGCAAAGATTAAGATGAAAGCTGGGTGACATTCCTCGTGCTAAAGGCTACTATTCTTGAGGAGCAGAAGACTATACTTCGCCCTAGTGACAGCTGGGATGAGCAGTTCAAGCGGTTGTGGTAACTGGTGGAAAGGAGGAAGAAGGGCCATCGCGAGGCTCGAGAGACACGAGCAACTGGACAAGATCCATTGGAGGGCCGTGGAGCTGGCCCAAAGGCAGACTGGGCACTAGTGCGTGTTGCAGTGATTTGTGGATGAACGAAAGGCTGTTCAGGGGGCAGTCAATGGTGGGCAATTGCCATAAAGGATGACTTTGAGCTGGGAGGCTCAGAGCTTACGAAAGCAACAACCAGATTCCAGGCTTATTGTCAAATGCCTACGAAATTTGGCACCTGGACCTATATGATCGGTGATGCCTCGTGTAGGAAGCTCCCGGTCAGGCTTGAAAGAGGGTAGATATCGCTCGTGGGCAACTGGCCATGCTCTTCGTGAATTTCTGTCTGCTCCTCTCGGCCCTGGTCAGGTTCAGCCTGTAAACAGATAACAGAACAGACTCTTTCAAGAAATCCAATGAATACTCCAGGCTGGGATGAGCCAGTATGTCCATGTAGTCTCGGGCCTTGAGCACGGAGGTCTGGTGAGAATTTCGTCTCTTTGCACTGCAAGTAACTCCATAAGCTACAGCCAGGCATTGTCCTAGCACATACGACCATACCTATCAGAAAACTCGGGATCCCGTCCGCTCTCCCATAGATAAGCTGATAAGGGGCGGATTAGTAGTTGGGTCGGTGACGACCAGCGAATCCCCGCTGTTGTATGTTTTTTGGTGTTCTATCTTATTCCTTTTTGGCCTTGTTCTCGTTTGGTCCAGTGCTGAGGCCCTTCAGCTGTGTTGCTTGCCAGCGCAAGCGCGCATATGGAGCCAACGCGGCTTTTAACAAAGTAACTGTTGTCTTTAAGAACATTATAGATTCTTAGTCATTTTCGGCAACATGTTAGGTTTAGGAGGAGCTTGAGGTCATCTTTATATCACAGAAAGATCAGTCACTGCAATAGGCCAAGAGGATCAGTTTACAGCCAACTGCTAAAACATAGCAGTCTTGTTTACCTCTCTCTCTGAAGAGCTTATTGGAACCACAGGTAGGGCAGGAGCAAGACAGGGAGTGAAAATTTTAGAGGCCGATGCCGCAAGGACGATAGACGTCCCGCCGGGGAAAAAGAGAACGATGTCACAGGCCGGGTAAAGGTCGGCGATGGGCAACGATCGAGCTTTATCACTAACTCCATTGAGGTCACATTGCCGGCGAGCGCATAATTCCGGGGTAAATGCAGCCAAGCTTAACCCCAAACCAGAAAGGCGGGGGTGGAGAAAACTGGGGAGATGGTCTGTCTAATTGTGAACCTGGTAAATCCATCCTCTCTGAAAAGTCGGGGAAACCAATGTCAGGCGACAAGACAGACCCCACAGTCCCAGTGACTTGGTAAAAGGCCCGAATATCCTCGACTTTTTCTGTAAAAGTAACGCTATTGCCGAGTTTCCTGCCCATTTCAAAGCATTGCGTAAAAGCTAGAGGCCAAGATCCATTATTCAGAATCACCATGTTATTTGCTAAGTTCCCCGATGGTGTTGAGACAAGTGACCAGACAAGCCGATATGTTTGCCGATGAGCGGGGGATCAATGGCCGAGTCGTGTTGTTTTTACATGCTGTAGGCTCGAGTAGGAGTATATAAAGAGTGCAGATTCTCAAGGTAAGTGCAGTATGTCCAGACAAGCAATCGAGTCGCAATGTTTCCTACATCCATATCTTGTTTGGTGGCCCTGTCTTTGTTGAGCAAGGGTCTACTAGCTCAGAATCAACCGGATAATGTCATCACTGATGATACTTACTTCTACGGTCAATCGCCAGCGGTTTATCCTACACGTGAGTTCCCTCTCTACAAAAACTTCACATGAGCCAGACTGATTTCTTGATAAGCGGAACAGGTAGACACAGGATCATGGGCTGCCGCTGTAGCCAAGGCCAAGAACTTGGTATCCCAGTTAACTCTTGAAGAAAAGGTCAACTTGACAGCAGGAGGCCAGACAACTACCGGTTGTTCGGGCTTCATCCCCGGCATTCCTCGTGTTGGCTTCCCTGGGCTGTGCTTAGCAGATGCTGGTAACGGAGTCCGAAACACAGATTATGTGAGCTCATTTCCTTCAGGAATCCATGTCGGTGCAAGCTGGAATCCTGAATTGACTTACAGCCGGAGCTACTACATGGGTGCCGAGGCTAAAGCAAAAGGCGTCAATATCTTGCTTGGTCCAGTGTTTGGACCTTTGGGCCGAGTAGTTGAAGGCGGTCGCAATTGGGAAGGTTTCTCCAATGATCCGTACCTTGCAGGCAGGCTGGGACATGAGGCCGTCGCTGGTATCCAGGATGCAGGAGTTGTTGCGTGCGGGAAGCATTTCCTGGCTCAGGAGCAAGAGACTCATAGACTTGCCGCATCAGTCACTGGGGCCGAAGCTATTTCATCGAACCTCGATGACAAGACACTCCATGAGTTATACCTTTGGTAAGTACACAGCACCTTGGCTGCATCGAGGGACTTTACTGACGCCCGAACAGGCCCTTCGCCGATGCGGTCCATGCCGGACTCGCCAGCGTGATGTGCAGCTACAACAGGGCCAACAACTCACATGCCTGCCAGAACTCCAAGCTTCTCAATGGCCTTCTGAAGGGCGAACTGGGCTTCCAGGGTTTTGTCGTCTCCGACTGGGGAGCGCAACAATCTGGTATGGCTTCAGCGTTGGCTGGCCTGGATGTTGCAATGCCCAGCTCGATTGTGTGGGCTGCCAACCTGACCCTTGGTGTGAATAATGGAACTATTCCTGAATCACAAGTCGACAACATGGTTACAAGGTATGAACATAACCCGGCTCGGTTGGCTTGTGTCTTCTCACTGACAACCGCGTAGAATTCTTGCAACTTGGTACCAGTTGAATCAGGACCAAGACACTGAAGCTCCTGGTCACGGGCTGGCTGCCAATCTTTGGGCCCCTCACCCGGTAGTCGACGCTCGTAACGCGAGCTCCAAGCCTACACTTTGGGACGGTGCCGTCGAAGGCCACGTTCTGGTCAAGAACACCAACAATGCACTGCCACTCAAGTCCGACATGAAGCTCGTCTCTTTGTTTGGATATTCCCACAAAGCCTCAGACAAGAACACCCCAGAGCCCGCCCAAGCCATGTTCTCCCCCTGGTCTGTCGGTGTTCAGTCCGCAAACCTTACCGAGTTGAACACCGGCTTTCTTGGAAACCTAAGCCTCACATACTCAGCCATTGCACCCAACGGAACCATAATTTCAGGTGGAGGTTCTGGTGCTAACGCATGGAGTTCGTTCAGCTCGCCTTTCGACGCTTTCGTTACCCGCGCGAGAAAGGACGGCACTGCGCTTTTCTGGGATTTCGAAAGCTGGGATCCTGTCGTCAATCCTACTTCTGAAGCTTGCATAGTTGCTGGTAATGCATGGGCCAGTGAAGGCTGGGACAGACCTGCTACCTATGATGCTTATACTGATGAGCTCATTAATAACGTTGCCGACAAGTGCGCAAATACCATCGTGGTTCTTCACAACGCGGGCACGCGCCTGGTGGATGGCTTTATTAGTCACCCCAATGTCACCGCTGTTATCTTCGCACATCTTCCGGGTCAGGACAGTGGAGATGCTCTTGTGTCGTTGCTTTACGGCGACGAGAACCCATCAGGTCGCCTCCCGTACACCGTTGCCCGCAACGAGACGGACTATGGTGGCTTGCTGAAGCCAGACTTGACTCTTGCCCCAGACCAGTACCAATACTTCCCTCAATCCGACTTTGCGGAAGGTGTTTTCATTGATTACCGACATTTCGATGCCAAAAACATCACGCCTCGCTTCGAGTTTGGCTTTGGCCTGAGTTACACAAGCTTTGAGTACACCGATCTTCAAATCTCCAACTCCCAGGCCCAGACTCAGGAATACCCAACTGGTACTCTGACCGAGGGAGGGCGTTCAGATTTGTGGGATGTAGTTGCTACTGTGACAGCAAACGTCGGCAATACCGGGGCTGTTGACGGCAAAGAGGTTGCGCAGGTCTACGTTGGAATTCCCGGTGATGGTCCTGTGAGACAGCTGCGTGGGTTTACGAAGCCATCTATCAAGGCTGGAGAGACTGTTGGTGTGACATTTGAGCTCACCCGTCGGGACTTGAGTGTCTGGGATGTTAGTGCGCAGGAGTGGCAACTTCAGCAGGGTAACTACACTATCTCTGTCGGACGAAGTAGCCGAGATCTACCTTTACAGGGAACCCTTTGCATTGGGTCATGATTCCTTAAGAAATGCGGTCTGTATTTAGTTATCTAAGTCTATATCTCTAATACTTTGTATCATGAATTACTCGTGTCTGTCTCACTTTATACTGAGTGTTTGGTATAATACCTGGACTGCAAATGGCGGTAACATCTTGGTATGTTTTATAATTTCTTTATCAAGTGCGGCAGGGTCCATCAAGCACGACACTTGAAAGGCTTCAACCCATACTTATACTCTTTAAACCAACACTTAAACATCACGGTTATTCTAAGGCAGTATGGATAAAAAGGGAATTCTGAAATTTAGTGTAATAGCAAGATTAATTCCTTCATCTAGTTTTAATACCTACTGCCAAACTACAGTTTAATTCCCCACAACTCTCTTGAGCGTTCTAAGCCCTGCTAGACAGTCGATACCCTTGGTTTCTTACTCCTCCTCCAGAAGCTTTTCAAGTTCAGCCTCGACCTTCTCAGCTCGTGCCAAGTGGCGATCAGCCAATTCCTGCGCAGCCTTCTTCTCCTCATTTGCCTGCTTCAACAGCTCCTTGAGTCGCTTGTTAAGCAGCTCAAGAGAAGCAATCTCAGCCTTGTCACCACCGTTCTTGTTGACAGTTGGTGCAGCCGTCATAGCCTTGGCGTTGCGACGGAAGCTTCCAAGAGTGAAAGAAAGGGATTTGGCGAGTTTCTCCCACTGCTCGGGATACTCAACCTCTCCTTCGTTGCACTCCTCGAGACGCCAGACCGGAGCGAGAAGCTCAGCGAGCTCGATGTCGGATTCGGTGATCTTGTCGGCGTTCGGGAGAGGGCCGGACTCTTCGTGCTTGTTGTGATAGCGAAGGAGTTGGCGCGCTCGGAGGCGAGTGTTTTCTTCGGATGTTGCCCAGGCCATTATGGATGACTGGAAGTGAAAGCGAATTGTTTTATTTGTTAAGTTGGTGTTTTGTGGTTGAGATATTATGATGTCTCGAATAGAGTTGTCTTTAGAGTTGATGGTAGATAAAAAAGAAAGTTAGATGCCGAGGAGGGATTGCGTATAAATAGTTAAAATTGGTCCTCCAAGCTTGCAAGGCCTCAATTGGAAGTCAGATGTTCCTCAAAGCTAACCTCAGACTCTTGCATGTTCAAAAGGCTAGTATGAGCTATAGCAGTATTCTATGGACGATTACGTGCACTGAATCCTTTGTAACATTTCTAATGTTCACCAGGCTCATATTGTCCTTTGTCCCAAGTCAAGGCGACATGGTTCGAACACGCATGAACGCTAAGATTGGGCAAGCAGGTCTAGGCCTTTTACTCGGCAGTTCAAAGGACAGTAACTAGAGAACAAAGAGAACATTTAACTTTCCAAGGATCCGTGAACATGCCACCTCCGCTACGTTCAAGCTATTTTGGATGACTGGGGTGACGTTTGGTGAGAGACATGCTGAAATGATGAACAGAATAGGCACGATGAACATAGGCAGAGACCTAAATCAACACTCTTTGTTATCACCATTTTCTCCAACAACGACAAGCTCCACGGTTTGGCAACCCATATTTCACCACAACTAGAAACTAAAAGTATTAAAACAAGTATTGATCTATGTGTACATTCTTAATTTCCTAGTCTGCAATAGCAAGAGGCATTAATAGAAACGTCAGAACCTGCTAGTGCTTTTTGTAAGTGGCCTTCAATATCCTTAGCCTCTGGATTTCTCCCCAATCTCAACAAACTTTCGTGAAGACCGTGCAGTGCCCACACATTATTAGGGTGCCTCAAAGCTCGAGGGAGGTTATCGTTGAGTCCCAAGTCTGTCTTATAAACCTCAACTGCCTGCTCGAGGTATCCCTGCTCCATCAGCAGGGCACCATATGCATGGCGGGTAGGCTGCATCCATCCCCAGGGTTCGTCGTAAGGGAGATTATCCTCCCGAAGAATAGCCTCACGAAGGTGCTCAAAGGCGACATCATAATTCTTTCGCCGGTATTCCAGTTCACCATCGAGCATAGCCTCAGCCACTCGAAGAATATCTAGACACTTGTTGTTGAAAAGAGTGCGTGAGGATGGAACTCTCTCTAGGGATTTATGGAAAAGCCCTCGATGGTGTTCCGATTCCGATACTCTCCCAGTAGCAGCAAAAGCTACACTCTTCGCATACAAGATGATTGACGTGGTCATACAGTATAATCCCTTGTCTTCCGGTAGCTTCATATCAATTAGGTCCTGCCATCTTCCGAACCTGACCAAGATATGGGCACGGAGGCTCAGAAACGCTTCGAGCCAGTCAGCCATAGGCGGAGACTCGATTTGAAGAAGACCCTTTGGGATAGTAGACTCTAACTGATCAGCAGTATCAATGCAAACTTTGAACTGCCCCGCAAGCATAGCGGCATAAACTCGAAAATGAAGATCGTGGCATCGATATAGAGAATAAAAGTTCAGGGGCCCAGCTTTAGATAGATACTTATCATCAGCTTTGATCGCCTCTGAGTTTGAGTCAATGGCTGCTTGGTAATGTCCACAGAGCACGTCGAGATGAGTTGGCATGTGGTGTAAATGTCCTCCGTCAGGTACGAGCCCACGCAGGTGGTTGGCCGTTGGAAGAGCAGCTTCAGGTGTAGGAGACATTTCCATCAGATGGATATACATGTGGAGTAAGCCGGGATGCTTCAAAGATCCATTGAGCTTCAGGCCATTATCAAGTAATGTCTTGATCTTCAGTGTGTGAGCTCCGGCAATAGGTTCTCCTGTTTTTAAATCCCAGAGATTCCATGGGTTCAAGTTCATCAAAGCGTCTGCATATAGCGTGATAACATCCAAATCGTCCGGAAAATCCTTATGTACCAGTTCCATTGCGTTGGCAAAACCCTGGTTCCAAGAAGAGCAATGATCCGGCTTCTCTTGTGGATAGCGTTGCTGAAGTGCTTTGATAAGGGCTTGCTCAACTGGAGTGCAGGCCGACATCTTAGCTATGGCCGTACGGGCGGCATTGTGGCCACGCCGAACTGCATCGGTCAGATCTTTGTTATCAAAGAACGACCATGGCTTGTTATAGTTTGGCCCCAGGCTATATGCCAACCCCCAATAGGCCATTGCGCAGTCAGGGTCGGAGATAGCGGCTTGCTCGAAGCAAAAGACAGATTCCTCATGATTAAAGGCATATGCCCATATGAGTCCACGGTCGAACCATGTCTGGCTTTCGGGGGAAGTAGTCGAGATGATTCGCTTATACAAGCCAAGATCGAAAGGATATATAGATGTCATTTCAAATAGTGGCAATTTTCCAGGTAGATAGGGCCAGACCTACAACGATAAGCAATATTAAAAGCTGCCTTTCTAAAGATGAGTCATTTTTCTTTTGCTAGATATCCCCCTCATCAAGTCATGGGACCAATCACACTCTTTTAGCTTGAGCCAACCAGGCTTCCGGAAATAGAGTGGGTATACGAGGTGTCAGCCAGGATTAGATTTCCATCGATGAATTGTTTTGTTTACGGTAAAGAGTGTGTTGTCATTGAAGATTACGAGCCAGCTCAACTAAAATTAAAGACTATTTAAATCCTTCCTTCCCTACCTAATACACCACTCCTTACGGAAACCCTTCCCCTAGGCATTCGAAAATTCGTCGTCTATACTGATCCATCAATTTGAGACGTTGCATTCTGTCCTAGCCAAATTCCCCGAGAGGCTCATCTAAGTGCCAATCAAGGACTTTGTACCCCTCTCGCTCTACAATGCCAAAATTCGGCTGTAGACCATGAAAGATCCGACAAAGTAAAAAGCTGATCCTCTCTCTTTCAGCTTCTTCTTCATCAAACATCTTGATTCCACCGTAGCCGGTATGTCCGCAAGCGACAAAATCAGCACGTATACCAGTAACCTTGACGTCAATATCCCCAAGAGTGGTTCCTGTATGGGCACGGTCTTCTTGGTTGCCTTCGGTGATCTCCATTTCTGGAGATTGTGCGAGCGACCAACGAACCACTAGCCGTGTCCATCGCAGGCATTCCCGGATCCACCAGTTGTGGATCGTTGACTTATAAACAGACGCCAATGCCCAGTCTCTGGATCTCACCTTCTTTCTCAAGCCAACCAAAATGACCAAAATGGCTTCTTCACCACATGACATATCGTGCATTCTGCCACAGCTTCCCCAAGAATTGATTAATGCCATTTCTCATTACCTAGAGGGCAGCGACCTCAAGAGCCTGCGCGAAACATGCTCAACAATGGCAAGGGCAATACCACTTCGTTTCGATCGCGTGTTCATATCAGCAAATTCTCTCAACATTCAAGTCTTCAGTGCAATTGCAGCCCATGAAACCTTTCGCCATCAAGTCATTGAGATTATCTGGGATGATGCCCGTCTATTTGCTGGACCGGAGCGCTGGCAATACAAAGATGAATGGGAGCATCATGGTCGGGAGCCAGAAATGATTGTGACTGAGAATGGATGTCCGAAGTGGTTCCAGAAAGGATCAAGCACTTCTGATGATCACTGGTGCCACCACTATACATTCCCTGTTGCAGATAATCATATGGGACTCGCAGACTGCTGGGATTATTATAAACCCTTACTGGAAGACCAACGGCAGATTCTCTCAGCTAATGCTGACATTGAAGCTTTCAAGTATGGTCTCCAGCGCTTTACATCCCTGAAAAGAGTCACCATTACACCTGCGACCCACGGGCGGCATGGAAACCCACTATACAAGACCCCTATGATCAGGGCGTTTCCTCCCGGGTTCGACTATCCTATCCCAAACGCATGGCCTACTGCTCCAATGAACGAATCTGGCGAATGGCAGGACGAGCTTCCATGGATGTCTGAGGAGGGCGATGCCCCATATCAGTGGTTTTATGGTACCCACTGTACTGCTGAGAAGTACAGAGAGAAGTGGCGAGGCTATCAACTCGTGAGCCGAGCCTTGGTTGAGTGTGAGAATCAAGTCACAGAACTCATAATCGGAGGCCATGAGATCCAGTCTGGATTGAGCTGTCGTATCTTTGATCAGCCTTGCACCGAATATGACGATCTATGCACTCTATTGCGACGTCCAGGGTTCCGATACCTCGATCTTCATCTTTTCACAGGTCTCATCGAGCATGACGACTGGGCAACATACAAGACCGGACTTTTGCGCGATGCTTTAGCTCAAGCTAAAGACATACAGCATTTATGTGTGCGTGCCTCGACAGATATCGAGGATGCATATCCCCAACAGCTTGATCCAGACGACCTCGAAAGGCCTGTATTTCCCCTACGGACAATATTTCCTATCGATCACTGGCCACGACTTCAGCATTTTGGTATCTCGAATTTCCTGGTAGAGCTAGATGATTTGATCGATGCTCTATCCGCTTTACCACAAACGTTGCGCTCCGTTGAGCTCATCAGCTTGGCATTCCGAAATCCAGAACATGGCTACGACGATCTAGTTCGCCAGATGCGTGATACATTGGACTGGCGCTTCCGGCCTGTGGAAGAGAGACCTAAAGTTCATATGGTCTGTTCTGGAGAATCTAACACCAGCTTGGTGGAAGATGAGTTAATCGAGGTAGATGATGCAGTGTGTTCTTATCTGTATGGGAAGGGTGAAAACCTATTCGAACCTGAGTCAAGGTACGTATCACGTGGAAGAGGTGCTATACGTAGGGATGTATTCGATCCAACCTTCCGAGCTCCTTACTAGAGTCTAAGATACATTTTATTGACAATTGTCCCTACTCTAGCAAGTCCTTTAGACTCCGTCAAAAGCTCAGGGGACACGGGTTTGACAGTGGGCTTTTTGATGTACTATATAGAAATTATTAAGGCTAATTCTAGTGCCAGTGATGGCCAAGCAACCGTCAGCGTATTTTACCTTATTGGAGTATTATAAGTAAAAACCATGCCAGCCTGGAACGGTTTGGCGCTTCTCTAGTATCGGCAAAGTCGGTGTAAAAGCTGTAGACACTCATATGTCTAAATCCGAGTTATTCGGGTGTTGGTAAAGACTCATGTTACGGTTTTGATCTTGACAAAGACTGGGCTTATCTTATCGTACAAGCCACGTGATGCATTCCTCGTCCCATGCCAGGCTCCAACTCCAAGGCTGAAAGCTTCGTTCTTGGTCCGATTTCAGCTGGCCATTTCATAATTAATTCTTCTAACTACCTGGAAGATGAATATGCCTCAAGACCTCAAGCCGCCGCGGAAGGTAGAGACCTCTCAATCGTTTCCTTTGTCACGACTTCCTCCCGAGCTCCGTCACATCATCTGGAACTTCACTCTCCCCCAGCGGCAAGTTCACAAGGCAATCGTGAGATCATGCTTCGACTCCAATATTCGTACCAAGGCAACTCATATCCTCTCGCCCCCACTGCCTGCTGCTCTTTGGACATGCAGGGAGTCTCGTGCATCAGCTCGCTTGATTCAGACACGCTTTCCGCGCTGCCAATGCGATCCAAGCACTACAGCATTTGGATATTTTAATCCAAAGAGCGATATTCTATATATCGACACGGCAAATCCGAGTGACGACTGGTATGCTCCTTGGGTTGACTTTACGAACTTCTGCATGGTGGTTCTGCACAACTGTGAATCTACTTTCGAGACTCGTATCAATCCCGCAGTGTCCAAGATACTGTCATGTCGACCAAATATTACTTTATATCTAATGTACCTGTACTTTGACTAGGAGATGGAGGTTATCTTTTGTAGGAATATGTTGCGTTACCCTCCCATGGACTTTATCAGGCTCACGGATTGTGTTCCTCTGCAGGATTTAAGACTCGGGTGTTCTCGACCCTCGAGGTGTGAGATGATGAGAAAGTTAGCTGATAGAACTGCACGTGGTACAAAGTTTAATGATCGTTTGACGTTGGAGATTGCTGAAGCGAAGCTTTACTGTTGTTGTCCGAGCCCGAAACAATCGAGTATGAAGAACAGATATTGATATAGTGCTCTGTTTTGGTAGCGAATAAAGATCTCGTTTGAACAGTTGTTCAGCTCAGGTCCGTGTTAATATCTTGCTGCCATAAATGGAAATGCCCGAAGGACTCCGCTCTCCAATGCTCTTACCAACCAATATCCATAAGCGAGTCACTTGGCGGGCCGACTTTGAGTGGATATGAGCAAACCAACAGCATTATTCCCATGAGATAAAATTTGCCGTTGCCTGGTAAATACCAAAAATATTGATGCCTCACTTCATTGAGTTCATTAAAGCAACAACTTCAGCTATAAGCTCGTGGTGGCGCCGTTAATAATGACTTGAGGCTCTCATGTGTCAGGCCATGGAGACTAAATATGAATGTCATTAGACAATGGGAAGTGGAGTCTGGTACAAAAGCCAAGACCTTGGCTAATTAAACATTGGCCGATATTCCCGGACTACTCATGCCGGTCCACTGTTTAAAGACCCTTTGCTTCCATGATCGCCCTCTGGACTTTGAATCGATCGTAAATTCATCTCTAAATCGATCGTCTACACTCATTTCACCATGTCTTCACACATCACCACTTCCCTGCTTATGCTGGAATACACCGGCACTCCCAATCTTGTTGCCCAAGTCATTGGCGCAAACCCTACAGCTACGACATTCGTCTTGGACTGCGAAAAGCCCAAGAACAAGAAGACCTGGGACGAGGACGAATGCTGGTTTACGAAAGATACCATCATTCTCGGTCCATGGGCCGACAAGACACCTGCGCCTGGTGCTGTCACCACCGGTATCTGGAGAGAGACCAGCGTCGACGATGACGAAGAAGAAGGCTTCTCATTCTCGATTGAATGCCAAATGGATCAAACGATGCCCAAAGTCTGCACTACAACCAACCATGCTTCCTTTTCCTTCCACGACGGTCGGGAGGTTACAGCGACTTACACCAAACACGGCGGTACGACGTTTGACGGGTTCTTCTATTTTGGCTATGGATACTTCGACTGGACCCCCGTGACAGTCACAGCTGGTCAATCATATCTTCTGGCTGCTAAGACTGCTGCTTCCACGGAGGCTACACCCACCAGCGATGTCTCTGGAACTGCCAAGGCTGTGGAAGCGACGACTGCGGGGGGCGATCGTACCAGTACTGTCGACGAAGACGTGATTACCGTTACTGGCGAGGTTCCATCTACAACGACTTCGAGTAACAGTGCCGGCATTACACGAGCTTTGAGTCTCTGGGCTGCGGTGGGACTCGCGGCGGCTGTGGTCTCGTTATGAAGGTTGGTTGTATTAAAGTAGCAGGATCTTTACTCATATAACTTGCCAATATTAAGTATATTAAGGAAGCATTAAAGTTAAGGCGATAATCATTAATCTCAAGGTGAAAAGAACACCTTAGACCGTGCTCTTTTTCCTGGTGTGGTTGCTCACCTGCGAGCTGTTCGGCCTTGGAACGAGTGGGTCATGGTAGCATTTGGTCCCAATGGCAGCAATCCCCATGAGGGCTTGACCACTCAGAGCCACGAGCTTGTAGACTTGATCTGACATCTTGTGGGAGATGGCTCGCTTGATGTTGAGATCTTGAGGCTTGATCCTTGGACTGTGCGCGAGTCGGTCGCGGAATCGTACCCCAGAGACGACCAAGCCTTGTTTCTACAAGGCGATGCGGCCCACAAACATCCCCCAACCTTTGAACATGGTAGCAACACGTGCATCCAAGACGCCTATAACCTCGCGTGGAAGTTCAGATCAGCACCTATCCTAGTAGAAGATTGCCGCACGTGTGGATTCATAAACCAACCCGCCTCAGCATGACATTGACTCTTTACTTGGCTGGAAAAGGGTCCTTCTGTTTATTGGCGGGCGTGGATGGTAGTGATGGGAAAAACGCAGCTGAGGCCGTCAGGACAGCCACCTGCATCCCTATCAATGTCTTGAGCATCGGCCTAGGTCAAGAATACATCGACATATATAGGCATTGGCATGAGAAGAGAGGCATTAGCGACAGTGGGTGTGTTCTGGTTCGACCAGATCGTTTTGTTGCATGGAGGGAGGTCTGTTGGCAAACCTACAGATAATAACAGAGTTAATTCTAACAACCAAATACTAAACATTATTATATTGCTGGACCTGCTGGAAGAAATATACAACTATGGCTATCGTAGGACAAAGCCCGGGGATAGTGGATCTTCCCAGTCAATGTAGAATCTTGACTGTGCAACCAAATACGCCTCGCCTCTAACACGTACGACGCAGGACGGGAATTTCGCGGTTGGGCTCTGGCCTTTGGAGACAAGCTTTGCCTCAAAGGTTGACCCGATAATAGATTGATGCAAGAATCTTGAGGTTCCATCCTGGAGCCGACCCTCTGCCAACAGGATAGCCATTCTTCCACAAGTCCCAGAACCACACGGGGACCGGTCAATTTGCCCGTCGCCATACACATTGACGCTTTTTTGAATGATTAATCCGGGCCCCTCCGGCTTCTGTTCCTGTTCCTCAAAGAAGAGCATTGCATACAGCTCGTTGGGGCCGTACTTTGCTCTGTCACCAAGAGACGCTTTGATCTCTCGTTGAAGCCTGATGAATTCGTTTGCATTCTCTGGCTTGACTTCGAGACCTAGCTGGGCTGCGTTGACTGACGCAAATACAGCACCGCCAAATGCCAAGTCCACATGGACATCAGTATCGCGGGACGGGATCGCAACACACAGCCCTTTCGCTATCTGGTAAGTAGGAACGTTGACAAAGTCGGCATGTATAGATTTGCCGTCTTTGATCATAACCGTTGCTACCACACGCCCTGACGGGACATCAATCACGACATCCACGGGGCCGTTCTCAGGAGCGCTGACGAGACCCTTAGATACCGCCCAATATCCCAGAGCCATGGTACCATGACCGCAAGCAGTTGAGAAACCGTCCTTGTGCCAGAAAAGCACGCCAAAGTGCGACCCAGAGTCATTTGGAGGAGTGATGAAGCCGCCGTACATATCCGCATGTCCTCGAGGTTCATGACTAAGGAACTTGCGGAGTCCATCCAGCGGATGGTCGCCGGCTTGGATGATGCTCAGCCGCCGCTCAGAGACTGTCTGAGCCGGCGGCATGAAGCCTGGAGGAACATTTTGAATGATGCGAAAAGGTTCTCCGGCTGTGTGCCAGTCCTCAGCCTCGATCCAGTAAGGTGAATTGCCCGTCATCACTTGTGAAATTTGAAGGGGGTATAAATTGTTGTAAATCGTGGTCCCGCGAGCTGATTATTTAAGATAATTCCATTAAATGCTAATGGGCGAAGAGATGAACCATATCTGAATTCGATAGAGCGAAGATTTTATGCTGTGATGCGTCAATCAGATTAGGAAAGAAATCCCGAGGAGGTTATTAATTGATTTATTCTTCGGAACAGGTCCCGATAGCCCCAAGCCGATTACAAATCTGGCCCCAGAACTCAAGGTGGGTAGTAGCCGATAATAGCCGGCCTAAACACCTGGACTTAATAAGGTGCATTTGATATTCCAAGTCTGTTGCTTTTTGGTCCTCACGGCACCGCTGGAAAAACTCGAGGATGAGGCCGCAGCCAGTCAGGAACCGTCTTGGCTATAAGTACGCGGAAACTTGCCTCGCCACACAAATGACGCGGGGTTGCCTGGATGATCATGGAACTCACCCTCAGCCAAGTTCCAAGTCAAGTTGGTAAAAGCACTCTTTAGCAAGCTGCAAGATAATGGATTGTTAATAAGATTAGATCGCTAGTAGACAGTAATTCGACTTTCCGATTAAACCTATTAATTGACATGTCCCCTCGGATTGCGGTTACGTCACACCTCAAAGATGTAAAAACTACACAAAACCTCACCTTCTTAACAATAGTGTTATATGCACTATTGATAAAGCTAAACTAAACTATTTAAAACAGCAGTAGTTCAATATTTGCATAACGTATCAATTCCATCATAGAATCCCTTCTACAGCTAACTGATCGAATCCTTCACTTCATCTAGTTGCAGTCTATCATATAATCACAACTGTTCCATTACGCACCATTCAGTTTAACAGTAACTTTGCCTGTCTATTGTGTCATATAAGCCAATCCCGCATTACGACAGGAAGTCCCAATGCCTTGGCCTCCGCAGCAACCACAGCAGCAACATCGTCAAAAATATCATCTTTCGCTTCCGGACTCCAACCTAACACCTTACGTGCTCTCGTAGCCCGGCTCCTCGAGTTCGTGCCCCAGAAGAAAGATCCATACTCCCACACCTTATCCGCATCATCCACACTCAGACTATCGACAGTCTCTTGCTTCAGAAGTCCTTGCTGTTTCGCTTCTTGAGCAATCCTTTCCGCGATAGCCTTCCAGCTAAAGTCACCATTCTCGACAAAATAAAAGCCATTGGTGCCCCAATCAGCTTTACCACCGCCCTGAGCAGCAGCTTCGATCAGCTTCAACCAGAGTTGGGAAAGATCGTGCACGTGGACTGAGTTCCAAATATTCTCGCCCCCTTTGACGGTCAAAGCAGCGCCTCTTTGTAGACTGCGCCTCGCTAGTTCGGGCACCTGAATGCTTCTTTGATTTCCGGGTCCACGTCCTGTGCCATATATAGTTGGCGGACACACAATAGCTGTTTTGGCGCCTCTCTTAGCACCTTCAAGAATGGCCCCGTCGACTTCCCGATGGGGCGCGTTATCAGGAGGCGACGTCACCTCGTTGAGTCCGTGCCAGTCATCAAAAATGCGATCCCGCTTGATGCCGTAGGTTACCTCGGCTAGATCCTCGAAACAGATAATATCGGCACCTGACAGGTGGATGATGAACCCCGGTTTTCCTTTGCCCCTTCGAGCGATGCCTTCGACAATGGCCTTTGCCGCACCTTCATGTTCACAGCTGGCCCAATGGCCGATGATGTCGGCCTTTGACACTTCGTCGGCAAGCAATTCGAAGTCGTCTAGATCGCCGTAGACAAGACTGACTGAAGGGTATTGTTTTGTAACAACAGCCCCTTTCTCTTTGTTTCGGACAAGAGCGGTAACCTCGTACTCTGGATGCGTTTTAATTAAGGTGTAAAGGGCATCACCACCCACGTAGCCAGTAGCGCCAGTTCTAGACCCAACTTGAGCTTCATCCAGTGCATGTCGTGCAGTCACGAATAAAGGTACCACTTACACAAAGATCTTTGTCATTGTTGTTAATCTTGAGATGAAGTGAATCCTCTAGATTCTTATTTCTGACACTATTCACACCGTCGGGCAGCCTGTTGCATATAAAGCCGCTGCCTCTTAGTGCCAATCCGGGCAATCTTGTTTTGTAAGCAAGATTGCTCTTGCACATTTGTCATCAGAGGGGGCGCTAAACTCAAACAGTCGTGCTATCGCGGTAAACTTCCTTTTCCTAATAGCAAAGACAAATAAAGCTGTGCCGAATTGTCAAAGGAGAGCCTGTGCAGTAGGATCCATCGACTTCAGCTCCTTAGTCAGATCCGTCCATCTTATCATTTCACAGCCTAGCTTCCCAATCACATCGCAATCTTGACCCTATCCACAGCTCAAAAAGAGCCACGTCCGTTCAACCGCGAAAAGCAATACAGTCACCTCGCGACCGCCGAAGCCACAAAACCAAATGTTTCAGGTCCGCTCTCCCACATCACGCATTGACACGACCGTCAGCTTAGTTGGTTATTTAGCGATTGGCCAAGGCATCTCGCAATCTAGGCCAATCCGTCAACTGATGTTCAACATGACTCTTGGAGGATGAAACGCTAGCTCTTTTGGGATGTGATGCAGGGGTATGTGGCATTGGATTGGGCAGTCATGGAAATTGTGAACGTCAAGAAGAAGAAACGATAGATCCACTGCGCGTTGTTTCTTCTCCACAAACGATGACGGACACTAAAACAGCCCGGGAACATTAGTGATAAATGAAGAAGAGGATGTGAATTCGAGATAGTTATGGTACCTGTTGGAATAAATCCAGCTCTTCAGAACCACTAATGTCATCATCCTGAGACGGCGAAGTCCATTCCATAACTAGACAAAAGCAAACCTATCTTCTGCCATCACCGTCAAAGTCAACCCTTAATATCACTTCTGCCCCGCAAGCATGTGACCAATGCTCGATACGAGCGTGCCAAGGGCGCATCTGGCAGCTGTATGATATGATTGACATTGCAGTCTGTGCGATGCATGCCTTGACCCGTTTCGTTTTGTTTCGTTTCCTCCTCTATTTAACTCTCAACATGCCTCGTTCTCACAGCCACTCTAATTAAGTTGTTGTTCATTCTTTACAGCCAAAATGCATCTCAATTTGCTGCTTATATCCTCCCTCTTCGCTGCTTCAGCCCTCGCGGCACCAAGCGCTTCAACAAAGAAAGCTTGTGAAGAAATCTCGAAAGCCATTCCGGGTCGTGTATCACTTCCGTTCACTATCAACTTCAACAGTCAATCATCAGGATACTGGTCCACAGCTTTACGTGAGATCAAGCCCGCTTGTGTCATCACTGCCAAGTCAGCTAAAGATGTTTCAACCGCTGTTACGATCTTGAACAAGTATCCTGATGTCAAGTTCGCTGCCAAGTCCGGTGGACATGATCCTAATCCTACTCATGCCACTGCGGGCGATGGAGTTCTCATCTCACTAAATGAGATGGTTGGCGCTGCTTATGATTCTGATAAAAAGGTTGCGTATGTTAAGCCTGGTGGAGAGTGGAATGATGTTATTTCGCAGCTCAACAAGGATGGGGTTGCTATCGCCGGAGGTCGCCTTGGTATGTCTCTTGAGGTTAGCTGGGTGATACACTACTAACTTGACTCTAGGACTGGTCGGTGTTGGAGGTCTGCTTACACAAGGCGGAATCTCGTTTTTGAGCGCTCAATATGGTTTGGCTGCCGATGTATGATCGAACCTGAAACTATAGTGACCTCGCTAATGATATGCAGAACGTTGTCTCCTGGGAGATGGTCAACTGGAACGGCACAATCATCAATGTTGACGCAAAGACTCAGCCCGAGCTTGCCGTCGCATTGAGAGGCAGTGGCAGCCAGTTCGGTCAGTCTCAACATGCCCTCCATCAAGATTACACTAATAACCGCAGGTATTGTAACGCAATTCACCGTCAGAGCATACCCCATCGGAAAGGTCTGGGGCGGTATTCGCACCTACGACGAGTCCAAGACAGACGAACTCTACGAAGCGATGCACAAGTTCATTCCATACAGCAACGAGGACCCAAAGGCCGCGATTATTGTTACCAGTCTCATCCTCACTGGAAGTAGCAGGATCAACCTTCTGTTCTACTTCTATGATGGCGAGAAGCCTCCTACCACTGGAGCATTTGCCGATTTGTTGAAGGTCAAGTCGACGCTTTCTACTACCAAGACACAGTCGTATCCCGATCTGGTAAACCACTTGACATCACTTTGGAGTGTAGCAATGCTAACGACACATCAGCTCAAGTCTAACGGCGCTGGAGTTTCACTATTGAACTCGAGAATCTCATTTAGAGTAAGCAGCCTCTCTCCAAGATGTAACTTCAACTAACATCTTAGACCGCCACCATCCCATACTTCCCCGACGACTCAAGCGTGTACGCCGAAATCACCGACAAGTTCGTTGAGATCACAAAAACTTACTTCAAAAACCTCCGCGGTCTCGCCTCCCAATGTTCCGTTGACTTCCAGCCTCTCCCCTCCTCGATCGGCAAACACACCGAGGAACGAGGTGGGAACGCCATCGGATTCACCGCCGACGACCCTGACCGGGTTCTTCTCGAGATCCAGTGCGCCTGGGTTGAGAAACGCTATGACGATACTGTTCGTCAGTTCTCCAAGGACTTGACGGCTTGGATTGAGGATAAGCTTCCTGAGTGGATTGAGAAGAATGGAGGATCTGCGGATGAGTATCTTCCGTTGTTTATGAATGATGCTATGTATGATCAGAATGTCACGGGGAGTTATAAGGATTACGCCAAGTTCAAGGAACTGCAGCTCGAGGCTGATCCGGAGGGTGTTTTGAGAGAGAGAATGGGTGGTTTCAAGTATTAATTCCAGCTTCTGAGCTGTAGTTATTGTATTTATATAATACTACTAATAATGTCTTGTCTATAACCTTTTTGATGGAATCAGGGTGCTCATACTACCAAACTAAACGCGACGTCGTATATGAGCGACTGTGAATACAATCAACAAACTTACCTTCTGGTAACGTGCGAACACATATTCGCTCGTCTCGAGGAAGCCATCAACCCTTCCTACATCTGTTTCAGCTCCGCGTTTCCCTTCTCGAACTGCGCCAGATATCGTAACGCTTCCTGCGTCTCCGGAAGGTTCCCAATATCAGATCCACTTCCACCTTCAAGATACGCTTCTATAAGATGTTTTCTAACATCAACCTCTGTATATAGATTGTTGAGCTCTGCGACAGCTCTGTCTATCTCTCTCGTCTTTGCGAACATCTCGTGACTTAATATTGCCATAGCTTTGCCCAGATCGGTATCAGGTCCAGCATTACGGGAATTCGTTTGCAAGGACTGTATCATGTTGTTTAGGTTCAAGAGAAAATTGCGTATTCCGTTGCGATAGCCCTCGTATTTCGCATGTTCGGCCATTGCGCCCTGTCATCTTGCTCGAACAGCATTGACGTGGGGCGCTGCTGACGCTTGGTTATTGTCCGTTGGATATGGTTTGTTTCTTGCACTACTCGTGAGAATATAATGAATTTGTTGAGTATAGTAGAGGGCCAGACGGTAGGAAGATAAACTATACAAGAAGTATTTATACTTCTACGTAGGGGGTACTATCAGTGCTCGGGCGCGTCAGTGATAGAGAGTATTATTATTATTGGCTGATAAATCACAAGTTTCTTCTATGAGATCAAATTTAAATCACCGTTTAAAACGCAGATAATTTCAATCAAACCATGTAAACGTTGTGAGAGATTGGCACAAATCGTCAATGGTGTTGCAAGTGACTCTGAACTATTGATCTCTTGTCAAATGGACTATTTCGACACTGACCTTCATCACGATGAATATGACTGACTAGAGGTCCTCTCGAACCTTTCTAACCCTGAACCAATGACATGTCTGAAACTGTTTCTCCGTCTAGTGTGAGATCACATACCGTTGCCCCTTGGACCTGACTGACAACCTGTAGCGCCAGAATGCCAGAAGCTACGCGGAGCGTGAAAAAGGCTCCCGCAAAACAGAGACGTGAGTATGAAGTAGGGTACAGACAAGCAGTAGAAGCTCTCAACAAGTTGGATATACTGGGCATTGCAACGCGGAAAATGATTACTACGGTCAATGATATTTAGAAGCTTACGAGGGACATTGATGAGATTCTGGAGATTGATGTACCTTTATTTCCTAACGTGCAACTGAAGAGGTCTTGTCAGAACGTCATGGGGGTATATGAGGAGAGACTGGCCAGCTTGGACCCCATGAGAGAAATTTGTTGTAACGATACTTTGTCCTATATAGAGCAATAGATGGCCTAAAAGTAGTCAAGATGGTATCTTTCATTCTAGGTCGATATTATTACTCTCCTGAACTGCATCTCAGGCTCTGCGCATTTGCTAAAAACACTCTCAATGATGAACTGTTATTTTCAGGGCCTACTCCGGTTATGCAGTGCGTGGTCAATGAACAGGATGCTCTTCACGCTCCAGAATAGGCGCGCGGCATCTGCAAAAGCCCAAATCATTTGATAGAAATACCAGCTGAAGTGCAAGTCAAAAAGCTCAATGTTCGATCTATTGAGAGCGATGACAGGCTTTTCGTGGCCCAGTTGTTTTCGAGCGCAGTTGGCGTGTCCGGGTTGAGAATAACCGCCCTGTACTGATCACTAACAGCGCCCCATAGCGAGACACTACAGTGCAGTTGAGGCCAAAGTGCCCCTGGATGCCAACTACAAATGTTATTGCATTGTTCAGCATAATATCGTAGCATGTTCAGACTCTTTGTAAACACTTGTTCGAGAAGGAGTTTATTGTGTTTTGTTAGAAACTCGTTCTTGCTTCTGTTCATGTTCTGATTACGAGAACAGAGGCTGTACAATAAGTCAACACTGGGACACGACTGCTATTCTCTGATATACATACAGATTCTTATGTTCGGCTCACTTGTCACTCTTGTATAGAACTTCACTTCTGGTCTGTCGAGCTCAAGCTCGCAGAGTCTTCTAAAACCCGCCTAACGATAACAATTAAAGTCAGCGCTCAATCACATCCTTCAATAAGCAAACCAGCATTTTCAAGACCATCCAATCAGCCAACTACCATGATGTCCAACCAATCTTTGCCATTCCGAAACGAAAAGTTCATGTCAGGCCTTATCTCTGAAACGCGACGAGAGCACCCACGATACATATCCAACTTCGCAGAGGATATCGCCCAGTCCTATCAGCTACGCGTCGAAGTCGACAGAGCAAGTCGGGAGTTCAAGGAAGAAACCGCAAACTATATTGATAACTCGATGCTCCTGCAAGTTGAAGTAATAAGGGTAGCCAAGACTGTGCTTATAGGAGACACTTGTGTACTGGCCGAGGAAGATATCACAACTATCTTCAATCAACTCCGTACCAAGGCTATTTCAGAGCGCTGGTATGAGTGCTCTCTAGAGAATATGCAGGAGAACGAGAGGCTTCGATTGCAGGAGAAGACAGTCAGAGATATGTATTACGCGCTGTACCATCAGAAAGGACGACCGCTCTTGACACGTAACAATGGCTATTATACACGTCGTATGGATTGGTATGCTCGACGTCTGTTTAGTCAGGAAAGTTCATCAGAAGATGGAGCATTGCAAATCCAAACTGCAAAGAGACTTGATTTCCTTCAGCAGTTGGTAGAAACCTCTGTACCTGGAAGTTCTGCTTCTAGCACTACTTAAGCGCCCTGGTGTTGCAGCCTTCAAAGCCATGGTAGTTAGGGAATAGATTACGGTTATTGATCTGTTGCCAAGGGATGGACTAAGGTAATTATCTTATATAGTACCTTTAATTAATACTTAGTAATTAAAGATAATAAAATTAACTTAGTATATTAATTGCAATGTATTAATATATGGCAGGTATTTACATATAATTTTATAATAATAAGAGTTAGAATATAAGCTTTAAATCTTTATTATATAATTATTATTAATATTAGTTAATTAAGTAATTATATATCTATTAATTACCTTAATTAGATAATTATAATAAGGTTAATTATTATTAATAATAATTATAGTAATATATCTTAAATAATAAGGGTTATAATTCTAGGCTTATTTTCTTATAAAGCTTTATAATTATTATAATAATAATAATTATATTAAGAAGTTAATAATAAAGAAAGAACTTAATTTATTATTAAGAAGGAAAATATCTTCTTTATACTTATAGATTAAGGCTACTTATTTAATTAGATCTTAAGGTTTAAAGTAATAGCTATATAATCTATTAACTTAATATTAAGGTTATTATGTTTTTATAGTATAATATATAATGCCTTATATTATAATAATATTTAAAAAAAAACATTATTATTATACTACTTTATATATAGCTATGGTATTACATCTCTCTTAATAAGTAATTAATTAAATAAATATTAATATATAAATAGTAAAAGAATTATTAAAAAGTAATACCTAAAGAAAGTTAATAAAACTAGGTAATTAATAATATAATATATATAATAAGGCTAGATATAATATAAAGACCTCTTTAGTAATAATTAAGATATCTAGGGAAGAGTAGAGTAAGTAGTTTTAATTAATTAAATAGTTTATAGTATATTTAAAGTAAGTTCTAGCTTAAAGGGTAAGAAAAGTGCGTTACATGCTTATCTGCGTCGCATGCTTATTAACCACGTTAATCTATTGCAAAGTCTGATGACGTATCTCATTGACTTTTTAGGTTCTATGCCTGGTACATCTGAACTGAAAGCTCTAATCATAAGTAGAAGATATTACCAATTGCAGAACAGAAAACGGTGAGCAATGTAGAAGTTATAGAGGTTAATGACCATGAGTGGTAAAGTATGATACCAAGTGAATCCGGTCAACAACCTCCATACCACAACGCCAGTCATAGCGCCTGTAACAGTAATAGTCCAGAGCCAGCAAAGAATGCGCATGTTGCGATACTTGTTGGACTTGTGTGCTTTAGAGTCACCTGAGGCAACCCAAAGCAGCTCGATGTTGAACAAGCGGTCCTTAATAGCTGACAAGTATGCATAAGACATGATTACCATGACGTGCTGCACGCTGAAGCCGTAGGAGGCCTTGGTCCACACTTTGAAAACGACAATTCCATAGAAGATGGACGGCAAAGCGAATGCAAGGTTCCAGGCCTTGAACCATTCCGAGCGGAAGGCAAGGAGCAGCGTGCCGGCGATGGGCGAGAGGAAGATATTGAGTGATACTGCTGAGTAGTAGAGGAAGCCTGGAGGATCGGGCGTTAGTATGTTACGTGACACTCAATATCTTACGTAGGGGACCCACCAGAGATGTAGCATAGCTTTTGCATAAAGTTGAGGTTTGAAGTCCAGAAATGAGGATTAGTGAGTAGAGTTGTACTACCTCTGGCCCATCGCATTTGCTGTGAGAAGAACGCTCGAGGACCGGCGGGGCAAACACCAGTGGCCAGACACAAAGGGATATACTTGACTTTCCAGCCACGGTCAACAGCGCCGAAACTACGACCCAAGTTAGCTCCAGGTCAAACAAAGTTCAGAACTCGATTTGTCTCATACCCTGTGTGGACATCCTCGGAAAATCCAATCTCTGCAGTACCTCCTACTTCAGTTAAGGCAGCTCGACGATACATGGCATTGCTGCCAACACAGATAGAAGCGCCCCATCTGTTTCTATTGACTTGGACGACACGGTAGAACAATTCCTGTGTAGCTCCCGCTCCTTGTTCAACCCATGTCTGGTCGTCAGTGACTCGAAACCACTGGGGGCTCTGAACAATAGCAGTCTTGTCATCGTCCAGATGCTCAACGATAAGCTCCTTGATGAAGTCAGGTCGGGGGCAGAAGTCGGCGTCAAAGATGACGAAATACTCGCCATCGGTGCGGGTAAAGTTCCATCGCAAGTTGCCCGCCTTTCGCAGGCGAGGCCGATCGTCGCGAACGTGGTAAATGAAGCCATATTTCTCTGCTAACTCGCGAACAGCATCTTGCGCGCTGTCATCCATGACATAAACTTTAAGCTTGGATGCAGGCCAGTCGAGGTTAATGACGTGTTTGTAAGTATTCTCCAAGATCTCGAGGGGTTCTGAGCAGCAAGGTAGGAAGATGTCAACGGTAGGTGCCGATTCCTCAGTGATCGGGTACGCATCAACTCGTTGAATATGTGCCTTATAGTCCCAGTCCTTACCGATGAGCCCGACACCATACGAGATGATCAGGTAGATGCACATGGCACCAGCAAAGACACCGTACCAGTAGAAGAACGGCGCAGAGAGAGCAAAGAGCCACATACCGGCACCTAAAGATAGGAACGAAAAAACGCCAAAGGCATAAAGCAAGATCCGGTTGGTGTGAATGTACGAAAGCTTCTCATCGTCATTAGGACAAGTTGGAAGCACTAAGGGTGGCTCCTCTTTCGGACAATACGTGTTTCGGAAACTGTTGTGGATTCGACGAAAGAAACCAGCCTTTGGTTTTTGATCAGAGACTGGAGTTTCTTCTGCCTTTTCTTTTATCACAACCGCAGGCGGCACGACACTGGCTTCGACGTCTGGGCCCACAGGCTGGAATTTCTCGTTAAACGCCTGTTCTGTCTGGCTAGAGGTAACAGGTGCCTGGAAAGTTTAGTTACTATCCCAAGTTACAGTAGCCAGTCTGACATACAATTTCATCCCGTTGCCCCGTCTCGACATTTTTGCGTTGAACAGGAGGCTCAGGGGGTGGACGCCGAATTGCATCGCGATTGGCAACTGGAGGGACTCTTGTGGGCTCTAGGTCGGTGTCATCCTAGATAACGTCAGTAAAGGGGTGAATAATATGAACAAGAGCCCTACCGAAGAGGTGATGGAGCTGCTCTCTGAGTCCAAGGATATCTCTCCAATGTCAGAGTCGAATGGATCACGTGCAGAGCCGGACTCGGTGAGAGGCGTCACAGCAAGCTGTTCAGGTACCAATTGGGGCACCATAGCTCCTGGCCTAAAACAAGATTGTCAAAGAAACGAAACAAAGCGAATGTACCCTGGAAACGAATGAGCCAGAGGTGCAGGACGATCTCAAGTTCTCGTAGGAGAAGATAGAAAGTTCTATGTATAAAGACATAGACATTCGATTCCAGCATGACATTGCTCATTAGATAAATTAGTCTCCGGCATGCCTAGATCCACTACTTCGGCCCTGTTAACTTTTCTTAATTTTTCCTGTGGACGCGGCTGAATAGTCTAGATTAGCAACCAGACGGAGCTATTGGAACTTGCAAGGCTATCAGATCCAGCTGTCGTAAAGATTGCGGGCTGGGTCTCCATCATAGGAGGTCTAACTGTTGGCTTGGATCCGCGAATGCACTGACTAGACATTATCTTGATATTAAGGCGACTAAGCCAAGCCAATAGTCTGTGGACGGCCAATTTGGACCGAGTTCCCATCTGGTTCTAGTAGCCTTGGTGCAGCCTTTCAGCTGTTATCAAAGAGTACCAACGGCCCAATTAGGACTTACCCTTTCTGATTCGGCCTTGAAAGGACAAAACCCTTATGCGCCCGGGGAAGCGGGATGCTTAAGAAGTTCCGGAGTAGCTGACATGCGCCCAGAAATCTGCGTCTAAAACAACAAAGTATTCACGACTTCGAAGCACTAAGAGGCGGCATTAAGAAATAACGACCACCTGCTGAGAGCTCAGTTTCCAGCAAAAGCTCATTCTAGTAATGTCAAGGTCATAAGCTAGCCAATTTTTCAGAGGTGGTAACCAGGGGCATGCGATGAGCACTTCCGACGGTGACACTAATCGATGGCATGGCCCCTCTGTCCAACTTTGAAAGGCCATTAATCCCGACAAAATCTTGCTAATCTCCACGACGCCTAATTAAGCTTAATATAAACTCAATGAGGCTAGGGCACTATCCACGAGAACTAAGTCACCCGAACTAGTACTTCAGTCTAGATTCAAACTTATTGCATCCCACTGTACGCTATGAGTCGGCGGTCACCTATATGTGGTTGGGCCCGATATAGCGCTGGCGCTAGGTGTGGAAACTATTGAAAAGTGTTTGACCGCAAGCGAAAATCCTTACAGCAGGCGTCCAGCTAGCGCATTCAGTAGGCCTCGAACCACGTAGTTGCATCGTGCGTGGCGAATCTCTCGGGTCTGGCCGAATCAGGTAGGATTAGCAGTCTATCGCACAGTTTGCTTGTCGTGCTCCATCGGAAGCGAAAGCGGGAGTGGAAACTGACTAATCGCATCTTGGTGGAGAGTATAGCCTCACGACCCCAAATTAGATGGGCAAGGATGCCACTTCTAAACGTTGAGATCGTCAGTGAACCATACCCGGCAATGTATACAACTTTCAGAGACCAGTCCAGATCAGTTAATTACCTGAATTGATCGAGCCGGATGGGGGGTCCAGCGTGCATCGACTCTGATCACCGCTACGAGCACCAACGCAAAGCCCAGCTCTTCGGTATTGCAACGGGCAGCGACGATCCATGTAGGTACAGGGAGCTCCCCAGAGATCTCTTACGATTCCCCAGTGTTACTAGATAACAAGGTTCTTACCAACAGCAACAGCGAGCTTGGAGGTTTCCAGGGTCCTGCTGATAGTCTAGTCATCCTTAAAGGGACTTTGTTTAATGAAGGCGAGTAGAGAGTGGAGAGACTCCTCCACTAGACCGATCATTGCTTGAGTTGTAGTCCCACGATGCCCACTTCGTCTGCAAAGCACGTTGTACCTTTTGGCGCAGAATTTCCCTTAAGGGGCCTATGGGTTGTTAGCCACAGTGGGGGAAACAAAATAGGAGAATGGTTTGGCTGGCAATATGCCTCAGTCAGCACCGCTTTTTTTTCTTTTTTTCTTTTTTCTTTTTCTTTTTTTTTTTCGGGTTCTTCATCGCTTAAACCCTAGATCGCAGCTTTTCCCAGGCTGGAATAGCTATTGGCAATCAAATCGTCTTCGCATGCAGTATGAAGACTCAAACCATCAGACCGTTACATCGTGGACGTTCGGGGTCACCCAATTCCAATAGAAGTTTCGTCATCGACCCCCCCTTTTTTCATCACATGAAATGACTCATCTGTACTTTCTATAAAGCTGCGGCAAATACTTTATACTCGCACTTGGTGGCGGGCGGGGTTAAGCGTTGCTGGTGGCGTGAAACCCGTTAGCATGAACTAGTACATTATCACTGATTCAAGTCATCTCCATGTCAACAAGCCTGCCTAATTAGATTGAATATTGAACCTATGCTGTGTCTCACTCCTGAACTAGCCAATAATTAACATGGTTGTGGATAAGATAGAGCCGCTACAACAGCCACTGTGGCCTGGGTCTGACGAAGCTTTCTCCAATGAGATTGGACGCAGAACTACCATTTTGCGCGGACGCAACTACCCAATTCATGGCCGCAGGACAACGTCAACACCTGAAAAGGGGGCATAAAGATCGTACTTAGATATGAACAATATGGCGTAGCTTTTGTAACTGTGGCGTTTGCTGGAACTTTTATCACATGCTAATTCAGGCATGAAATGGAGGACCGCGAAAACTGGCTTTTCCCTAATTGGTCTGTTGCTTTGTCGTATCCCAGCCGGCCTTAGTACGTATTTTATGGGTCCCGGAGATATTAATACCGGGTGGCGGGGGAAAACACCTGGAAGGACAGAACAGAGACAGAAGAAGAAGAAAAACGAGCTGTTGGGGAGTAGATTGACCTTCAAGTGCGAAAATCAACCTCATTTTAATTGGACATCAACCCTACTCGCGTATCCAACACTTCTGTCGTCGATACGTCGGTTCATACCTTATACTACCATAGGCTGATACAAGGTACGTGGGGCCAAGTGGAGCAAATTACAGAAAAATCTCAGGAGAAAAAGCTCCGACTACTTGATATCTGAGTTATCTCCTGAGAGGTCATAAGGCTCCTTTCTGTACTTTGATCCACTTGGCCCCACATACAAGAAAGCTACAAGGGTTTTGCTTAATGAAGAGTGTGTAAAGGAGTCGCCTCTCTGTGACAAGTTAACCTAGGAACGTTAAGATGCCTGATGTGTATAGGGTAGACTGGCAAGCGAGCTCTGGGCCGGACCATCGACTTGATCAATTGCTCCCTCCCCCCCCCCCCCCCCCCCCAAAAAAAAAAGGCGAAAATTTCACGCGATGCTATTTTTCCACCTGTGTTCGAATCCATCGACCGCTAAATTAGTCAAGTTCTTGAGAACGCACCTCAGTCAAACACATCTCTTGCTGGATCACCTAATGGAGACCATTACTGGGAAGCCGCGCTCGGACCAATACACCGAATGATGAGCACTAACCGCCCATTCAAAGACGATATGTACGTGTATTGCAAGACTAGTCCAGCTCTAGGTGGTGCTGCGGACCTTATCCTCAACAGATCTGCGAGCGTTTCATCCTCCTCCTCATAGAACGCAGTCAGATTCAGTCAGCCACCTGTCTGCCTGGCCAGGTGGACACCCGAAGAATTGGACGAAAGAATTCGAGCACTATGCACTGGCCGACGCATATCTCGCTATTTCCTATTACCTAACCAGGCTTTGCCTCGGGTTTATATTATGCCCCACAGAGCAAGACTAACAACTAACAGCAATCTACCGCAAATTCTCTGCCGACTCCACCCGCTCGAGTCTAGATCACAACAGCCTAGTGGCAGCGGGGAGATTTTGGACCCTGACGAGGAAGCCCCCGTGGCGTTAATAGTCAGGCTATAACTTGCCGTTGAAAAGGTCACGTTGGCTGATGACTGCCACGTCTCTGACCCGAACTCAACTATGCCCAAGTATGTCGAGTTTGCAATCAAGCCGTTGCGCCAGACATATTCGAGAAGTGGTGAAACATCTTCGTCGAATTCCGTTATATCGTCTACGTCTTCATGCGGCACCCAGGTGAGGACGTGATGGTCTCGCTGATTTTTGCCATAGTAGAGAGTACTAGACAAAACAATGATTTCTTATTAGCGAATGACCAAAATCCATACCGACAGATAAGAGGGGAACGAGAAATCACCCACAACTCTCTATCGCCGAGTTTCTGTGTGCCTAGCGTCTTAGTCTTGAGTGGCCAAGGGTCACCAACACTACCAATCCATATCATGAGCTCAATACCCGCCAAGACCGAATCGGTCGAGTTTGTCAGGTCAGCATCCAGAAACATATCAAAGGCGGCATTGGCTACGGTGCCAAGCTCATTCAGTGAAGATTTGTTTTCGTCCCACTCGTTACTACTGAATTTTGGTGTCTCTGTCTCCAGGGATCCCGCTGTCATCATCCAACTCGCCGTCAGGCGCATTGAGGTAATTTCTGCCAGAGGTAGTGGTAGTTTTGAGGATTGGAATTTGACATGGGGGTACGAGTGCACATTGTCCTTATCGCCCTCCCACAACCAGGGGGCGTTGAACCACGCATTCGTGTCGTCTTCGTTGACCTATTGCTCAACAAGGCAGAAAATTGTCAGAAGCCTTGCATCGTTAAAATTGGAGAAGGCCATGGTAGAGAGCAGAGAGAAACAACACGAGAGAAGTTAAAGAGAGAGAAGATAGAGAGTCGGAAAGAAAGATGGAAATGTAAGGAGCCGAAGAACATACCGTCAGGCATTGGAAACCCTCCGAGGTCGGGTTCCATGCATTGGCAGCATCTGAATGTTTTGTTAGTACTGCAAATCCATAAAAACGTCGCGCGAGCGAGAGACATCACATTCGAGATCGCGCGGTTTGTCGTGGAGTGTCATTTTCCCGCAGACAGTAGTGGCGTCCTCTGGTGACCGCGACGCCAGAGCTAAAACGCTATTTGGGACCAGCGTGGTGGTGGATATGAGAGCAATCGCTTGCCGCTTCCACCACGGCAGGTAGGGTGCAAGGCGAACCATTGTGTATTATGACTCAGGACATGCAGAACGAGGCCGAGGAAGTTGTAAGGATCTGTGTTGGCCATGTTATATAACGCTCAGAGGCCGCCAATCTCTGCTAGCGCCACTATTCGTGCCAAGTCCAGACGCGCCCCTTTACGCCCGAGATTGTGTTGTGCGAGCCTCCCCTACTTTGAATTCCATCACTTCATTTATTGACTTGGTTCCCATGGTATGGAGCTTTGTAATAGCATTGCTGTCATATGCCAAACAGCTGTGTTTTCTCTTATCAGGTCAACACATATTAGAAAAAATTCCATCGCGTGGAGCCCCGGATGAGCTTATCCGTGAAATTGGTTTCGCGTTCTCTATCGGCTAAGGGGATGAGGATCTTATGTATTAAATAGGTCCAATACTCACTCAGTGCATTCCCTGGTCGAACACTCCTTGTACGGCGTGCGGATTGCTTATCACACGGGCATGTGGCTGTCTCAGAAGGGAGAGAAATAAGTGGAGCCAGGGATTCTAGCCTCATCAAGGTTGTAGCTTGATGGTTCTGGCCGTGACAAAATCCCCACCCACCTAGCTAAAAGGGCGGCCTGCCTTGTTTCTTCTTACAGCAAACTTGTTGCCCCGCGAGCTACTCGCTGATGTTGCTTACCGTCGTGTTGCCTCACCGCATCGCGGTCACCTCTGGCAACGCCTCCCTCCGATTCAAAGCGGACGGGAGGGCCATCTAGGTAGCTATCACACAGCGCACTCAAGCAGATCAGCTGACCTAGGCCTCCATCTATCATTCAATTCCCTCGCCTTGCCGCCTCTCAACTTACCATGAGCCAGACAATCTTTCTGTCTCCTCGAGCCATCATGCAGAATACTAATGTTAAGCTTACTTCCTTCAACGTCTATAACAGTGACGAGCAAGGTCGTCTCAACATTAATCTGCACAAACATTTGCCATTCTTAGCGCTATCACCATGCTAACTAATACAGCCGTAAGTCTAATGCTGGTCATGAAATCAATTGTAAAACGAGTTTGATGATAATGATCTGATGATCGTCAATATATTATGTTAGACGCGCAATGACTCCAGTATGGCTTAAGCCATAGCACTCTAGGGCGTCTTTCAAGTGACGCATGATCGTTTTTCTTTCTAGGCATTTCGTATTTATTAACTATATAAAACCTATGCTTTGATGAGAAGTGCAAATTCTCGCCTCTACTTGTCTCAATTACCCAGCATAATTTTAAGAACAATTAAGTTTTAATACTACAATAACCTCTATCTACACACCGCTACATGCTCTAAAAACCACAGGTGCCTATTAAAACTAAGAATTTAATAAATATACTTCACTGACTAGTGACCTAGGTGATGAAAACTTCAGACATTTTCCTCTTTGCAGCTGCCCCGTTCTCAGCGGCCTCTTGGCAACTGATTCGGGGCCCAAGAGATTCACATGGTAATTCGAAGTATCAAAGAGCGGGAAGCAAGAATTTACCAGAATGTCAAGACTTCCGCCACGAGTTATTGAATCGGCCTGCAAAAGATCCGGCACCTGGATGGCTCGGATGCTGCTTTCACATCTACGGCGTTAACACTGGTTCCTCATTTATCAATCACAACTGCCGTCGGCTCGAGGGAGGAGAGCGACATGTGAACGAGTTTTGTGACGGAAAAAGCCATTTGATTCATCTTAAAGCCAACGAGGGAATAGGCAGCTATAAAATAGTGGGATGTAAGCGGAATTAGCGCACAGCAGAAGTTCTACAATTTAAGAAATAATCTGGGAAAGACGGTGCATTTTCTATTTTTAGCCAATTAGATTGTAGGCATTTTCTATTAGGTTCTTTAGTAGTTAAGTGCATTGAAAGCAGAGAGTTAATAGAAACTATCCATGCCTCAACTTGTTACGACCCCCGGGGTTACGTCACGTGCACCCCACACTTTTCAACCTATTACTAGGAAACCCCAAGCAATTACACTCTTAACTGTAATCGCCTACAAAGGATAATAACTCTAATTATAATCCATTTATTAGAATTACAACTCTAACTATAATTAATTAAAGATTACCTTTAATATATAAATTATACGTATTAATACTTTTATAAACTCTAGCTTATTAATTATTAATAAACCTTTTTTATATTAATTAAACCTAATATATGTTAAATTTAGCAGTAAGAAATATAACACTTTACTTTACTTAATATTATGCCTTATATTATTTATAAATATATATATAATATAAACTAGTTTACTTATTTAAAAACTGAATTATTATATAACTTTACTTAATTATATAAAAATACATATATTAAATAAGTGCTTTAAATAACTAAGTATTTTATATAATTTATATATTTTAAATTAACTTTTTAAAAAGCTTATAAAAAGCTTAAAATAAGTATAAAATAGCTTAAATTATAATAACATATTAATAAATCTTAAAATTTTAAATAGTATTTATTATATAATTTTAAAAAAATCCTTAATATATAATAATTTATATAATTTTAATTTAATAATAATTATATAATTATAGCCTTGGTGTTTTAAGATAAATACTAAGCCCTAGTATAATTTAATTAACCCTAATCCTAGTTTAATAATATAATAACTTTTTCCTTTATTAATAGGCTATTTATTTATTTATACTTAAAAATAAAGATTTATATTATTAATTATTATAAAATTTAAAATGCTAAGGTTGCCTTTATATTTAGGTTTTATTAGTTCTTATTTAATAGTATTATTATAATAATACCTATCTCTTATAAAATCTGCTTATCCTCTTAGTAATACCTTAAGCTAAGTTATTTTAAATTTATATAATTTTATATATCTAGTTAGATTTACCTTAGTATTCTCTACAAAACTAGATCTCCTATTATATATACTTATTTATCTAATATAATAACTATTATAAATTTCTTTTATAATATATATACCTTACTAAATTAATACTACTACTTAGCCTTAAATAAGTTATTTTTACCTTATAAAATAGCTATATTAAGAAAAAGAATTAACCTTTACTATATAAATATAATAGTAATAATTTTTAAAAAATAAATTAATTTATTTTAGGTTTCTATTAGTAGATAATATAAGGCATAATATTAAATACTATAAAGTATTATAATTCTTAATAATTAAGTAATATATATTAGGCTTATTAATATAAAGGAGTGTTATTAATAGCTAATAAACTAGAATTTATAAAAGTATTAATAAATATGTTTTTATATATTAAGGTATTTACTTTAATAAGAGTAAGGTTTAAAAAAAAGCTTATTTATTTATTATTAAGCCTTTAGCCTAGGCTTATAATATTAAAAGTACGTATAAGGGTATTTATATTAATATAAGTAAGTAAATAGGTAATTAGGTAAAAATTATAAGGTATATATAATATAACTACTAAGGTTATAATATAATTTTTCCCTTTTATTCAGTCTTATTCTTAAGACTTATATACCTATTTATCTCCTTATATTTATTAATATATATTAACTTAAACCTTTTATTTTTTATTATATTATATTATTTAACTAACTTAAGTATAAAAACTTTTAAAAAGTTTTTTTTCCTTTTATATTTAGGTATTATAAAGCTATTTATAATATTAATTAATTTAATTATAAAATTATATCTTATTATTATTATAAAGAAAATAGTATTATTAATAATATAGTTAAAGGCAAGAAGAAATATAATTTATATATTTATTTAGACTATCCTTATAATATAATAGATATTTTATTAAATTCTTATGTAGTATTTCTTAATTAGCCTAGGATTCTCCTTGTTAATCTTAATTATTACTTATATTATATTATATCCCCTATTTATATTAATAATATATTAATATTATAGCTAATTTACTTATTTAGTTATATAGCCTATCTTATAATTTATTTAATCCTCTTTTCGCTGCTAATATCAAATATCTTTAACTTTAGGCAACCTAAACTCATATAAAACTTAATATATTTTTCCTCTATAAAACCCCGCAATTACCCTGCTTCTATATATATTGCATTATAGGTTCTCGGTCTTCTTTAATACCTCCTTAGCCTGCTACTAGATATCCTTAAGCTACTTATTATATAAGCCGCTATTAAGGGCCTTAAGAAACCCCTTCTTTCTCTTATTTAGCTATATCTCTTTATATAGCTTCTTTTTTAAATCCTTAAGCTTTTACTTTTTATATTTAAAGAAATCTTTATTAATTAAAAGGTTTTTATAAATAAATTATATAAATAAAAGGATTTTATAATTAAAGATTATTATCTTAATATAGCTAATATTATTTTTTACTAAACTAGGCTTTTTTAATATTTATAATTATTATATATAATATATTACCTTTATTTTTATTTTACTTAAGAGATTTTTTAATTTTAGGGATTATATTATAGCCTTTAGTTAAATAAGGCTTATTAGGCCTAAGTACTTATAAGCTTTTTTAAATAATAAATATTATAATAAGGCAGCTATAATACTATTTATAATTATAGCTAGAAGGGAAAGTTAGGTTAAATAACTTATTATATAATAGATAATTAAATTATAATATATTATAGGGATTAATAAAAGACCTTTAAAGTAAGTTAAAGAAAAAAGGTTAGGGCTAGCTAATAGGTAGGTAAGGCTTTTTAGCTAATAAATATATAACTAGGTTTAGGCTATAATTAAGGCAGCTAATTATAATAATTTAACTTAATAAAGCTTTACTAGCTATAAAGGTAATAAATATTTAAATTATATTAGACTTTAAAAATACTTAAATATACCTTTTATAGCTAACTTATAAACTTAAAAAAAATTAAAAAATTAAAAAAAATAATATTTTATAGTATTTTATTATTTTAAGTAGATTTAATTTATAATTAGTATTTAATTTTTTTTATATAATCTTAAATAGTATAATATACTTATAATTTAATTTATAATTTAATTAGTTTATTTTAATATTTTTTATAAATAAGTAAATTATATCTTCCTTTTAAAAGGTTAATCCCTTTAACCTCGTAGGGTTATAGTAATATTTTATTTATTTCTTAATATATTTAAGTTTTATTTTATTTCCTTATATAATTCTTTTAATTTATTACTTTTAATTATAGTACTTAAGTTAACAATTTTAGGTTAACAATTTTAAGTTAACAATTTTAGGTTTTTATATATTATAATATATATATAATATAAATCTAAAGTAAGTATTAGCTAATATAAGTTTTATATTTTTATTATATATAGCATTATAGGCTAATTAGGCATATAGTAATTTCTTAACTTAATTATCTTATTTAAAATTAATATAATACTTAGCTTATATATTTTAATTATTTTATTATAAAAAATATATACTATTTATTTTATATTTATTACTTCTCTATAAGGTAAGTAATATAAGAACTTTATAAGTTAGTTTATAATAATTATAATATTATTATTATAAATTCTAGTTAAGGGTTTTTCTAATAAAGGTAACTTAGTTATTTTCTTTTTCTCCCTTGCCTTTAGCCTTATACAAGGCTATTAAGTTTTTTAGCTTTTCTATTAATAGTTTAAACAGTAAGACCCCTATAGAAGGCCATTATTACAGAAGTCAGAATCAGATAAGGTTTATCTGCCTTAATGACACGATTGCTGCCTTAACCAAGCAGTATTAATACTAGCTGCAGGTATCTATAACTTAGTTATAAAGTTTATTATAATTAAACTCTAAGGTTATTTTATTACTTCTAGTAATTATAGCTTTTTATATAGCTTATAATATTACAACCTTATCCCTATATAAAAGTTATAGTATTTAATTATTTTTTTTATATTTTATATTCTTAATATTATAATTATTCTAAGGTTTTATTACTTCTTAATATCTATTTAATAAGTATAAGTAGAATTTATAAAGGAAGTTATATACTCTATATTTTAGAATTATAGTTATTATTACTAATATGCTAATTATATTATAATCTGCAGCTGCAGGTAGTTTATATAAGAATAATACTGCCTTTCTTTAAAACTTTACTATTTAAGAGGCTAAAAGGCAAGTAATAAAGTAATAGCTAATACTTTTAATTAAAGAGTATGCTATATACTAGGTATAATTAACTAATATTCTCTTTATTAAGCCTAAATATTTTAGTAAAACTAAGATTAATATTAGTAATATTTTTAGAAAATAGCTATAATATATAAAGCTATTTTATTAAAACTCTCTTTATAATTATTAGATTTATTAACTCCTTTTACTTTAAGTATTATATTAATTTAGAAATTAGTAATTAGAAAGTAATAATTTAAAATTTTAAATATAAGATAATATAAGACTTTATCCTTTATATATATATATAATATAATATTATATTATAAGGCAGTATAATAAAGTATATTTTATAATTCTAATAGCTTTATATAATTATAAATAGATAATATATAAATAGGAACTACTTTAAGGAGGTATATAAGGCATATTAGGGCTTCTTAGTTTAGGCATATATTAATATTAATTACTAGCTAGCTGCGTAATTTAACTAACTTATGTATTATACTAATATATAGCTAGTATTATTATTATATTTATATCCCTTAATTTAGCTATTACCTATTAAATATTAATAATAAGCTAGTACTTAATATAAATAACTTATATATTATTTTAATATTTAATATTACCTTTAATACCTTAATCTTCCCTAGTAAATAGTATTATATTAATCTAGCTAGCTACTACTAGCTTATATATTATACCAGAGTATAACCTGCTAAGCTAGTAAATAGCAAGTAAAAGAAGCTAAAAGATAACTCTTTAAAAGAACTCTTTAGCTATAGGAGTAGCTACTTATCTTCTATAGAAAATAATATAAATCCTAACTTATCTTCTAATATAAAAGCTAACCTAGTTAAGGGCCTTCTTATATAAAAGACTATAGGATATAAGTATCTTAAGGCCCTTTCTTATAAAGATATACTAATAATAATTATATTATACCCTGAAACCAGATAATATATCCTGGCTATAGCTATTAAGTTTATATATTATAAAGATGCTAATAATAAGCCTAGGCTATAGGTAGTTCCTTTTATTATAATATATCTAGTTATATATAGTTATAGTCTTTTATAAGACTATTTTCTTCTTTACTTTTATAAGAAAGCTCTTTTTTATATTATTTTTATAATCCTTGCCTTTATTTTATATAATAATACCTTTAATATACTAAGCTTAATAACTGCTTTAGTAATATTTAAATTAAGACTGCTATCTTATATAATCTATATATCCCTTTACTAAAAGATATTTAAGTTAAAGATCTTAATTTCCTATTAGTATTTTAGGGCAAACCTCTTTAAGGATAAGGCTATACTTTATTTTAAGCTCGAAGATAATATTAGTAATTAAAGTCTTAACTTAAGATATAAAAAATAATAAATACCTAAATTTACCTAAAGAGGTATTAGTAATATTATTAATAGTATGTTTTACTATACTATTATTATTACTATTTTTAAAATATTACTAACCTAACTTTTTACTTTAAGAGATATACTAGATTTAATATATAACTAAATAATACATTATAACCTTTAATTTATAATATTTTATTATACTAATCTTAATAAGAATACTAACTTTAACTTTTAAAATATATTTCTAAAGAAAAAGAAGTAAAGCTAGCTATTTTTACTATTTGCCTATATAAGTCTTATATATAATCCTTAAGCTACTACTAATATAGTCCTTAAGGAGGTATAAGTAAGTCTCCTGCCTAATCTAGAGATTATTAAGCTTAAAGAGGAGTATGCTAAACTTAAAGAAGGTAATTATTAAATTAATAGTTATATATATAAAAAGAAGATCTAATAGCTTACCTAAGAAATCTATAAGAAGTATATATAATATAATAGGTAAGTTATTAAGTAATACTCTAAGTATTACTTTTATAACTATCTTATTTAAGATATTAAAAGATAAGCCTAAGGAGAAGAGAAAGAAGAGTTCTTAAAGCCTATTATTAATATTACTATCCTAGAATACACTAGATTAGTAGAAACTTTTTACTACTAGCCTAATAACTTAATTAAAAATTAAATCTTCTAGCTTAAGATTAAAAATATTAATCTTATAATAGCTCTCTATAATAAAAGAGAGATAATTAAGTATAATTATATTTAAGAGAAAGTTAAAGCCTACCTATCTATAAAGACTAAGCCTCTTAAAATAAAATATAAAATATTGCCTAGCCTTAATTAGTTCCCTCTGCTCCTATATGCCGCATAATACTATAATTATATTAATAATAAGTAACTCTCTTATAAAGAGCATATCTTTATATACTGCTATCTAACTATTATAAATAACTATTTTAATAATTAATATCTAACTAAATGTAAGCAAGCTAAGCAGAGCAGTAAGAAGATATAGCATAAGTATCCTAAGTATTAAGACCTTAAATTTTAATATATAAATTACTTCTAGAATTATATTTAGAAAGTCTATAATATTACTTTATAATTATTAAAGTAAGTATAATAGAGGTAATAGTAAAAGGAATAATGCTGCCAAATAGTTAAGAAATAGGGCCTACTAGGATTATAGAATGTAGACATAGACCAGTTATTAATATATAATATAAGAAAACTTACTAGGTATTATCTAACGTGTAGTCATGCTTCAAATCGACGACGTTAACCTATGCTATGGCTACTAGCTACTGTAAAACTAAACTTATTATTACAGATATACTAGTAGGGGAGAACTGTCAGTTCTTACCATCTTGTTAAGCGGAACATGAGTTTATGCCCAATTGATGATGTTTGATTCTTGAAATACGTTTTTAGTAAGGCATGCTTGCTTCCCTTTGTATCCGATAGACTATGTCCTTAGCAAAGGCTCATAAAGTGCGGTACTATACTGTACAGTACAGTAGTCAACAATCAGTTTGCCTTCTTGATACGTTTCTATCCTTAGTCAGCATATTGACTCGCTGCTAATACATGCAGTAGCAGATAGAGGTAGCACGAAGTAGAGATCGTACTGTAAAGTAGATATTGTAAAGTACTAGCAGCAAGAAGGCAACAAGGTAAGGAAGAATATTTGCTTATCCTCATAAGCTTTCCTCTGCTAGCAGCAGCGCTAGATTACCGTGTAGCGGAGACAGAGCGTAATGCCTAGTCCGGGTACAAGTAGCGAAGGTGTAATAAAGTGATTTGATTATCCACATAAGCTTGCCTCTACTATTAGCGGAGCCGGATTGATCATCCCCGTAAGTGAATCATAGCGGAGGCGTAATGAAGCAAGTGGAATTACTTTTTGGCTACTAGTAGCGAGATGAATAGGTATGTTTGATTATTCTTATAATCTTTTATTTACTTGTAGAAGGGTTAGATTAATTATCTCTGTTATATTTGCTACTAGTAGCTCTTAAGTTATGTAAGATTAATAATTATCCTATATATATTCCTCTACTAGTAGAAGGAAGCCAGGAATATTTAATTATCCTTATAAGCTTCCCTTTACTAGTAGCAGAAACAGATTACCTATTACCCTGCTACCCTTTATAGTCAGCATATTAGCTGGCTACTAGTAGTAGATATATAATATAATACAGCAGATGGCATTACTATTTAGCTACTAGTAGCAAGGTAAAGAGATAGGTTTGCTTTTATCTATTAGTAGAGGAGGTAGATTAATTATCTCTATAAGTAAATTAGCCTAGGCCTATTACTAGTAGAGTGAAGCTTATAGGTGCTATAAGTGGATAATTAGAATAGATTATAAAGTAAGGAGTAAGACTTTTCTCTACTAGTAGCAGAGATGTGACTAAGGTAATTAATACAGTAAGCAGCTTTAAGTTCTTCCTTTATAGCGCGAAAGGCTTACAGTATTAATAACCCCCTAATTAAAATTATTAAGAACTACTTTATCCACTTTGCTGACTTAGTCTGTAGCTAGCAGCTACTTTACTTTCTAACTATCTACGATCGGATATAGGTAATAATGATTGCAAAGGATACTGCAATAACTTGCGTAAATGCAAAAGCAGTCCCCTAATCTCCCCTCCCCCCCTCTAGAGTATTAGGCTAAGCTAAATAGAGGCAATTTTAAACCAAGTATATAAGACTCTAAATAGTAATTCTATATATATTTAAATAGTCTGCTATTTTAAAATAAAGTATATACCTTTTATCTAAGCTATGTTTTAAAACTTTTAATATAAAAGAAATAATATAACTTAGCTTAAACTCTTAAAGAAGTTAAAATATAATTTCTTAAGGGGGAAAGGATAAAATAAGATACTATATATACTTAATATTATAAATATAGCTCTTGTATATTAAGCCTTTTATTATATATAGCCTATTAGCTCTTACTAGGTCTTAGGTATATTCCTTTAAATAAGATAAAAATAGAAGTTATTTATAATACTACTTTACCTCCTTTACTTTAATCTTAATATAAGACTAGGACTATTTTTATATACTAATTAGGTATTATTTACTATATTAAGAGTTACTTAAGTATATATTATATTAAAGTATAAATTAGTTAAACGCCTTATTATTATCTTTTTATATTTTTTTAAAATATTGTTAAGGTTAATTAAGTTTATATAAATAAGAAAATAACTATTTAGCTTAATAAAATAAGTAAATTAAAACTATATTTTAATATTATTAAATCTTAGCTTTAATATAATATATTTAAGCTTATATTAACCTTTAGTATTTTAATAATTTTAAAACATAATAACTATCTCTTTTATTAACTTAAATATTAATAATATATATTTATTAATCTCTAGTAGGTTTTAATACTAGATTTATAAGTACTTTCTTAAGGCATTATCTCCTTATATATTTAATTATTTAAAAATACTAATATAGTCTTAGTCTCTAATATATCTAATAATATAGCTGGCCTTTATTAGTATTTAGTATAGTAAAAGAATAATATATTATCCTTAGTTATAGCTCTCTAAATAAAGGAAATAGCCTTACCTTATATGTTTTTATAAATTAGGTATATCTTTAGATTACTATAGGTTAACCTGGTATTTAATATCTTATATATAAATTATAAAAGGCCTTTTAAATAAGAAAAAAAAGTACTAAATTACTAGTTTAGAAGATAACCCCTTTTTTATAGCATTTTAATATAAGAATAAGCATAAGAGGACCCTTATTTATAATTTATAAACTAATACCTAGGGCAGTATATAAATCTAAGTTATGACTTAATGTAATTCGATATGGCTTCACATGGCTAATATATCGCATTCTACTAGGTTTTCCTGTATAGCGAAATCTGGCCGCCTGGTAAGTTTGTTGCCTTCTCTGACTGGTTAACTTTGTAATCTCGTAGTGCCGATGCTTATAGCAGCCTTCAACTTGCATCCCTAACTCATTTTGACTTAAGATATCTTATTGCAGAGCACCATCTTGCTGCTTGGCCAGCGCCAGTTCTAGTAGCGAAATTCTTAAGCCAGGTTTTATTAATATTCTCATATAAACTTCTTTAGTAATATTTCCTTTAGAAGGGTTATATAAAAGTTTAGAACAGACCCTATTGGCGATTATTTATCAGATAATATTACCTGAAAGCTTAGAGCAGATACTATTAGTAATAATTTGCTAGATAGGATTATTCGAAAACCTGGAGCAGACTATGCCAGCGAAAATTCACTAGAGGTATTTACTTAAAATTCTTAGAAAATCCTAGCTATTAAGTATTCCTATATTAGGATTTATTATCTTTATTAAGTAGATTTTATTAGCAAAGTTTTTAAGATAATAATTATTTAATGACTTTAGCTAGCTGCTAATTTAGGTCCTGATTTTGCCTTATATAGCCTTAAACTAGGCTTATATCTAGATCAAAGGCGCATATGCTAGACAGAGCATATAAACTAGGATAGAGAAGCTAGCTTACTCAGTTAGTATCTAATCTGCATACAGGCAAACAGACCAGAGTAGCTCAGGAACGCTGCGCTAAATTTAGGGGCATAACTTTAGTAAATGGCATTATAAGGATATGCCAAATTTATCCACAGGGGACCTGTTTTGGTCCCCTAGAACTTGGCTCTTTTTGCTCCCCTGTTTATAGTAGGCGAATTGCCCTGCACGCGTAGCCAAGACCTGCCTGCCTTTGCACAGGGAGGGATACACGCTTACTTCACGGCGCATCTAGGATGCACCTTTTACGCTCTCTAGGTCATAGGTTCTATTTCGGGAGCTATGCTATACTTAAGCAGCTAAACTTCAGGCGCTTGTTTATCTAAATATAAGGTTCCAATTTATCATATCTAACATGAGACTCTTTGGGCCACAGAATTAACCGTTAATCCGGCTGTATTATAACAGGCTTCAGTTTTAGGACCTTATAATATGCCAGCCTAGGTTATAAGATACTATATTGCATACTAGACTAGTTTTTAGGATATTATATTATATTACAGTGTAGATGTTAGGACAGTATAATAGTTCAGGCCGCAAGTTAATATAAAACGATAGTTCTTTAATACTAATGGCTTACTAGAGGGTATGATTTTCTTTCCAATAAAAAACAGGGGAGACCCGACTGAATGTACACTGCTTATTATCATCATTTAGCAACTAAGAACTGGATTAAACCGACCGCCGAAGTAGCAGGGTTATCCTTAGAGATTGCATTCAGGCATCAAGTAGGAATAAAACGTCACAGATGTACTAGTAGGGGAGAACTGTCGATTCAGTAGTAGATAACATACCTATCATGGGTGGACTAGTAGGGGAAAGCCGTTAGAATAATTAGGATAGTATGCTAGTTAAACAGGGTCAGTATGCGGTCCTTTATATCCTGGTTGAAGTATATGGCGGTATAAGTCGACTAGTCGAGTAGTTAGCCAGGACCAGTATAGAGGATATATTAGTCTACCTTAATTCTATGGACTAGTATGGGGAAATAGATCATTCCGATGTAACTAGTATAAAATCTATACCACTCCACCTCAAGCCGTACAAATTGTAGTCTGGTTAGAACCGGGGGGATACTATTATGATTATCCTAGTATAAACAACAGCCTAGTACAAAAAAGACATTGTACAAGTATATCCTACTGTACTACCAATACAACTAAGTCAGTACATCCTAATTATTGTATGGCCTCCAGTCACATGCCTCAAACTTCACGAATCAGGATCTTGACCAAGAGCTTTTCCCTCCGATTTGTATGTTAACAGAATGGCTCAAATCAGCGCAGAGGATGTGCAAGTTAACCACTTTCAGCTTAAGCTCATAATTTCAGGGCGAGAAGCAGCTCTTGGTCAGGCATCAAGATTTAGGCCTGCTTGTCGGTGTCCGGCACGAAGAGTGGCGTTTGGTGGGCCTCCCGCATCATCATGGGCTTCCACAATTGCAGCATGGAGGCAGAAATACACTTATCTTGCGACATACTTGTCTTCCTATCTGCTTCATACTCTCTTCTTCTTCCCTCGCTGTTGATCTACTATTGTATCATGCCGCGTAATAATTCCTGGAGGTGGTCTATGTACCCCCAGTTGCATAGAAAAGTATCACGCCTAAGAAGATGTCCGCAGTTGCATATTGTTGCCCCTAACGGCAAGAAATGAAATCAGAACTACACCGAACTGCCCGATAGTCCCACCCGATTAACAGCAAGCCTGTCCAGTTCTGCCTCAGTGAGACACCTGTCAATAAATGTGAACATGGATACTTGAAGCCTTGGAAACCGATCTTAGATTCACGAAACTTCAGTGAGACAGGTGATGGGGGGATTCATTCTTCAACAACTGCGGATCTCAAGATGCTCAATTTGCTCCGGGATGCATTCCCCAAACGGAGGAGCAGGCGGTGTCTTTAAGACAAGAGGATCATACTCCCCCAAATAGTCATCGAGGCTAGTTACGACCTGAATCACCACTACCAATTGTTTCAGTTGTAGTATCTGTCGCAACCGTGCACCTATGTAAAGTCCAGTTTGGTGCTGGCTCCCATGCATCTTTCGGCCACGCGGAAATAGAGTTAAGAGGAAGAATTTAAATATTTATTAATTACTATTTTAGAACCAAGTAAAAATATATATTAGTAATCTTCTAGAAGCTAAGTTCGAGTGTGTAAATATATACTTCTAGCTATAGGTCTTAACTGTAAATAATACATTAAGCTTATAATTTAAATACTATATTAAATACCTAACTAATTACTACAGTGTAATAACTAATAAAAAACCTAAATAATAACTCTTTTTCCTCTTTTTAAGGAGTATAAAAAACTTTAATTCCTCAGCTAAAATAATCCAACTTAATACTATAAAGCTAAGGAAATTAAAATAGCAGTATATATACCAGAAGAATAGTTATCTATGTAGATTATGCCGATACATCTCTCATAAACATATATATTAACTAATACTAAATAAATCCGCAGGCTATTGCATCGTCTAGCAATTATCACCGAGAAGAAGATAGCTGCAAACACAGTATTGCTTGGCTCTAATAACTCAGGCGTAAACATCCCAAACAAAGTATATTATACCAAGAATACAGAGTGCGGGTAATAATAACTAAGCTACGCGTAATTGTCCTCATTTCTTTTCTCAAGTCGTCTTCGTATGGCAAAAGAGCCATAGATTGTCGCTAGTGAGGAAACCAAGGGTAATACAATAAACAATCCAGTAAGGGCGGCGCATAATATCATCGCGAATATACTGAAACCGTATGCTGCTTGCTGAAGATCAGGATCTGGACTTTTCGAGTGTGAGGCTAATGATAGATTGAAAGCCGACAGAATAATAACAATGATACCAAACGCTGACACTGCGTTATTGTACTGGTCCATGTAAGGCACATAGCTCTCGGTCAAAGCATGGGGGAAGCCTTGAAGGATACTGGATATGGAAAACTTGTAAGGCGAATATCGGTAAATCGTATCGAGCCGATTTAACCGCAACTCGCCGTATTGGAATCGTTTGTCCATGATATTAGAGTCCTTGGGGTTGAGATTTGGTAGTATTGTACGGGCAAATTCCGCCCAAGCTCGGTAGTCCAAGTTCTCATTGATTAGACGAGATTCTTGAGCCACCCGCAAATCATGACCAAAGCGAATAAGGCCACAATAAGAGTACAGAAGCCCGCACGCTGCTCGGTGCAATTGAGGGTCACAGGATATGTTGGCCTCCCAGAAATCGTAGTTGAGGAGAAAGTCCGGTAGTGGCTTGATAAATATTCTCGACTTGGCCCAAACAAGATGAAGATCCAGTTCCTCTGCAATTACAATTTCACGGCGCAGGAATTTCTGGTAGTATAATGATCGGGGAGCTCCATGGACGGCGATTAGCCATAACATCTTGCGTATGGCATTGAATCGAGAAAGATCGAAAAAGGCGCAAAGAAATCTATGCACCTCATCTCTAGCCTCATATCTCAGTGGCTGCAGTTCCCTTGCTATGGGAGATAAATCGTTGAAGGCTGCAGGGAGGACTAGGTCATCCTGAGAAACCAAGGAAGAAGTGGGCGGGAACGGGGGCTTATATGTTGGCGATGCGATCTCCTTGCCGGATTTATCCATTTAGAATATGGTAGAATGACAGGTGCGGGGAAAAATTGAAGTTGTAGTAAAATTGGTCTTTTGAAAGCTTGTCCAAGGAGTTTAGAGGATGCCGAGCATGCCAAGAGTGCCAATGACTTGTAATTTATGGTTAATGGACTCGCCAATGTTAGAAAGCTGACCAGACTATGACTCCAAGTTTATGCAACAACGCGTGCCCTGTTACGTTGCCTGGTCGCGCATATTAGAGTGTGATGGTCTCTATGTTGCAAATATGACATAACCCTTTCAGACCAGCTAATTTTAATTGAGTTATAGTGTGTGCATGTCGCAGTTATGACATAATTTGTTGAGTTGAATATAGAGACATCCTGTCCATTCTGGTCCAACCTTGCTTTAACTGACAAACATTCAATTGGACTGGGGATATCAGGGACTAGAGAGCACCCACTAGCGCATAACTGCATCATAAGCCTAACACAGTTTAGGTAGCGCCTACGCACTATATCTGTCATGATGCTATAACAATGATAATACCCCGCAGATGGAGGCATTAGTATGCTTAGGGTCAAGGTGAAGTCTACATCATTAATAACCACGGAAGGCAGGATCTTGGGGTCAGATCGAGTAGTTTTGTGGCCATTTTGCGTTTCGCCGAGAATAGGACATTTCCGAGCCAGAATAAGTCGTTGGGATGCAGATGTGAGGTGCCCCTGAACGAATAGAGATGGCTTTTCCGAGTCCAATTCCCGACCCTCCACCGATAGAAATAACGCAGTCGGCTGCCATAGAGTCAAGAAAGGCGGTTCCTTGTTCAGTTACCCTTAGTATGCCAGAAATAAGGCATGAGCGTTTATTCCGATCCAACCCCTATCTAGGTATAGGTGCGCTGGGGCTCTGGTTGTTAGCCCCCATGCTCTATCAGGTATGCATTAGCACATATGCTAGTGTATCTAAACTGGCGCAAACATGCCTGGGCGTCCCAACTACCAGCTTAGATGCTGTGGCCCATAGGCCGTCCTGCGAGAAGCAAGCTCTCTTATTATTAGTATTTATAGGGACCTCCCGTACTTTATAAGGTATCTTAGGTTAAGTTAACTATTAGCTACAGCTAGAGATAGAGGCTTAGCTTCGAGTAGTAGGTGCTATTATATACATATTACTTAGTATTGATATAATATAGTCTAAATAAGAGCTATTAATATATAATAGTTATAATTTCTAAGGAATAAACTAGTTTATATTAAGTTTATATTAATAAATAATATAAGGTATAAGACTAAGTATTATAAAATATTATACTTTTTAATAATTAAATAATATATATTAGGCTTATTAATATAAAAAAGTCTTATTAATAGCTAATAAGCTAGAATTTATAAAAATACTATTAAATATATTTCTAGATATTAACATATTTACTATAATAAGAATAAGTTATAAAGGGAAGCTTACTTATTTATTATTAAGCTTTTGGCCTAGGCTTATAGTACTAGGAGTAAGCACGAGGGTGCTTATGCTAATGTAAGTGAGCGAATAGGTAATTGGGTTAAAATTATAGGGTATACGTAACATAACCGCTAGGATTGTAATAATAGGATAAAACTAATAAAAGTCTGTATAGAAAAGAATAATAAATATATTCTAAAAATCCTATTATAATATATATAGCCTATAAAGCTACTTATTTATAATATATAATATCTAAGCTTTAAATATACTTACCTTATTAATAACTAATATTACTATATTTTATTAATTTATTTATACCTATTTATAAATAAATTACTTTACCTATTTTAATATTAATATCCTATTAGAATCTTTAGTTAAGTTTATACTTATTACTTAATCCTTAAAAAACTTATAAGCTAAGTAAATTATAATACTATTAATCTATATTATAATAATCTCTAATATTACTATAATTAATAAGTAGTTTTAAATGCCTTTTAATATAAAGAGCTTAACTAGCGCCTTAATAACTTTTAACTTACTAATTCTGTTTTCTTTATTAATAAACTAGCAAAGCTAATTAATATTACTTTTCTTTATTTTCTTCTTATTATATATTAAGTTAAGTTAGTAATATAATATAAGGAAAGTAATTACTTACCTCTTATTTAATATAAACTATATTATTAAAGCCTTTTTTACCTTAAGAAAAGATATTAATATATTAAAGTAAACTTTTATACTTAAACTTATATATATTATTATTTTTTTTAAAAATTTACTATTATTATTTATATATCCTCTTTTTTAAAACTAATAAGTAATTTCTATATTATTATATTATAATTAGTCTTATAGGCTATAATAATACTTTATATATTTTAAATTATTTTTTCCCTTTCTTTAAATATATAAATTTACTATAACTTAATAGCCTTAACCTAGCTATAATAATTAGGGTTTTTAAATAAGTAAACTAGTCTATACTAGGTTTTATATTTATAAAGTTATAAGGCATTATACTAAGTAATAGTAAAGTATTATATTTCTTAATAGTTAATAATATAATTTAGGCTTATTAAGGTAAAGAAGTCTTATTAATAGCTAGTAAGCTAAGTTCTATTTAAGTGCTAATAAATATAATCTATATACTAGAGGTATCCTTAGGTAATTAGTAAGGTTATTAAGGGATTAGTAGTAATCTAGGTAGATTAATACTGATTATGGTAGATTAGCTCTGATTATAGAGTCTTGGCGCTGATTGTTTTTAGCGGAGGCTGGGGTAATTGGTAGAAAATGTAGGGTATATGTAATGGAACTGCTAGGGTTATAATACTAGCCTTATAATAGTATTATAACCTTAGAAAATTAATTTCCTTATATACTTATTTATCTTTCTCCTAGTTTAAGTATTATAATAGCCTAAAGCTTAATAATTAAGTATAATACTAATTACTAAAAGTAATAAAGCTATTATATTATTTTTATAAGCTCTAGCAAGCTTATTATAATCTAAGTTATATTAAATATATATCTTATAATATTAATTAAATAGATTATATTTTTAATATTATTAAACTAATATAATAATATTGCTTTTTTACTTGCCTTGCCTGCCTTATTATAATAGGTATATATAGCTATAAGTTTATTATTACTAAATAATATTACTTATTACTAGGCATTATGTTTTATATCTTTAGCTAATTATTAAAGTAATTATATATTATTAATAAGGCATAATGCTTTAAAAGGCAGTACCTCTTATACCTATGCCTATATACTATTAGTATTATCTATTTCTTAATATAAAAAAAACTCTTATAATATAAATAGTATATAATATTATATTATTACTTTTCTAGTATATAAAGGTTAGCCTCTTTAATATAACCTTTATATTTTATTAGTAATAGCAGACCTTATAACTTTTTGTTATCCTAATTAAAATCCTTACTTACTCTTAAATAATACCTCTTCCTACATAGCAGGGATTTTATCTTTACTAACTTATTTAACTCTAATAAATAAAATATAAATATAAAGGTATAAGCTTTATAAAATATCTCCTTAATACTAATATGCCTTAATGTAGCTAATCTTTTTATTTACTCTTTTTATAATTATTAACTTATTTACAAAATTATATATAATCTTAGTTTTACTTTCTTATTAAAGATATTATTATTATTAAAAGATATATTAATAAAGTAAAAAGATACTTAAGAATATTTAAGTATTATTAATATTAAACTTAATTAGGTATCTTATAAAATATATAATAACCTTAACTTACTATAAAAAATACTTTATAAATATATAGTTTATTACCCTTATTAAAAACTATTATATCTTATTCTTAGTATTATTATTACCTATAGTATTACTTTTACTATCCTCTTTATAATCCTCTATATTACTAGCCACTAAGATAAGAGGCAGCAGTTTTAGTATAATAACTATATACTTCTATACTAAGTCCCCTACTTTAATTATATAATTTATAATATAATAAATAAGGGCTATAGTCTTTTTCTGTATTACTATAATAGAGATATTATAATTACAACAAAGCCTTATAGTAATAGCCTTATTTTACTAATTTACTATATTATACCTCCTGCAGATATATAATATATTATTTACTATAAGTAATCTTTTTAACTAATCTCTATAATGCCTAAAACTAATAAAGACTATACCTCTTTACTTTTTTATCCTTACTTAAAGAATACTTAATATATATTAGGCTATAAATATAGATTTATATTATGCTAATATAAAATTTAGATTTCTTATTAAATATAGCTAAAAACTACTCCCTATTGCCTAGCAGGGATAAGATATCTAATATTATTAATTACTTTACTTAAATAATATAAAACACTTTTTAATCTAGGTCTTAAATTATAATATTAATTTAGCCTTACTTAACTATTATATTATTAGTAACTTATTATAAATTATAACTTAAAGAAAATACTATTTATATATTAGAAATTTTATTTAAAATATATAGCTTAGTCCTTGCCTTTAGTATTATTAACTATAAAGCTTAAATATAAGTTTTTATAATATTAAAGTAACTTATAAATATAAAGTGCTTCTTATTTATTAATCTTTATAATATTATACTAATAGCTAATATACTTAAATATAAATTCCTCTCTTATTTCTATATAATACTTAAAGAATAATATTATCTCTTAATAAAAGAAAATAGCAGAGCTTATAGGGTCTAAAATATATATATAGTTTATAGGCGTTAATATATTTTCACCGCCTTTTTACTAATCTTAACTCTATTCTTAGCCCTGTATTAGCATTACTAGCCATATCTCTATTTATAATATTACAGGTAAATAAGAGGTTCTCTATATCTACTATATCTAGCACTATATCTAAAGCAAATTTACCTAATATAATAACCTTATTAATTAGCTTTCCTAACTTCTTAAACTTGCTTTTATTCTAGTTATATCCTTTATCTTTATTTACCCCTAGTAATTTAATCTTATTATTTAAAATATCTTATCCTTACTTAAGTAATATTAAGATCTCCTTAATCTCTATTAAACCCTCCTTATTTATGCCATGTCTATAAGGGGAATAATATTACGACCTAATAAGGGGAAGCGCTTACGTCATGTATAACCTACTAAACAATTCTACTAACTATATAATAACTTATAAATAAACCCTATAAGAACTATAAGCCTTACAATGCGGCTTATAATATTAACTTATAACTTACTATAAGCCTGGCTTATAATACTGCAAGCTATTATATTATATATATATATTTATTTAGTAATAAATAAAACTTAGCTTACTAGCTATTAATAAGAATTCTTTACCTAAATATGCCTAACCTGCTTTATTTATTATTAAGAGATATAATATTTTATAACTGCTTAATATAATGCCTTATAACTTTATAAATATTAAACCTAGTATAAATTAGTTTACTTATTTAAAACCCTTTTTATTATATATTAATAGCTCTTATTTAAAATATATTATATTTAAATAATTAAGTAATATTATATTATTAAAATATTTAATAATACTAGCTTAATATTACTTTAACGTTTATAATAAGTAAGTATTATAGATAAGTAAGTATTATAAAAACCTTACCTATTAAAATAAAAATCACTATAAGTATATAATAAACTATCTAATTAATTAAAACTAATTACTATACTTTTCTCTAAATGCCTAAATACCCTCCTAATAGGTTCTTATATTATACCTAGCCTTACTATATATACTATAATGCCGAATACCTGGTTATATTAAACTTCCCTAACTACTACTTCTTAATAATTTGGCTACTATCTGCATATTAATATCTATCTAGTTAATTACTTGCCTTACTTCCTCTATAGTTATTGCCCCTCCTTTCTGCAATCTAGTCCTTTTTGCCCTTTAGCACTAGCTAAGTATCTTATTTGCCTATTTAAGGTCTTTAACCTTAGCCTCTAATAAGGTAAGCTTATATATAACTATATTTATTCCCTTTTTAAAATACTTTATAGCTTATATAATTAATTCTAGAGAGCTGCTATAATGCCTCCTAATTTATCTTTCTAGATAAGTAGACTGAGATTAGGCCTTAAGTACTGTCTTTAATATCTTTAAAACCTATAGGGTTAAGGGTTTAATAACCTCCTTAGGAGGCATTAGAATCCATAGCTACATATTAAGCTTTAAGATTACCCTTTTTAGGTTAAAAGGAGTAAGCCTAGCTCCTCTAAAACCTCCCTAAATATTACTTTCTATAATTATAACTTAAAAGGCAGTATAAAAGGCAGGAAAGAACTTAGTCTTTAAAATATAGGTTATAAACCTTCTAATTAGATACTTAATTTCTTAACTATATGCCTTTTTTAAAGGCCTAAAGCACTTAATATTAAGAGGCTAGAGTAGGTAAGAAGAATAAGCCGGCATATAGAATATAATAATCTTATTTGCTTTATAATATCTCTTAAAATCGGCCAAGTAGTAGCTTTTATAGCCATTAAGGATTAGAAGATAATAGTAACTATTTATTTACTTACTTATAGATTAATTAAAGTACTTTAGCTACTTAAGACCTAGTTTATTATCTATCTAGCCATTTTGGCTTATTATAATAACCTAGCTATTTAGGAAAGTAGCTTCTTAATACTAATTAGTAAGGTAATATTAGCCTGCGCTAATAATAAATGGCTTAATTGCCTGGCCTTTTATATTAATTACTTAAATAACTATAATCTATTCTTAACTTTTAGGCTATATTAGTTTTGGCTTTTTATGCCTTTATAAACCTATAATAACTTTTCTACTTATAATTATACGTATAAGAAAGCCAGTCTTATTAAAGTTCTAAATATTATTTAATTAGATATTATACTTTATAATTATGTTTTATATAAGCCTAAACTAGTTATAAATAATAGTTAAATCTTTATATTTAGCTCTCTAATAGTTATATTTATAAAAAGAATACATCTTAAGCTCTAGTTATTATTTTATAAAGTTATAAGCCTAGCACTTACTAATAAGTATTATATTATAGTTAGTAAGTAAAGAATTAGCTATTTCTTTAATAAAATCTAGTTATAAAGGAAATCCTTATAAATCTAAGTTAAGAATAAAATAAATTATAATATCTTTTTCTAGATTAGATAATTTTTAAGATTTTATAATAATATTATATTATAATTTAATACTATATTAATAGTATTATAAGGTATAGTAATAAACTTTATAGATCTCTGCGGCATGCTAGATACTGAGTTTTAGGTTATTTTAAAGGGCCTAAAGAGCTAGAAGCATTCTAGCCTCTTTATTAGGTTATAGCATACTAGGTAGTTAAGAATTAATTAATTAGATAGTTAAGATATAGGATAAGGGATCTTTATAATACTTGCTTATCTATAATACTTACTTATTATAAATGTTATATTAAGATATTACTTAATATTATTAAGATAATAGCTAAAGTTTAATAGCTTTATAATACTATTTATATTTTATAAGTTTAGGTAAATATATATCTTGCTATAATAGCTAATAAAAGCAGTAATAAATAGGATTTTAGAGAAGTGCTTAAGCCTCCTAAACTAAAACCTTTTAAAGGCTAGGCTGTAGATATAATCTTATTCCTTACCTAAATAAAGGCTTACTTCTGCCTTTATAAGAATAAGCTAAATACCTTTATAAAGAAACTCCTATATACTATAAGCCTAATTTAAGGAGAAGTAAAGGATTAGTTTAAACCTATCTTAAGAGACTTCCTTAAAAATAAAGAAAATATATAAAACTAAGATACTTAAAATATCTTTAGAAATTAAGATAATTTTAAATAAGTCTTTAAAGATAACTTTAAAGTAATAAATAAAGAATAATAAGCTATAATAAAACTACTTATATTTAAATAGTATAAGTCTTATATAGCCTACTTTACTAAGTTTAGGCAGCTTATATTTAAAACTAAATAAGATAATAAAGCCTTAATAGAAATCTATTATAAAGGACTAAAGGAAGAAGTTAAAGATAAATTATACTTAGCTAATAAACTAGAAAAAGGCCTAATAGTATATATTATTATAGTAATTAAAATTAATAAATAATAATATAAATATAAAAAAGAGAGAGTAAATTATAAAAAGGATAATAATTTTAACCTATATTACCTTAGCTAATAATATAATAATAATTAAAATAACTTTTAAAACTAAGGCTAATAATAAAGTAATTATTATAATAATACTTTATATAAAATATAAGTAGGGCCTATATTACTTAAAGCTATATAATAAGGCAGTAAGGAGTAATAAAATATATCTTAATATAAATACTATAATTATAACTAATTTAGGTATATGGCGCGATAATGCCTTAAATTATAAAAACCTAAATAATAAAACTAAGGTAAATAACCTCTTAAACTAATTAAAATATTAAGAATAACTTAAAGTAAATATAATATAATCTTATATTATAAATTAACTTTTATAAAACTACTTATAAAAACCTATAAAGAATAAGAAAAGAGGGAACTTATAAAAAAAGAAAAAGAATAATAAAGACTTTATAAAAATAAAATTAATAATTAATATTACTATTAAAAAATAAAAGACTTAAAATAAAAAAAATACCTTTAATAGAAATAAAAGGAAAGATAATAGCAAAAGAAGGAAGATAAAAAAGGTAATAAATAATAATAACTAGAAGTTTTAGAAATAATATAATAGGGAATAATAACTATCCCTAATATAGATAAGAAAGCCAAGCTAATTAGTAAGATAAATAATATCCCTATTAAAACTATAATAGTAAATAAACTCTAGAAAAAAGAAATAGTCTTTAATAAGGAATAAGAGGCAGGAGTTAGAATTTATAATTATTATTATTAATACTCCTAAAATATAAGATATAAAGGAGGAGTAGTATAAGTAACTATATAATACCTTTATAAAGAAAATAAATGCCTTAAATAAAAATAGAAATAACTTTATAAATTACTATTTAATAAAATAGGAAATAGGATATAAATATTACTAAAAGAAAGGTATATATAAGGAGCTAAAAAATATGGAAATACTAATATAATTAAACTCTTAAATATTAAAGCCTATTATATTAATAATACTATAATTCTATTATATAAGGAAGAATGGTTTAATAAATAAGATAATATTTAAATATTTTAATAAATAAATAATATAAGGAAATCTTATAGCTATCTTATAAATACTATTAATATAAAATATATAAATAAGAAAAGCTTAATAATAATTATTTTCTAATAACTATCCCTAATATATTTAATAATAAACCCTACTTAGTAAAGGAAATAAAAAGGTATTTAATATATATATAATATAAAAATCTAAGAGTAGTAGAGCTATGATTTAATATAGCCTATTACTAATAGACTTATAAAGTAAACTAACTCTATAAGGGGATTTAATATTTATAAAAACTTATTAAAGATATTAAAAAGGAATTTTAAGTAATTACTAAAGGAAAATTTAATTACCTAAAAAAACTAATAAAAGAACCTAAATTATATAAAGATAATATAACTTAAAAAAGAATTTTTAATTTAGCTAACTTTAAAAAAACACTTAACTAGGCAGAAATTAATAAAATAAAGAAAAATATTAAGAACGAATTAATAATAAATAGTATAACTACTTAATAAAAAACTATTAGTTAATAATATAAGTTTAGAAACTACTAAAGAGCTAGTATATTAGTAGGAAAATAATAGACTTTACTTATATAATACCTCTATAAATCTCTAATAACTTAATAAAATTATAATTATAGAAGATATAGTTAATAATAAATAATTAGGATAAGGAATTATATTAAATAAGTAAAATACAGAACTAAAAGAATACCTCTAATAGCTATTATATACTAAAGAATTTAAGAATAATTACATTAATAGAGAAAGATACTATAATAGTAATTATAAATAATTTTACTAAGATATATTAGAAAATAAAAAACGCTATTTATAATAAAGCTATAAATATATAAAGTATAAGGATAAAAATAACTTAAATTAATAAGTGCTTTAAGAGCTATATAAAATAGTAAGCCTAATAGCCTAATATTAAAAGTTTAAATTAAGGGGAAATAGCTAAATACTTAAATTAATTATAAAGCTAAATATAACTTTATTAATCTAGACCTAGTTATAAAGCTTAAATTACTATAAAGAAGAAAGCAAATCCTATACCTAGTTATTAATATAAAAGGATAACCTTTTAACTATAATAATAAAATAGTAAATTAAGAGGTTAATTACCTTAAGGTCTTTATTTAAGGGAGAAATTAAGAAATAAACCTAGATATTATTCCCCTACTACTAGATATAGATATTATCCTTAGTATATTATAGCTTAAATAAGTAAACTTATATATTAACTAGCTAACTAGCTAAGTTACTCTTTATAATAACTTAAATAATAATAATAAAATAATTATAATAAATAATAAGAGATCTTAAACCCTAACTAAAGATAATAATATAGGTATATATAAAGTAAAGAATTTACTAATTTTAAAAGGAGTATAATATAAGTATATAAAAGGCAAGAAATAATAAAATTAATAAGCCCTAGGTCTTATTAGATATTAACTATATAACTTAAATAAATAACTAAAATATTAAAAATAACTTAAGGAAAAAAATAAAAAGACTAACTTAAAAATATTTTAAAAGAATATTATATTTATAAAAAGCTATTTAAAAAAGAACTTAAAATAAAGGTATTATAATATAGCTATTAAGATTATAAAATATAACTTAAAATAGATAACTTACTATTTTAAAAGATTTATAACCTTAATAAAAAAGAACTTATTACCTTAAGTATTATAACCCTAGCAGTTCTATTATATATACCTTACATTTTCCTCTAATTACTATAATCCCTGCTAAAGACAATTAGCACTAAGACTTTATAATTAGAGCTAATTTATTATAATTAATACTAATTTACTTAAATTACTACTAATTCCTTAATAACCTTACTAATTACTTAAGGATACCTTTAGTATATAAATTATATTTATTAGCACTTTTATAAAACTTAGCTTACTAGCTATTAATAAGACTTCTTTACTTAAATATACCTAACCTACTTTATTTATTATTAAGAGATATAATACTTTATAATTACTTAATATAATACCTTATAACTTTATAAATATTAAACCTAATATAAACTAGTTTACCTATTTAAAACTTATTTTATTATATATTAATAGCGCTTATTTAAAATATATTATATTAATAACTAAGTAATATTATATTATTAAGATATTTAGTAATACTAGCTTAATACCTCCTTATATTAAAGCACTATCTAATATTACTAAAATAATAGCTAAAGTTTAATAGCTTTATAATACTACTTATATTCTATAGGCTTAAATAAATATATATTATGCTATAACTACTAATAAGGAAAGTAATAAATAGGACCTTAAAGAGGCACTTAAGCCCCTTAAGCTAGAACCTTTTAGAGGCTAAGCTGCAGATATAATCCTATTCCTAACTTAAATAAAGGCTTACTTCTGCCTTTATAAAAATAAGCTAAATACCTCTATAAAGAAACTCCTATATACTATAAGCTTAATTTAAAGAGATATAAAGGATTAGTTTAAACCTATTTTAAGAGACTTTCTTAAGAATAAAGAAGAAGTATAAGACTAGGATACCTAAAATATTTTTAGAAATTAAGATAATTTTAAATAAACTTTTAAAGATAATTTTAAAGTAATTAATAAAGAATAATAAGCTATAATAGAACTACTTATACTTAAGTAATATAAGTTTTATATAGCCTACTTTACTAAATTTAAATAGCTTATATTTAAGACTAAATAAAATAATAAAGCCTTAATAGAAATTTATTATAAAGGATTAAAGGAAGAAGTTAAGGATAAATTATATTTAGCTAATAGACTTAAAGAAGGTCTAATTATATATATTATTATAGTAATTAAAATTAATAAATAATAATATAAATATAAAAGAGAAAGAGCTAATTATAAATAAGGTAATAACTTTAACCTATATTACCTTAACTAATAATAAAATAATAATAATTAAGGTAATTCTTAAAACCAAGGATAGTAATAAGGCAATTAGTAAAGCAATACTTTATATAAAATATAATTAAGACTTATAATACTTAAAGCTATTTAGCTAGGTAATAATAATAATAACTAAAGGCAAGATATATCTAGGTATAAGTATTATAACTATAACTAGTTTAGATATATAATATAATAATGCCTAAAGCCTAAAAAACCTAAAGACCTTAATTAAGGTAAGTAAGCCTTAGGACTAATTAAATAATAAGACTTATAAATAGCTAGGCAAACTAAGATATTAAGAATACTTAGAAGTAATTATAATATTACTAGCTTAAAGAAAATAAAGGAATTAAAGTAATACCCCTACCTAAATAGTTTAATTAAAGAACTATAAGACCTATTTTCTACTTATAAAGAAGCTAATATAAAAAACCTACTAGTAAGAAATAAGGAGACTAAGAATTAGATCTAAAGGAAAAAGAATGCTTATAAGAGAGCCAATAATCCAGGATATCTTGCCAAGCTAGTATAATATAATAAAAATAAAAAAGAAAAGCTTTATAATAACCTAAATTATAGGGAATAATAAAACGCTTAATAAAGGAAACTTTAAAAAATTAAAAAACTTAAAAAACTATAAGTCTTAAGAATAATAAAATAAGGAAAAGTAATTACCCTTAAAATAGATAAATAAGCTTAGGTATTTAAATAAATAGATAATATCCCTATAAAGATAATTACTTAATAAGATAAAATAACTATTATAATAAATATAAAAAAAGGATATATTATAAAATATAAAATACCTAGATTTATTAAAATTAAATTATAAAAGAAAGAAAAAGCCTTTAATAAGGAATAAGAGGTAAAAGCTAAAGTTTATACTTATTATTACTAATACTCTTAAAGTATAAGATATAGAGGAGGAGTAGTATAAGTAACTATATAATACCTTTATAAAGAAAATAAATACCTTAAGCTTAAGTAGAAATAACCCTATAAACTACTATTTAATAAAGCAGGAAGTAAAATATAGACCTTACTTAAAGAATAATATATATAAAGAATTAGAAAATATAGAAATACTAATATACTTAAATTATTAAATATTAAAGCCTATTATATTAATAATACTATAAACCCCTTATATAAAAAGGAAAAATTTAATAAATAAGATAATATTTAAATATTTCTTATAAATAAACAGTATAAGGAAATATTATAATTATCTTATAAATACTACTAGTATAAAATATATAAGTAAGAAAAGCTAAATAATAATTATTTTCTAATAATAATTCCTAATATGCCTAATAATAAACTATACTTAAAAAAAGAAATAGAAGGGTATTTAGTATATATATAATATAAAAACCTAAAAGTAATAGAATTATAATTTAATATAGCCTATTATTAACAGACTTATAAAGTAAACTAACTTTATAAAGGAATTTAATAATTATAAAAACTTATTAAAAAAGCTAAAAAAGAATTTAAAGAAATTATAAATAGAAAATTTAATTACCTAAAGAAGGGATTAATAAAAACTAAGTTAGATAATAATAATATAACTTAAGTAAGAATTTTTACCTTAGTTAACCTTAAGGAGGCATTTAACTAAATAGAAATTAATAAAATTAAAGAAAAACACTAAAAATAAAAAAACAAATACTAGGAAAAAATAAGTTAAGGACAATATAGCTGCCTAATAAATAACTTAGTAAATAATAATATAAGTTTAAATACTACTAAAGAAATATAATACTAATAAGAAGTAAATAGACTTTACCTAGTTATATCCTAGTTAGTATAAAAACAATATATAAATAAATAAGATATAGAACTAAAAGAATATTTCTAGTAATAATTAGCTAATAATAAGTTTATAAATAACTGCCTTAATAAAAAAGGGTATAATAATAATAACTGCAAGCAGATATATTAAGATATATTAAGAAAAGTTATATACTATTTATAATAGAGCGTTAAATAAGTAAAAAGCAAGGATAAAATAACTTAAATTATTAAATACTTTAGGATTATATAAGGACTTAATACTAAAATGCCTAATACTAAAAGTTTAAATTAAGGGAAAATAGCTAGATATATAAATTAATTATGAAGCTAAATAAAATTTTATTAACCTAGAAATAGTTATATAGCTAAAACTATTATAAAGAAAGAAGTAAGAACCCTACTTATTACTTAATATAAAAAGATAACTCTTTAATTATAATAATAAAATTATAAATTAAGAAATTAATTACCTTAAGGTCTTTATTTAAGAAAAGAATTAAAGGATAAACTTTAATATACTTTCCTAAATAAGGAAGTTAATATCCTCCTTAATATAAATTAGCTATAAAAGAAAAACCTATATATTAACTAAAGGACTAGCTAAGTTACCTTTTCTAGTAATACTAATAGTAATAATAAAATAATTATAATAAATAATAAGAGATCTTAAACCCTAACTAAAGAGGATAGTATAGGCAAGTATAAAGTAAAGAATTTACTATCTCTAATAGGAGTATAATATAAGTATATAAAAGGTAAGAAATAATAAAACTACTAGATCTTAGGTCTCCTTAAAACTTAACTATATAACCTAAATAAGTAATTAAAATACTAAAAAAAACTTAAAAAAGAGAAATAGTAAGATAGACTTAAAAACATTTTAGAAAAATACTATATTTATAAGAAACTATTTAAAGAAGAACTTAAAATAAAGATATTATAATATAGCCGCTAAGATTATAAAATATAGCTTAAAATAAATAACTTACTATTCTAGAAGATTTATAACCTTAATAAAAAAGAACTTATTACCTTAAAAGAATACTTAAATATAAAACTAATAAAAGGGAATATTAAAATATCTAACTTATTAATAAGATTTTTAGTAATATTTATCTTAAAGAAAAATAAGAAACTATAACTTATTATAGACTATAAGAGGTTAAATGCCCTTATAATTAAGGATAGGACCTTACTTCTGCTTATTATAGAACTTAAGAACTGCCTATAAGGCAAATAGATCTTTATTACTTTAGACCTTAAGGGAGCTTATAACTTAATTTATATTAAAGAAGGAGATAAATAGAAGATAGTATTTAAAACTAAATTTAGACTCTTTAAGTACTTAGTAATGCTATTTAGACTTACTAATATACCTATAATATTTTAGTAGATAATTAATAATATACTTTAATAATACTTAAATATCTTTATAATATATTATTTAAATAATATCTTAATTTTCTTAAATAATAAAGAAGAATATAAGGAATATATCTATAAGGTTTTAAAAGCCCTATAAGATAATAACTTATTAGTTAAACTAGAAAAAAGTTACTTTTATATAAGAGAAGTAAACTTCTTAAGATATATTATTATACCTAATAAAATTAAAATAGAATAAAAGAAAATCTTAATAATAGTAAATTAGCCTTTATTAATAATAGTTAAAAAAGTTTAAAGCTTCTTAAGATTTACTAATTATTATTAAAAATTTATTAAAGACTTTAGTAAAATTATAAACTTACTTATAAAACTTATAAAGAAAGATAGGAAATTTATATAAAAATAAGATATATAAGCAGCATTTAAAGTACTATAATAAGCTATCCTTAGTAAACCTATATTAGTTATATTTAACCTTAATAAGGAAATAAAACTAAAAACTAACTTATTAGATTTCGCTTTAAGAGGATAAATTAGATAATAAGATAAAAAAGGAAAGCTTTACCTAATTGCGTTTTATTTCTATAAACTATATAAGGCAGAACTAAATTACCTTATTTATAATAAAGAATTCCTAGTAATTATTAACTACTTTAAGGAGTTTAGATATTACCTTATAGGAAGTATATATTAAATTAAAGTCTATACTAACTATTAAAATATTTTATACTTTATTATAATATAAGAACTTAATTAATAATAACTATATTATATTAAATACTTATATAAATTTAACTTTATAATTATTTATTATAAGGGTTTAGATAATAAATAAGCCAACGCTATTAGTTAATGCCTAGATTATAATACTAGTATAATAAAAGTAAAGGAATAACTCTTAAAAAAGAATAATAAAGGAAAATACTAATTTATATAATAAGTAGAAACTCTAAGACTTATAAATAATTATAAACTTAAGAATTAAGAAGAATAAATAAATAAAATTTAAAATACTACTATAAGATATAATCTTTAAGATCCTATTAGAAATAGAGCTAAAATGCCTACTTATAATAATAAACTATAGGTATCTAAACGATTTAGAAAAGAACTAATATAAGATATATATAAATATCCCCTATATAGCCACTAAGGCATTAAGAAAACCCTAAAATGCATTTAGATATATTATAATTAGAAAGGAATTAGAAAAACAATAAAAAAGGTTATTAAATAATATAACTTATATATAAAAACAAAAGCATAATAATATAAACCTTATAGCTTACTATAACTACTAAAAGTAATAGAAAGACTATAAAGTTTAATTATAATAAACTATATAACTAAGCTACCCTTATTAAAAGAACCCTTAATTAAAATCTTTTATAATAATATCTTAATTATAGTAAATTAACTTATTAAATTTTCTTACTATATACCTTATAAGGAAGATATAAATATAAAGCAACTTTCTTATATCTTTTATAATAAAATAGTTAGAAAATATAAACTACTTTATAAAATCTTAATAAATAGAGGAATAATATTTATAAGTAAATTTTAATAGGTATTAATATTATATATAAGACTAAACTACTAACTCTTAATAGTATTTAGATTATAAATAAACAGATAAACTAAATAAATAAACTAAGTATTAAAATAATACTTATAATACTATATTAATTATAAATAAAATAATTAGGTAAAAAGGTTATTAAGTGCCTAACTTGCCTATAATATAATATATAATAAAAGCATAAAAACAATACCTTTAGCAGCAAACTTTAGATTTACCCTAGACCTGTATTATATAGCGCAAGAACTAAAAACAGTTAACCTAGCTGCTATAATTAAGAGCAAAGACCTAAAAGCTTTATATAAGGAATTAAGGAAAAAATTAAAATTTATTAAAAAATAAATTAAAAAATACTATAATATAAAAAGGATTAAAAGACTAACCTTCTTAAAGGGAGATATAGTCTACTTAGCTATAAAAAACATTATAATAAAATAACTAAGTTATAAATTAAATTATAAATATATTAGGCTATATAAAGTTAAAAGAAAAATCTTAGAAAATAATTATAAACTAGACCTATTACTAAAAGTTAGGCTTTATTTAATCTTTTATATTATACTGCTTAAATTAGCAGCTAATATATTATAAGTTAAAACTAGCAATAAGCCAGAAGAAATTACAGGACTAGAAGTATATAAAGCAAAAGCAATTAGAAAAATGCAGAAGATTAATAAATAAAAGATATACCTAGTTAAATAAAAAGACTAACTAGAAAGTGAAAATATATAAGAATTAATAAAATACCTTATTAATGCCTAATAACTCCTAAAGAACTTTTATTAAAACTAAAAGAATTAAGGAAAGTATTAAGACTTAATAAGTTTTACTTAAACTATTTAGTAATAGCAGATTAGTCTTAAAAAGACTTATTAATTATAATACCTTTTAAAGCAGCCTACTTATTATACTCTGCCTTTTTTAGTTTATTTATAAAACTAAAACTATATTAGATTATATCTAAGCCCTTTACCTCTACTTAATAATGCTAATACCTTAGATAAGTAATCTTAGTAAACTAAGTATTTATAGTATTATAAATATAAGTAGACTTTACTTAAAGACTAATTAGTTTATCCTTAGCAGCCTCTTTTTTATACTTTAAATAATGCTTTTTATTAATAATCTTTTTAGCTAATATTATATTAGTAGAATTTATAAAACAATTTTATATAAAAGAAAATATACCTACTACTATAAAGAGATTATAACTATTATAGGATATTCCTAACTTAATATAAGGATTATAGTAATTTAACTTTATAAGGTTAAGAATATAAGAATCCTCTATCTTCTAATAGATATAGTTAGAATAAGGCATAATAGGATTCCTAAATACTATAATAAGGATATAAAGAGAATTGCAATTTTTAGTAAAAGTTTTCTTAGTCTTAAATATATAGTTAAATATCTTAAGGGATTATAGGATTAAGATTATACTTATAAGGAATAACTAATAGAAAAATATATTAACCAGGCCTTAAGGACAAGGCCTAAGGGAGGGGAGAGATTATATTATAACTCTAGTAGTTCTATTATATATACCTTATATTTTCCTCTAATTACTATAATCCTTACTAAAGATAATTAGCGCTAAGACTTTATAATTAAAGCTAATTTATTATAATTAATACTAATTTACTTAAATTACTATTAATCCCTTAATAACCTTACTAATTACTTAAAGATACCTTTAATATATAAATTATATTTATTAGCACTTTTATAAAACTTAGCTTACTAGCTATTAATAAGACTTCTTTACCTAAATATGCCTAACCTGCTTTATTTACTATTAAGAGATATAATACTTTATAACTACTTAGTATAATGCCTTATAACTCTATAAATATTAAACCTAATATAGACTAGTTTACCTATTTAAAACCTATTCTATTATATTAAGAGACTACCTAAATATAAAATTAGTAAAAGAGAATATTAAAATATCTAACTTAATAGTAGGATTCTTAATAATATTTATCTTAAAGAAAAATAAAAAACTATAACTTATTATAAATTATAAGAGGTTAAATGCCTTTATAATTAAAGATAGGACTTTACTTTTACTTATTATAAAACTTAATAACTACCTATAAGGTAAATAGATTTTTATTACTTTAGATCTTAAGAGAGCTTATAACTTAATTTATATTAAGAAAGGAGATAAATAGAAGATAGTATTTAGAATTAAATTTAAACTTTTTAAATACTTAATAATATTATTTAGACTTATTAATATATTTATAATATTTTAATAAATAATTAATAATATACTTTAATAATACTTAAATATCTTTATAATATATTACTTAAATAATATTTTAATCTTTTTATATAGTAAAAAAGAATATAAGAAATATATTTATAAGGTTTTAAAAGCCTTATAAGATATTAACTTATTTATTAAATTAAAGAAAAGCTACTTTTAAGTAAAAGAAGTAAACTTCTTAAGATATATTATTATACCTAGTAAAATTAAATTAAAATAAAAGAAAATCTTAATAATAGCAAATTAGCCCTTATTAATAATAATTAAAGAAGTTTAAAGCTTTTTAAGATTTACTAATTACTACTAAAGATTTATTAAAAACTTTAATAAAATTATAAACCTCCTTATAGAACTTATAAAAAAGAATAGGAAATTTATATAAAAACAAGATATATAAAATATATTTAAAGTATTATAATAAGCTATTCTTAGTAAACCTATATTAGTTATATTTAACCTTAATAAGGAAATAAAACTAAAAACTAACTTATTAAATTTTACTTTAAGAAGATAAATTAAATAATAAAATAAAAAAGGAAAGCTTTATTTAATTATATTTTATTCTTATAAATTATATAAGGCAGAGCTTAATTACCCTATTTATAATAAAGAATTCCTAGTAATTATTAATTACTTTAAGGAGTTTAAATACTACCTTATAAGAAGTATATATTAAATTAAAGTCTATATTAAGTATTAAAATATCTTATATTTTATTATAATATAAGAACTTAATTAATAATAGCTATATTATATTAAATACCTATATAAATTTAATTTTATAATTATTTATTATAAAGGAATAAATAATAAATAAGCTAATACTATTAGCTAATAACTAGATTATAATATTAATATAATAAAAGTAAAAAAATAACTCTTAAGAAAAAATAATAAAAAAGAATACTAATTTACTTAATAAGTAAAAACTCTAGAACTTATAAGTAACTATAAACCTATAAATTAATAAAAATAAATAGAAAAAATCTAAAATAATACTATAGGATATAATATCTAAGACCCTATTAGGAGTAGAGCTAGGATACCTACTTATAATAATAAACTATAGGTACTAAAATAATTTAGAGAAGACTTAATATAGGATATATATAGATATCCCCTATATAGCTGTTAAGGCATTATAAAAACCCTAAAATGCATTTAGATATATTATAATTAAGAAGGAATTAGAAAAGTAATAAAAAAAGTTATTAAGTAATATAACTTATATATAAAAACTAAAGTATAATAATATAAATTATATAGCCTATTATAATTACTAAAAGTAATAAAAAGATTATAAAGCTTAATTATAATAGACTATATAACTAAGCTACCTTTATTAAAAAAACCCTTAATTAGAATCTTTTATAATAATATCTTAGTTATAGTAAATTAACTTATTAAATTCTCTTACTATATACCTTATAAGGAAGATATAGAAATAAAATAACTTTTTTATATTTTCTATAATAAAATAATTAGAAAATATAAACTGCTATATAAAATCCTAATAAATAGAGAAATAATATTTATAAGTAAGTTTTAGTAAGTATTAATATTATATATAGGACTAAACTACTAACTCTTAATAGTATTTAGATTATAAATAGATAGATAGATTAAAAGAATAAACTAAGTATTAGAATAATACCTATAATATTATATTAATTATAAATAAAATAATTAGGTAGAAAAGTTACTAAGTGCCTAACTTGCCTATAATATAGTATATAATAAAAGCATTAAAATAATACTATTAATAGCTAATTTTAGATTTACCCTAGACCTATATTATATAGTATAAGAATTAAAAATAATTAACCTAGCTGCTATAATTAAGAGCAAGGACTTAAGAACCTTATATAAGGAATTAAAAGAAAAATTAAAATTTATTAGAAAATAAATAAAAAAATACTATAATATAAAAAGGATTAAGAGACTAACCTTCTTAAAGGGAGATATAGTCTACCTAGCTATAAAAAATATTATAATAAAATAACTAAGCTATAAACTAGACTATAAATACATTAGGCTATATAAGATAAAAAGAAAAATCTTAGAAAATAACTATAAACTAGACTTATTACTAAAAGTTAGGCTTTATTTAATTTTTTATATTTTATTACTTAAATTAGCAGCTAATATAATATAAGTTAAGACTAATAATAAATTAAAAGAAATTAAAGGATTAGAAGTTTATAAAGTAGAGGCAATTAGGGATATAAGAAAAATTAATAAGTAAATAGAATACCTTATTAAATAGAAAGATTACTTAGAAAATAAAAATATATAAAAACTAGCTAAATACCTTGCTAATGCCTAATAACTCTAAAGGAATTTATATTAATATTAATAGAAAAAACCTTACCCTAATTAATAATATTAGCAGCTCTTAATAATTAAGCCTTAATAGTAATAAAAGATTTTATATTATTTAAAACCTTAAGATTATTTATAGTCTTAATATTATAATAAAGTATTTTATTATTATATTCTTATAACTATTACTTTTAATAATAAAGGCATATTAGATAACTTAAATACTTATTTACTTACTATTATAATTATAATAATTTAATTTTAGCTACCTTTTTTTTATATTTTAAATAACATTTCTCTATAATAAAATAATTAGCTATAAAAGAATTAGACTTAATATATAAAAGAAAAATAGAAAATAAATAAATAGATCTTTAAGAATTAAAATACCCTTATTATTGCACTAATAATTATAATAAGTATATTATATATACTTAAAATGGCCTTCCTTAGCCTAATATTTTAAACCCTAAGGCTTATAATAGCTATATAGTATAATAAGGAAACTAGTATTTTTAATTAAAATAGCTTATACTTAATAGTTATAAGTAGCCTTAGATTCTAATATAGTATTAGTAACTTATATAAGATAATTATAAGTCTAAGTTAATATATACTAAGATAATATAAGAAGAAGGGCAAATATATAGGTCTTAAGGATAAGACTAATAAAGGGAGGGAGATTATATTATAACCTAATAAGGGGAAGTGCTTATATTATATATAACTTACTAAATAATTTTACTAATTATATAATAACTTATAAATAAACCCTATAAGAACTATAAGCCTTATAATATAGCTTATAATATTAACTTATAACTTACTATAAGCCTAGCTTATAATACTATAAGCTACTATATTATATATATATATTTATTTAGCAGTAGATAGAACTTAGCTTATTAGCTATTAATAAGACTTCTTTACCTAAATATGCCTAACCTGCTTTGTTTACTATTAAGAGATATAATATTTTATAACTACTTGGTATAACGCCTTATGACTCTGTAAATATTAAACTTAGTATAGACTAGTTTACTTATTTAAAACCCTTTCTGTTATAAATAACTTATATTATTTATATCCTTTTTTATATTATTAGCTTATTTTACTTTATATAATTATATATTACTAATAATACTTTATATAATAATGCGCCCTAGCTATATTAATCTTAATTTTAATATAATATAGATTTTGTTTTTTAATTTATTTAAAAACCCTTTTAATAACTTATTACCTTATTAATAATAGGCCTAATAAGTTACTTAGTACTAGCTTCTTTATATCCTGCTATAAGATATAAATCTCTTTTATAACTTATATAAGTAAATAAAGAAGTATTTTTATAACTAGCTTTTATAAATTATTTAGAAATATTATAATATAGCCCTTAATATACTTTAGGTATTTTATAATTTACTTTTAACTACTTAAAATACTATACTTAGTAATAAACTTATAATATAGATATATTATAATAAGCTTCTCCTTAACTACTATAAGGTCCTTAAGCTTATTAAGAAGTATATATTTATATTTAATATATTTATAAAGCTAAGCTATAAGTAATAAGATACCTTGCCTTAAATTATATATATATTTTATATAGCCTGAGATTATCTTATGTATAAAAAAGTATTTATAATATAAAGATAATAAGTAAGAGCTATTTTTAATATAGCTTAATACTTATTTATTTTATATTATCTTTTTTAACTTACTTTTTATATACTTATAATAATATAATATATAAGTCTATATTAGTAATATATTTATATTATAAAATGCTTTATAAAAGCCTTATATAGTTAATACCTTTTTCTTATATAGTATTAGTATATATTATATTTACTTATTAAATAACCTTTTTTTTATAATAAACTCTTCCTTTAAGAAGGTTAATATATTAATAAGGTCCTTAGCTTAAAGATCTTGTCTTCTCTATCCCTATATTCTGGCTTAAATCTGTTTCCTTAAAGGCTAGTCTTTGCTAAGGTAACTAGTCCTCTTTCCCTGTTATTTAAGCTGCCATAAATTTATAGTATTATCTCTTTATATCTAATTTGCTTCTTTATAAGCAGTCTAATATGGTAGCCTTAGTAATAACTATCTAACTAAATATATATCTCCTTTTATACCCTCTTTCTTTCTAGCCTAGATAGGCTATATAAGGCGCTAATAAATATCTTTAATCTAAGTATTATCTTAGTTACTAGTCTTCCCCTTTAGTGGTTTTATTAAATAATTATAGCTATATTATCTTTATTTTTATCTCTTTATTAACTCTCTTTAGGCAAAATATGCTAATAAAATAGTATATACTTAGTAATTACTACTTAAGATATATTACTTATTACCTTTAGCTATAAACTTTATTTACTTAATAAAGTATCTACTAGCCTAGCTATAGTATTATATTATATATATATTAATACTAAATACTATCTTAAACCTCTTATATTAGAGGCACTACTTATATCTAGTCTTCTCTTTAATAGCTAACTTGTTACGATTCGTGCCCGTAACAGCGCTGTAAGGCTTCTATAAGGCAGCTGTAGCACACCCATAATTGCTTGCATAGCGATTATGGCCCGATCTTTTGCCCTGTGGCTTAACGGCTTGTGCAACCATTACACCTAGCCCTTTTTTTATATTTAATAGTTAAAATACTATTACTTAACCTTTCCCTACCTTAGCCTTAATATCTTCTTCTAGCAAGCTAAATACTACTAGATAAGGTCTTGCCTTAATAAGCCTTTTAATAACTGCCTTTAATTTAATTATTACTTTATTATTAAACTTATTAAACTAGCTATAGTAAAGCTATTAACTTACTAAAAGAATTTTAAAAAAGGAATATAATAATATAAATAATAATTAGCTATAATATTCTTAAGTAGAAAATAAACTAAAATTAAATTAGCTTATTATCTAGCTATAAAATAGAAAATACTACTTTAACTCTAGAGATATAAAACCTATCTGCCTCTGACCTTAAAACTTTCATTCCTTAAGGCCCTATACGCAAGCCGAGACCGGCTTGCCTCTCCTGTTGGCGTCACAAGTAGATAATTGCACTGACTTCCATTGGCTCACAAGAGGACGACAGGGATACCGCACGTAAACAGGCTCTAGTTGGCTGCTGCCAGATAGGGGGAAAGAGCCCAGTTTACCAGCGACCTACGCTGTACGAGCTTGTTATTCGTCTTTTCGGCAGATATAGATCGCCTTGGATAGATAAAATCCATTTCGTTGATAGAAATTAACTTAGAAAACCTTTCTCTATTATCTGGTATATCTTTTACTCTCTGCATTGCTGTGGTCGAGATTTAGTACGTCAAAACGTCCTTTCTGAGTCTTTCGTAACGGACATGTGAACATGGACCACTCAATCCAGCATAGATAAACCCACATTCGGGCCTCTGTCAGGTCTCCTTATCACCGCCTCCTCTGTAGCAACACTCGGCCTGGAAACCCTCAGAGCCCTTTGATCCTGCGCCCAGACCTCCATAATTTTATGGCTAGTCACAAAGAAAATAATGGCATTCCAGACACCTTGGAGTGGTAGAAGGGACACAGTCGCAATTTGGTACGGGAATGAGGAGTACCCGTATTTGAAGCTATGAAAGCGGTTAATGGTTGCTGGCGTCCACGAGACGACGACGCTGAAAGTGAAGAGGAATGTGGCGCGTAGATATACCCTCTTTACAGGGTCCTCAAGACGGTATTTTGATAATACCCTCCTGGTTACCATTATGGTGTGATGTACTCGGCGTTTTCGTGGAGTCGAATGACGAGGTTTGTTCGAAGTGATTGTCGGTAGGCAGTGATCCGCTGTCTCGTGTATTGAGGCTTCCAGAACTCCTAACGTAGGCCGCGTGTGTAACGGCACAGGCAGCGAAACATAGGGAACTGGCGCGAGGGTGACAAAGTCTTCCGCGACAAGCACTGGATATGCAGCGTTCTCGGCGTTGCGCGTGGCAGTCTTCGTTGAGTCCTGAGCTGTGTCAACAGACGTAATCAAGTTGAGGGTGACTAGATAAACTACTATTGAATTCCACAGATGCCGGATTCGATTCCGTGAGTGGAAGATGCGGTAGCCAACAATGATATTCAGGACGACAGAACCAACGATACAAGTCCATACGAAGATATATGAAGAAAAGACGCGAACGTTTGACCAATTATCACTAACACTGCACCAAACCTATTCACTAGTTAATTTGAAGCTTTCAGTTTACAAGCAAGAAAAAGCCGCTTACGTATGCTTGGCCATAAATAGGTCCACGAGCTGGTGTTGAAATAAAAAGCAGCGTAAAAGCGATGGTAAATGGCCCTCCAAAGCAGACGAGACAGTATTGCAACGCGTGGAACGTATGGGGGTTTGTACGGCCCAGGACAACGAGGAGAGTGTTGAGGGACAGTCCAAAAGCCCACCACGGATCGGACTGCCCGAACCTATGGAATGCGTCAGCATCGCTGATCTCGAGTGCAACTTCAGGAGACTGTGCAACGATAAAGGCCTCACATTTGAAGTAGAAACGCCTGTGTTTTACAGAGCGCAGAGTCTTCCCCAGCCGCGAGTCCATCCCTCGCAATGATGCAAGCGATGCTCGAGCCGAGGTTGGCGATACTCGCCATGACAATGAAGGTATTCCGGGGGTTCCGCAGTCGCGCCACGAGGCCGTACGTAATAAAGATGAGAAACACAGCGACGAGACTCATGCAGCCCTCAATTCGCTCCACAAGTGCAAGCGCATGGGCCTGACTCGGCGTCGGTGTCATTGTCGTCAACTCATGCTGATCCTGAACAGCAGACATTAGCTACAGCGGCGCACGATATACGTGTGGCGAGGGAAATGGGTAAATCAATGGATGATTGTTAAGGTCAGTTTAGCCGTAGTCGCCAGTGCGGTAGAACATAGATGTGATGTCAGAAGAACGGGTCACGATGACAGTATCCTCATTTTTCCGTGGCGTACGTAGAAACTGAAGGGGAGGGCCGAGATGCACACTCTCATGGTTGATTGGTTGATCAGACAAGATGTAGCAGCCATCGACGGTGCCTCAGTGGCGGTTTGGCTTGCACACTGTCCTCTACGTCATATTCAACCATGACAAGACCGAAAATTGAGGACTCTTTACTGTAAACAACTCCTTGAAGGAGCATGGTGGCATCTAGACTTAGTTCATATTTCCTTCCGTTTCTTGAGCTGTCCGAAGCCTCCAAGAGGTCACGACAAGTAGCTGTAGCGAATTAAAAGGCGTCAAACTAAAGGCACTTTTAGTCCCACCTAAATAAGGTGATGATAGAAGTCCCCACAATGCCTGTTGTTACAAATCGCTACACCACAGATACGGCAGCCCATCAGCTTCCGTGGCCCCAGCTTCTTCTTCCTCTCGTTGCTAATGGCCCTGCTCGAACATGTAAACGGGAAACGCACTGCGTTTCGCCTTTCTGTCCAATCACCACCTTTGTGTGTCGGCTGGCAGCCGACGATTAAACCTATCTCTTTGAGTGCACAGCCCTTAGGAAGGTCACTCGCCCCACTTACTAAAAGTCCATAAGATATTTGCCAGTCTGTAAAGGTAGCTCTTTGTAACAATCAAAACTGCAGGGACTTTTACCATCATACAAATTAGTATGTGTGGAAAAGTACCGTTAGTTTCATTTATCTTGATTGGCTCTATACCCCTGTCTTGACCCCGCCTAAGGGCTGTGGCACTCAAAGGGATAAGAAATTTGGTGGCGCTTGCATGACATGGACTAGCCGACCCATTAGTATTCTAGACACTGTAACAGCCACAATAAGCATAACATGGATAAAGATATAAAGGAGACATCTGCAAATTGATTAATACTAGTAGTAATAAATAAGCTTATAAGACTAGTTACTTTATATTATATTTATTTTAAAATTATTATCTTTATTAATTATTATTAAAAAAAGTAAATATATATAAATTTATTAATTATAATAAATAAAAGTATATTCTTAATATAATAGTTAAGTCTAACTATATTAAACTAAGCCATGCTAGGTTTATTATTAGCAGATAGCATAAGGCATATACTAAGCTTATTAAAGTATTATATCTCTTAATAGTAGATTTAATATATATTAAGCTTAATTAATATAAAGAAGTTATATTATAATAGCTAGTAAGCTAGAATTTATAAAAGTGCTAGTTAATATATTTTATATACTTAAAGTTATAATATAAATTAATAAAATAATATAATTAGTCTCTTATAAATTAATAATATTTATATATTAGTTTAGGTAGATTATTAAATAAAAGTTATTAGTACTTATTTTATTTATAAATTAAACTATTTAAAAAGTTAATTTATCTTAAAGGAGGCAGGTCTTTTCTTATAATTAGAGAAAAATAATAAGGTTTATATAATATAACTACTAGGGTTATAATATAATTTCTCCCCTCCCTTAGGTCTTATCCTTAAGACTTATATATCTATCTTTTTATTTATTTATTAGTTATAAGTTTAAACTTAATTTATTTTCTATTTAAATATTAATAAGATATTAAGTTATATTTCTAAAAGTAAATTATATTTTAAAATGCTAGAAGTAGTTAAACTTTCTAAATATATTACTAGATTTAATAATAAAATTATATTATATTTTTATTATTTTTAAAACAGTCTTTTTTACTAAGTTAAAGGTAACTAGTCTTATTAATATTAAAACTATATTAAGGCTAAAGTAATATATAATAGTTTAAGTATTACTTCTTATTATATATCTTTTATTTTATTTATTCCTTCCTATTTTAATTCTTTAATAATTAAGAAAAATATAAAAGTTTATATTAAGTTAAGAAGGGAAAAGAAAGAAATTAAGGCAGTTTTAGAGGCTATTATAATAAAGTTAAAGTATATTTATAAATAAAAGTAATTATTAAGATAAAAAGGCAATAAATTATTTATATAAGGAATATACTCTTAAGAGGAGTTAGGTAAGGTTTAGGAGGAATTTATAACTATCTCTAAAGCTTAGTCCTTAGGTATTATAGACTTAATTAATTAAAACTTAATTTTAGGTAATATTCTTTTTAAGCTTATTAATAAAAGTTCTTTAAGAGTTATTAAGTATTAGTAAGGTATTTAAATAATTCTTAAGTATTTTTACTTTTTAAGTAGTTTTTCTATTTAATATAGTATTTTAATTTTATTTTTTATTTTTTTTATTTTCTTAATTACTTTTACTTTATAGACTTTTAGTTTTTTAATTTCTTATAGTTTATTATTAGTTTTAACTTATATTATATTAGCTATTAATTTAAGTAATAAAATATAAAAAACTAAATAAAGCCTAACTTTTAATATTAGGTCTAGTTTATAGTTATTTTTTAATATTTTCTTAATAATTTTATATAATTTAATATATTTATAATCTATTTTATAGCTTAGTTTATTTATTTTAATGTTTTTTATAGCTAGGTAAACTATATCTCTTTTTAAAAAGCTTAGTCCCTTTAACTATTTTAAACTATAGTAATTTTTTATATATTTTTTAATAAATTTAAATTCTATTTTTATTTCATTATATAGGTTTTTAAGGTTATTATTCTTAAGTATAGCAGCTAGGTTAACTAATTTTTCTTATTATATAATATAGTATATATTTAATATAAATCTAAAATTAGTATAAGCTAGTATAAGCTTTATACTTTTATTATATATAGTATTATAGGCAAGTTAGGCTATTAGTAGTTTTTTAACTTAATTATTTTATTTATAATTAATATAATACTATAAGTATTACTTAAGTATTTAATTTATTTATTTAGTTTATTTATTAACTTATAATTAAAATACTATTATAAGTTAGTAATTTAGTCTAAGTTATATTATAAGTAATTGCCAGAATATTACTATAAATATAAGTCCTCTATTTAAGAGAATCTCTTTAAAAAGGCTATATATATTAATAATATATTAATAAGAAATATAAGAAAGTTCTTTTATATTTATTACTTCTTTATATAATAGGTAATAGGAATATTTATAAATTAATTAACTATAACTATAATATTATTATAAAAGATTTTAATTAAAAGTTCTTTTAATAAGGGTAACTTAATAATAAAGTTTATTATAATTAAGTCCTAAGGTTATTATATTACTAATAGTAGTTATAGTTATCTATAAGGTTTATATCTTTATGCCTTTATTTATAAGCAGAGATTATATTATTAAATAACCTTTCTTAGTATTCCCTTTATTCCCTTTATATTATATTTTCTATATATTCTTTTTAGTATTTTTATAATGCTTAAATGGCTATATAGGGGATATTTATATATATCCTATACTAGTTCTTCCCTAAGCTTATTAAGGATAAATAGTATATATAGTATTTTTTTTAATTATTAAAAGTTATTTCTTATAGGTTATAAGGTTTTCTAGCTTTAGCTTCTTTTATACATTCCTTAAGTTTCTTACTTTTTTATACTTAAGTAATAGTTTTAATTAGCTTATATTTCTTATAACTAGTTATTAGATTTCTAATATAGCTTTTTAAGTTTATATTATTTTAGATTTTATTTATAGTATTTTATATTTTAATATAATCTTAATTATATAGTATTTAATTATAATAATAATTAAAGATTTCTATTATATATTTACTAAGAATTTTTTTTTTTTTATTAAAGTAAGTTATATTACTTTATTAATTATAATATAATCCTCTAAGCTAATTAATAAAGTCTTATTCTCTATTTTAATATAATAGTTCTTAGTATTTTAATATAAGTTTTAATTTCTTAACTACTTTTATAATTACTTTAACTAATTAAGTAAACTAGTATTTTCCTTTTAAATTAAGTTCTAAAAGTCATTTCTTAGTTTTAATAATTCCTATATTAAAATCAAGTTATTTACTAATAGTATTTATATATTTATTATTTATTCCCTTATAATAAGTAATTATAAAATTAAATTTACATAAGTATTTAATATATTATAATTATTATTAATTTAGCTTTTATATTATTATAAAGTATGCTATATTTTTATAATTAGTAAATACTTTTTTTATATATCTATTTCCCTTAAAATAGTATTTAAATTCTTTAAAATAATTTATAATAGCTAGGAATTTATTATTATAAATATAGTAATTAAGTTTTACTTTATATATTTTATAAAAGTAAAAAGTAATAGAATATAATATATTATTATTATTTTATTATCTTATTTATCCTCTTAAAGTAAAGTTAAAAGTATTAGTTTTAAGTTTAACTTACTAATTAAGGTTAAATATTACTAAAATAGGTTTATTAGTAAGAGCTTTTTTAAGTTATTTAAAAGCTTATTATACTTAATTACTTTATTAAAATTATTTATCCTTTTTAGTAATATTAATAAGAGGGATAATAACTTTACTAAAGGCCTTTAATAAATTATTAATAATAGTATATAAATCTTAAAAAGGATTATATTTCTTTTATTAATATAAAGATATTTTATTTAGTAATTATAATAATTTTTTACTTATTTATTTTAATTTTATTATATAAGATTTTATATTTTAAGTAAATTACCTAAGATTAATAAAAGTAACCTTTTATTAATTTAATAAGTATATTAGTATCTTATAGTACTTTTAAAACCTTATAAATATATTCTTTATATTTTTCTTTTATATTAAAGAAGATAAAGATATTATTTAAGTAATATATTATAAAGATATTAAGGTATACTTAAAGTATATTTATAATTTTATATTAAAATACTATAGGCATATTAATTAGTCTAAAAGATATAACTAGATATTTAAATAATTTATAATTTATTCTAAAGGCTATTCTATTTATTACCTTCTTTAATTTAAATAAGGTTATAGGCAGATTTAAAGTTAAGAGCTATAAATACCTTTTTACTAAATAGGCAGTCCTTAAATTTAGTAATAAGGGATAAGGGTATTTAGTCTTTTTCTATAATCTTATTTAATTATTTATAATCTACTATAAGTTATAATTTATTTATATTAGGTTTTAGTATAAATATAACTAGGTATTTAGCTAAGGATTTTAATAATTAAATATATCCTTTTTATAATATATTATTTATCTATTCCTTAAGTATATTAAGCATATCTCTAAATAAGTTATAAATAAAAAAGAATTTTAAGTTCTTTTTATTTTTTAATATAATTTTAATATTATAATTTATATATTAAGGTAACTTAGTATTTAATTCCTTTTAAAATAATTTCTTATAAATATAATACTTTAATAATATATTCTTAAGTTAATTATTAAATTCCTTTAAGGCAATTTATTTTATTTATATAATATCTTAATTTAATTATTTAAATTAACCTTTAAGAATTACTATTATTCTTCTAATATATTTTCTTCTGCCTTTTATATATATATATTATATTCCTTTTAAAATAGGTAAATATTCTTTACTCTAGACCTTACTATCCTTATTAGTTAAAGTTTAAGATTTCTTATTATTATTTTCTAAATTATTTAACTTATTAACTAAAGGATAATCTTTATAATTTATCTAACTAGTTTTCTAGTTAATATAAAGATTATACTATTATAGCTATATGTAATTAAGTATTAAGTTAAAACTATTTATTAAAATAATATTAAAGTTAATACCTTAGTTTTTTCTATTTATAAAGACTTTACGGTAATTAATCTCTTTAATACTTTTTTTATTTTATATTTATAATTAGTTCCTTCTCTATTTATAATAATATAAGTTTTTTTTTATTTTTTATATATTTTTATAATATTTAAAGCTTATTTACTATATTAAGGAAAATAATATTTATATTTACTTTACTATCTATAAGTATATTAAGCTACTTGCCCTTAATTTATACTTCTAGCTATAAGTAGGTTTTTTAACTTTATTTTATTATTATTTATAAAGCTTATTCTAGGTAATTTAGCTCTTCTAGCTCTTTACCTATTTATTGCTTTTTAATAAATACTAATATAAATATAAAAAAGAGAGATTTATTAAAATAAAAATAAGATAAAGAAGTAACTTTAATTTATATTACCTAAACTAATAATATATTAATAAATAAAATAACTCCTAAAACTAAGGATAATAACAAGATAGCTAGTTAAATAATACCTTATATAAAATATAATTTAAATTAATAATACTCAAAGCTATTTAACTAAGAAATAAAGGCCTAAGAAAGTTATAAGATATATTTAAATATAAATATTATAACTATAATTAGTTTAGATATATAGCTTAATAATACCTAAAACTAAAAAGGCTAAGGGATCTAAACTAAGGTAAGTAAACCCTAGGACTAATTAAATAATAAGATCCTTAAATAGCTATATATATATAAATATTAAGGATATATAAAAAAGGCTATAATATTACTAAGTTAAGAAATATAATAAAACTTAAGAAATAAAACCCTTATTTAAATAGCTTAATTAAAGAACTATAAGATTTATTTCTTATATATAAAAAAGCTAATATAGAAAACCTACTAGTATAAGATAAAGAAACTAAAAACTAGATTTAAAGGAAAAGAAATACTTATAAAAGGGCTAATAATTTAAAATACCTTATTAAACTAGTAAAATATAATTAAACTAAAAAGAAGAAACATTATAATAATTTAAATTATAAAAATAATAAAATACTTAATAATAAGAACTTAGAAAAATTAAAAAAGAGGGAAACCTATAAGTTTTAAAAATAATAAGATAGGGAAAAGCACTTACCCCTAATATAAATAATTAAGCTAAATAATTTAAGGCTATAAATAACATCTTATTTAAAATAATCTTTAGAATATAAAAAAGGTAGTTAAAAAGGAATAAAAAGCTAGAAATAAAATTTATATTTACTATTATTATTCCTCTTAAAGTATAAGATATAAAGGAAGAGTAATTAGAAATATTTTATAATACCTTTATAAGAAAGATAAATAAATTAAGAATAAATAAAAATAACTTTATAAACTACTATTTAATAAATAAGGTAATAAAATATATACCTTACTA